>NC_091366.1:2695776-2813276 GCF_038502225.1 Cherax quadricarinatus
TTAAAGACTGGAGGTAAGTGTAGTTTGATACTAAGATTGGGTGTCCCGTAGCTGGGTTGGTAGTGCACTCAGCTCTCACACACTGACATCCAGGGTTCGATCCCTGGTACGGCTAGATCTGTGCTACCACTCACAGGATGTGCTGCGGGTACACAGTAAACTATAGCAGCACAAGTAAACTTGTAAACTCTACTCTGTAAGAGGCTATTAAGACTCCAGCGGTACTTGCGTTCAGTGATCCACAGGGGTTTAGCCCATCATAAAAATACCACATCTGGAGCTAGATCACAACTTAGACGTCAAGCTGGGACCCAAAGATGCAACACGACCCTGATGAGGCGGTAGTATAGGTGGTGGTGTTGAAGGTGGCAGTAACCAGTGTCAGTGAGGTTACCTGGAGGTTACCTGGAGGTTATTCCGGGGATCAACGCCCCCGCGGCCCGGTCCACGACCAGGCCTCCCGATGGATCAGGGCCTGATCAACTAGGCTGTTACTGCTGGCCGCACGCAGTCCGACGTACGAGCCACAGCCCGGCTGATCCGTACTTGGTGTAGTGTACAAAAGTACTACCATTACTACTATTACTACTATTACTACTACGACTAGTACGACTACTCACATACAATTAGGCGAGTACTCACAGGCAGTCACCACCAACACACACACACACACACACGTTCCGATACCTTAGTAAGGAATCGTTCAAGACACTGGACACTGTGTACGTCAGGCCCATACTGGAGTATGCAGCACCTGTTTGGAACCCACACTTGATCAAGCACTTCAAGAAATTAGAGAAAGTATAAAAGTTTGCAACAAGGCTAGTTCCGGAGCTCAGGGGAATGTCCTACGAAGAAAGGTCGAGGGAAATCGGACTGACGACACTGGAGGACAGAAGGGTCAGGGGAGACATGATAACGACATACAAAATACTGCGTGGAATAGATAAGGTGGACAGAGACAGATTGTTCCAGAGATGGGACACAGAAACAAGGGGTCATAATTGGAAGCTGAAGACTCAGACGAGTCACAGGGATGTTAGGAAGTATTTCTTAGTCAGAGTTGTTAGGAAGTGGAATAGCCTAGCAAGTGATGTAGTGGAGGTAGGAACAATACATAGCTTTAAGACGAGGTATGACAAAGCTCAGGAAGCAGAGAGAGGACCTAGTAGCGATCAGTGAAGAGGTGGGGCCAGGAGCTGAGTATCGACCCCTGCAACCACAATTAGGCGAGTACACACGGGTAGTACGCCGTCTCACAAGCGCGTATACGCACACACTGGAGTAACGTACAGCTTATTGCCACGTACTTGTTGGGTAACTCCCAGATGCAAGATTCACTCATTTCCCCTCTCCCATAGTAAACCCTGGCCTTCCCCTCTCCCATAGTAAACCCTGGCCTTCCCCTCTCCCATAGTAAACCCTGGCCTTCCCCTCTCCCATAGTAAACCCTGGCCTTCCCCTCTCCCATAGTAAACCCTGGCCTTCCCCTCTCCCATAGTAAACCCTGGCCTTCCCCTCTCCCATACTACAAACACTTCTACCCCTCCCACACAATACGTACTAGCCTCCCTGTCACACGATACACCCTCACCCACCCCTACACCCACTTTTCCTCTCCACCCCGACCAATATCATTCATGGTCTCCACCTACTAAGCGACATCAACGAGAATAAAATTCGCATCTCCATTACGTGTCATCCAAGAGATCGTGTTTCCATGGTAACCCAAGCCACGGGAAGCTGGGAAACAGACCATCCTCGTATCAATCCCAGTGGTGGAGGGTAGTTGCTGGGGGCTGGTAGTTAAGCCTACCACAACTACCACATACTGGTGGAGGGTACTAGCTGATGGGGGGGTAGTCAAGCCTACCACAACTACCACCAAACAACCCAACCACTTAACAGGCAGTTAACATTAAATTAGCATAATGCCCTTCGTTGTGGATCCTGTTACTACAACGTCATCGTTCATTGTAAGAGATGAGGTCACACCAGTTTCCTGAAGTTGTCGCTTCACTGTATAAAACGAGCTCACCCGTCGTTACCTTCCGTCGTTACATCATCAAGTCATGAAGATGCCTTGACATCACCAGCGTAAAGATATAAGACTCGCCTGGCAGCCCAGGACGCATACCCAAACTCGGTTCATGCATTTTCAAACACACGATAACAAATATCGAAGGCGGGATGCATAGTCACATAGTGGAATGTTTGATAGTGTCACCATCTCAGTGCTGAAATCTTCCAGCTCAGCCTGACACACTGCATTACCTCGTGTATGCAACCCATCCTCTGTGACGCAATATGACGTTAACATATCTAGTTTTGTTAATGTAGTGCAGTTCTCAACAGAATATGGCAGCAGTACACTACGGGTGTTCTCTCCTTGTATATAGAATAAGGTAGCAGCACAGTATAGGTGTTTACACAATGTAAATATACAAAATAGGACAGAGCCACACTAATCATGTAGAACAGGGTACCACACTACAAGCGTTCTAACACTGTCATGTAGAACAGGGTACCACACTATAAGCGTTCTAACACTGTCATGTAGAACAGGGTACCACACTACAAGTGTTCTAACACTGTCATGTAGAACAGGGTACCACACTACAAGCGTTCTAACACTGTCATGTAGAACAGGGTACCACACTATAAGCGTTCTAACACTGTCATGTAGAACAGGGTACCACACTACAAGTGTTCTAACACTGTCATGTAGAACAGGGTACCACAAGTGTTCTAACACTGTCATGTAGAACAGGGTACCACACTACAAGCGTTCTAACACTGTCATGTAGAACAGGGTACCACACTATAAGCGTTCTAACACTGTCATGTAGAACAGGGTACCACACTATAAGCGTTCTAACACTGTCATGTAGAACAGGGTACCACACTATAAGCGTTCTAACACTGTCATGTAGAACAGGGTACCACACAACAAGCGTTCTAACACTGTCATGTAGAACAGGGTACCACACTATAAGCGTTCTAACACTGTCATGTAGAACAGGGTACCACACTTCAAGCGTTCTAACACTGTCATGTAGAACAGGGTACCACACTATAAGCGTTCTAACACTGTCATGTAGAACAGGGTACCACACTACAAGCGTTCTAACACTGTCATGTAGAACAGGGTACCACACAGCAAGCGTTCTAACACTGTCATGTAGAACAGGGTACCACACAGCAAGTGTTCTAACACTGTCATGTAGAACAGGGTACCACACAACAAGCGTTCTAACACTGTCATGTAGAACAGGGTACCACACTACAAGCGTTCTAACACTGTCATGTAGAACAGGGTACCATACTACAAGTGTTCTAACACTGTCATGTAGAACAGGGTACCACACTACAAGCGTTCTAACACTGTCATGTAGAACAGGGTACCACACTACAAGTGTTCTAACACTGTCATGTAGAACAGGGTACCATACTACAAGCGTTCAAACACTGTCATGTAGAACAGGGTACCACACTACAAGTGTTCTAACACTGTCATGTAGAACAGGGTACCACACAACAAACGTTCTAACACTGTCATGTAGAACAGGGTACCACACAGCAAGTGTTCTAACACTGTCATGTAGAACAGGGTACCACACTACAAGCGTTCTAACACTGTCATGTAGAACAGGGTACCATACTACAAGCGTTCTAACACTGTCATGTAGAACAGGGTACCACACAACAAGCGTTCTAACACTGTCATGTAGAACAGGGTACCACACAACAAGCGTTCTAACACTGTCATGTAGAACAGGGTACCACACTACAAGCGTTCTAACACTGTCATGTAGAACAGGGTACCATACTACAAGCGTTCTAACACTGTCATGTAGAACAGGGTACCATACTACAAGCGTTCTAACACTGTCATGTAGAACAGGGTACCACACTACAAGCGTTCTAACACTGTCATGTAGAACAGGGTACCATACTACAAGCGTTCTAACACTGTCATGTAGAACAGGGTACCACACAACAAGCGTTCTAACACTGTCATGTAGAACAGGGTACCACACAACAAGCGTTCTAACACTGTCATGTAGAACAGGGTACCACACAACAAGCGTTCTAAAGCTGTCATGTAGAACAGGGTACCATACTACAAGCGTTCTAACACTGTCATGTAGAACAGGGTACCACACAACAAGCGTTCTAACACTGTCATGTAGAACAGGGTACCATACTACAAGCGTTCTAACACTGTCATGTAGAACAGGGTACCACACAACAAGCGTTCTAACACTGTCATGTAGAACAGGGTACCACACAACAAGCGTTCTAACACTGTCATGTAGAACAGGGTACCATACTACAAGCGTTCTAACACTGTCATGTAGAACAGGGTACCATACTACAAGCGTTCTAACACTGTCATGTAGAACAGGGTACCATACAACAAGCGTTCTAACACTGTCATGTAGAACAGGGTACCATACTACAAGCGTTCTAACACTCATGTAGAACAGGGTACCACACAACAAACGTTCTAACACTGTCATGTAGAACAGGGTACCATACTACAAGCGTTCTAACACTGTCATGTAGAACAGGGTACCATACAACAAGCGTTCTAACACTGTCATGTAGAACAGGGTACCATACTACAAGCGTTCTAACACTGTCATGTAGAACAGGGTACCATACTACAAACGTTCTAACACTGTCATGTAGAACAGGGTACCACACAACAAACGTTCTAACACTGTCATGTAGAACAGGGTACCACACAACAAACGTTCTAACACTGTCATGTAGAACAGGGTACCATACAACAAGCGTTCTAACACTGTCATGTAGAACAGGGTACCATACTACAAGCGTTCTAACACTGTCATGTAGAACAGGGTACCACACTACAAGCGTTCTAACACTGTCATGTAGAACAGGGTACCATACTACAAGCGTTCTAACACTGTCATGTAGAACAGGGTACCATACAACAAGCGTTCTAACACTGTCATGTAGAACAGGGTACCATACTACAAGCGTTCTAACACTGTCATGTAGAACAGGGTACCACACTATAAGCGTTCTAACACTGTCATGTAGAACAGGGTACCACACTACAAGCGTTCTAACACTGTCATGTAGAACAGGGTACCACACAACAAACGTTCTAACACTGTCATGTAGAACAGGGTACCACACAACAAACGTTCTAACACTGTCATGTAGAACAGGGTACCACACAACAAACGTTCTAACACTGTCATGTAGAACAGGGTACCACACTACAAGTGTTCTCACACTCATAGAGAACGAGGTATCACACTACGTGTTCCCACACTATCATACAGAACAAGGTGTTCCCACACTATCATACACAACAAGGTGTTCCCACACTATCATACACAACACGGTATACATACACTGAGTGTATCCAAACCTTTTAATAACAAAAGCAGTCCTTACAAGCATTAATAATCAGCTGTTGGACACTTAACCCACACGCTTTAAAATCGCCACCACTGGCACCAGAGGAGCGACCTCTGGCTAGCACTGTCTCTCTCAGGGCACTGAAAGTTAGCCTGGTGCCTGCCCAGGGCCACTGTTAGGGGGGTCACACCACATAATCATTCCTAGATCACGTTACTAGTGAAGATATTATGATACCAGTAGAGATAAGCGAATATTAGCCACAACGTAGTTCTGGTAGGGGGTCAGATATTAGTATCAAGGAGATGTGTGTGCCTGCAGGCAGTGACTTAGCAAGTGCCTGCAGGCAGTGACTTAGCAAGTGCCTGCAGGCAGTGACTTAGCAAGTGCCTGCAGGCAGTGACTTAGCAAGTGCCTGCAGGCAGTGACTTAGCAAGTGCCTGCAGGCAGTGACTTAGCAAGTGCCTGCAGGCAGTGACTTAGCAAGTGCCTGCAGGCAGTGACTTAGCAAGTGCCTGCAGGCAGTGACTTAGCAAGTGCCTGCAGGCAGTGACTTAGCAAGTGCCTGCAGGCAGTGACTTAGCAAGTGCCTGCAGGCAGTGACTTAGCAAGTGCCTGCAGGCAGTGACTTAGCAAGTGCCTGCAGGCAGTGACTTAGCAAGTTCCTGCAGGCAGTGACTTAGCAAGTGCCTGCAGGCAGTGACTTAGCAAGTGCCTGCAGGCAGTGACTTAGCAAGTGCCTGCAGGCAGTGACTTAGCAAGTGCCTGCAGGCAGTGACTTAGCAAGTGCCTGCAGGCAGTGACTTAGCAAGTGCCTGCAGGCAGTGACTTAGCAAGTGCCTGCAGGCAGTGACTTAGCAAGTGCCTGCAGGCAGTGACTTAGCAAGTGCCTGCAGGCAGTGACTTAGCAAGTGCCTGCAGGCAGTGACTTAGCAAGTGCCTGCAGGCAGTGACTTAGCAAGTGCCTGCAGGCAGTGACTTAGCAAGTGCCTGCAGGCAGTGACTTAGCAAGTGCCTGCAGGCAGTGACTTAGCAAGTGCCTGCAGGCAGTGACTTAGCAAGTGCCTGCAGGCAGTGACTTAGCAAGTGCCTGCAGGCAGTGACTTAGCAAGTGCCTGCAGGCAGTGACTTAGCAAGTGCCTGCAGGCAGTGACTTAGCAAGTGCCTGCAGGCAGTGACTTAGCAAGTGCCTGCAGGCAGTGACTTAGCAAGTGCCTGCAGGCAGTGACTTAGCAAGTGCCTGCAGGCAGTGACTTAGCAAGTGCCTGCAGGCAGTGACTTAGCAAGTTCCTGCAGGCAGTGACTTAGCAAGTGCCTGCAGGCAGTGACTTAGCAAGTGCCTGCAGGCAGTGACTTAGCAAGTGCCTGCAGGCAGTGACTTAGCAAGTGCCTGCAGGCAGTGACTTAGCAAGTGCCTGCAGGCAGTGACTTAGCAAGTTCCTGCAGGCAGTGACTTAGCAAGTGCCTGCAGGCAGTGACTTAGCAAGTGCCTGCAGGCAGTGACTTAGCAAGTTCCTGCAGGCAGTGACTTAGCAAGTGCCTGCAGGCAGTGACTTAGCAAGTGCCTGCAGGCAGTGACTTAGCAAGTGCCTGCAGGCAGTGACTTAGCAAGTGCCTGCAGGCAGTGACTTAGCAAGTGCCTGCAGGCAGTGACTTAGCAAGTGCCTGCAGGCAGTGACTTAGCAAGTTCCTGCAGGCAGTGACTTAGCAAGTGCCTGCAGGCAGTGACTTAGCAAGTGCCTGCAGGCAGTGACTTAGCAAGTTCCTGCAGGCAGTGACTTAGCAAGTGCCTGCAGGCAGTGACTTAGCAAGTGCCTGCAGGCAGTGACTTAGCAAGTGCCTGCAGGCAGTGACTTAGCAAGTGCCTGCAGGCAGTGACTTAGCAAGTGCCTGCAGGCAGTGACTTAGCAAGTTCCTGCAGGCAGTGACTTAGCAAGTTCCTGCAGGCAGTGACTTAGCAAGTGCCTGCAGGCAGTGACTTAGCAAGTGCCTGCAGGCAGTGACTTAGCAAGTGCCTGCAGGCAGTGACTTAGCAATTGCCTGCAGGCAGTGACTTAGCAAGTGCCTGCAGGCAGTGACTTAGCAAGAGTGCCTGCAGGCAGTGACTTAGCGAGTGCCTGCAGGCAGTGACTTAGCAAGAGTGCCTGCAGGCAGTGACTTAGCAAGTGCCTGCAGGCAGTGACTTAGCAAGTTCCTGCAGGCAGTGACTTAGCAAGTGCCTGCAGGCAGTGACTTAGCAAGTTCCTGCAGGCAGTGACTTAGCAAGTGCCTGCAGGCAGTGACTTAGCAAGTGCCTGCAGGCAGTGACTTAGCAAGTGCCTGCAGGCAGTGACTTAGCAAGAGTGCCTGCAGGCAGTGACTTAGCGAGTGCCTGCAGGCAGTGACTTAGCAAGAGTGCCTGCAGGCAGTGACTTACCGAGTGCCTGCAGGCAGTGACTTAGCAAGAATGCCTGCAGGCAGTGACTTAGCAAGAGTGCCTGCAGGGGCAGTGACTTAGCAAGAGTGCCTGCAGGCAGTGACTTAGCAAGAGTGCCTGCAGGGGCAGTGACTTAGCAAGAGTGCCTGCAGGCAGTGACTTAGCAAGTGCCTGCAGGCAGTGACTTAGCAAGAGTGCCTGCAGGCAGTGACTTAGCAAGTGCCTGCAGGCAGTGACTTAGCAAGAGTGCCTGCAAGCAGTGACTTAGCAAGAGTGCCTGCAAGCAGTGACTTAGCAAGAGTGCCTGCAGGCAGTGACTTAGCAAGAGTGCCTGCAGGCAGTGACTTAGCAAGAGTGCCTGCAGGCAGTGACTTAGCAAGTGCCTGCAGGCAGTGACTTAGCAAGAGTGCCTGCAAGCAGTGACTTAGCAAGAATGTCTGCAGGCAGTGACTTAGCAAGAATGCCTGCAGGCAGTGACTTAGCAAGAGTGCCTGCAGGCAGTGACTTAGCAAGAGTGCCTGCAGGCAGTGACTTAGCAAGTGCCTGCAGGCAGTGACTTAGCAAGAGTGCCTGCAAGCAGTGACTTAGCAAGAATGTCTGCAGGCAGTGACTTAGCAAGAATGCCTGCAGGCAGTGACTTAGCAAGAGTGTCTGCAGGCAGTGACTTAGCAAGAGTGCCTGCAGGCAGTGACTTAGCAAGAGTGCCTGCAGGCAGTGACTTAGCAAGAGTGCCTGCAGGCAGTGACTTAGCAAGAATTCATTCAGGCAGTGACTTAGCAAGAGTGCCTGCAGGCAGTGACTTAGCAAGAATGCATTCAGGCAGTGACTTAGCAAGAGTGCCTGCAGGCAGTGACGGAATAAGAGTGCCTGTATGCAGCGCCAGAGTACATGGTGTTCTTGCAGGACTTCTCTGACCCCTAAACACATCCAATATACTGATAAAAAAACTGTCAGAGTATATAGTACGACTTGTTAGAGCGGTCAGCCATCACCAGTATGTTCAGTGAACATTGTAGAAAGACATAAGGAACCAAGATTACAATTATATCCATTAATTTTTAAAGAGGTGCAAGGGTTAGCCAGTGGAAGGCCTCGGTCAAATGACCAAAAGCTCCAGCTGTGGGTCATCATATGACTAAGTCAGAAAACACTGTTTCCTGACGAATATTACCTAACCATCATGTTCAGAAACTGTATTTATCTATCATGTTTCGCTCTATACAAGGGAT
The DNA here is from genome assembly GCF_038502225.1 of Cherax quadricarinatus. NCBI lineage: Eukaryota > Metazoa > Arthropoda > Malacostraca > Decapoda > Parastacidae > Cherax > Cherax quadricarinatus. Next base: position 2,704,822 of record NC_091366.1, read on the forward strand.
TCATGACTACCGCGCCGACATGATAACGAGGTATTCAACGAAAGTTGCTTTTAATAAACAATCTGATCTGTACAATGTTTCTGTCACACATGTGGGCAAGCAAGTCTTGCTCACATGTAGTACGGTTACACACTCCGTCTTCAGCAAGTGATTCCATTAACGAACCAAGACAATGATTGGTCCAAGTGTGTGTGTGTGTGCACTCTACCTTCCCTCCTACCCAAACCCTCGCTAACCCACCTCCACTAAGCCCTTCACTCGGAGAGAAACACAATACTCGAGGCGCAACACTCTCGTTGACTTCACCTCGAACAGAAGCAAGAAACACTTGAGCCAATACAAAATAAGTCTCGTCACCACCTGTAACACAGGTCGTCTAGTTTGAGTAATGCGGCCCACCAACCCTGGCTACATTATTACTATCAAAACTTAACGGTAAACCCACAGGAGTCACATCCAGTCCTGCCTATGAGTGTAAATGTGACTTTAATGCCGCTTATCCCCCCCCCCCCGACTTAAAAATTCAAATTTATAGTCTATAATCATTTTCTCACACAACTTTGCAGCTCTATACACAAATAACCCGCACATAAAACAGAAGCTTACGACGACGTTTCGGTCCGACTTGGACCATTGACAAAGTCACACTAACAGAGGTGGAGCAGGACGGCTATATATAGGCAGGAAGAGGTGGAGGTGGTAGTAGTAGTAGTAGTAGTAGTAGTAGTAGTAGTAGTAGTAGTAGTAGTAGTAGTAGTAGTAGTACAAGAATTGTATATAATACCGACAGGATGAAATGACACATGCACAACACCCGGGCATCCCCACCGTAGACGTTTCGCCTATATATAGCCGTCCTGCTCCACCTCTGTTAGTGTGACTTTGTCAATGGTCCAAGTCGGACCGAAACGTCGTCGTAAGCTTCTCTCTTTTATGTGCGGGTTATTTGTGTATCGTTCCAGTCACGGTATTGTGCCTTTTTGTTATTTATTTGCAGCTCTATATTTAAATCATAATTATTATTTAAGGTACTGGCGGTATCCCACCGAGGTAGGGTGACCTAAACAGAAAAACTAAAGTTCCTCTTTTTAAATTTAGAAACATATACAGGACAAGGGGGTTACTAGCCTCTTGCTCCCGGCATTTTAGTCGCCTCTTACGACACGCATGGATTACGGAGGAAGGAGTCTTCTCCACTTACCCATGGAAACTATATTACTAACGTCATTATTATTCAGAGTAAAGAGTGTTGGATGCTGATACAATGGCACTACAGACCCCGACAAACACTCACCATCACTACTACCATCACTACTCACTACCATCACTACTCACTACCATCACTACTCACTACCATCACTACTCACACTACTACCATCACTACTCACTACCATCACTACTCACTACCATCACTACTCACACTACTACCATCACTACTCACTACCATCACTACTCACACTACTACCATCACTACTCACTACCATCACTACTCACACTACTACCATCACTACTCACTACCATCACTACTCACACTACTACCATCACTACTCACTACCATCACTACTCACACTACTACCATCACTACTCACTACCATCACTACTCACTACCATCACTACTCACTACCATCACTACTCACTACCATCACTACTCACACCTTCCTTAGTTTCAGCACAGCTCCACGTTAGTACAATTACCATACATAGTAATATGTGCTCAATAAGAACCCACGAATGAAGAGGATCCCAGAAGGGGATCGAAACACACAGATTAATTAATCTTGTCTGTCCCCATGCGCGTTATTACTGAGTATTGACAAATGATCATTATACTTTAGTTACCCATCGTAACTTGTCTAAGTTACGCACGATACCCTAAAAAACGTCAAAGTTACTTAAATTTTATTGGGGTCTTTGTAATATGTAGACTAATGTCTACTGTAAGATACAGTAGACATCAGCCATGATTATAACCTTAAAGTTAAATAGCTAAGTAACTCAACTGTGCAAAAATCAGGGACACTCTCCTTGCTTGCTCTTAATAATAATAATAATAATAATAATAATAATAATAATAATAATAATAATATATCCTTACCTTGGGGTTGGAGTAGCGACGTGTACAAATACCACAATGCAGTAGCTGTGAGTCTGACGCAGGGGACCTAGAGCTGGAGCCCCCTGTCAGGGAGGCTGTATGAGTGGGGTGCACGGGGCAGGTGCTAGACGGGGCAGCAGGTGTGCGGGGCAGTGGGGTGGTAGGCACGGAGGAAGGAGGGACGCTGTAAGTACCTGAAGACAGGCGATCCTCCTCAGCCTCGACTTCGGCTGTTTGTGAGTCCCCCTGAAGCAGAGTGGACGTCAGGTTAGTGGTACATCACACCTGCTGTGATAGTGGACCACTACACCTGCTGTGATAGTGGACCACTACACCTGCTGTGATAGTGGACCACTACACCTGCTGTGATAGTGGACCACTACACCTGCTGTGATAGTGGACCACTACACCTGCTGTGATAGTGGACCACTACACCTGCTGTGATAGTGGACCACTACACCTGCTGTGATAGTGGACCACTACACCTGCTGTGATAGTGGACCACTACACCTGCTGTGATAGTGGACCACTACACCTGCTGTGATAGTGGACCACTACACCTGCTGTGATAGTGGACCACTACACCTGCTGTGATAGTGGACCACTACACCTGCTGTGATAGTGGACTACTACACCTGCTGTGATAGTGGACTACTACACCTGCTGTGATAGTGAACTACTACACCTGCTGTGATAGTGGACCACTACACCTGCTGTGATAGTGGACTACTACACCTGCTGTGATAGTGGACTACTACACCTGCTGTGACAGTGAACTACTACACCTGCTGTGATAGTGGACCACTACACCTGCTGTGACAGTGAACTACTACACCTGCTGTGATAGTGAACTACTACACCTGCTGTGATAGTGAACTACTACACCTGCTGTGATAGTGAACTACTACACCTGCTGTGATAGTGAACTACTACACCTGCTGTGATAGTGAACTACTACACCTGCTGTGATAGTGAACTACTACACCTGCTGTGATAGTGAACTACTACACCTGCTGTGATAGTGAACTACTACACCTGCTGTGATAGTGAACTACTACACCTGCTGTGATAGTGGACCACTACACCTGCTGTGATAGTGAACTACTACACCTGCTGTGATAGTGGACCACTACACCTGCTGTGATAGTGAACTACTACACCTGCTGTGATAGTGAACTACTACACCTGCTGTGATAGTGAACTACTACACCTGCTGTGATAGTGAACTACTACACCTGCTGTGATAGTGAACTACTACACCTGCTGTGATAGTGAACTACTACACCTGCTGTGATAGTGAACTACTACACCTGCTGTGATAGTGGACCACTACACCTGCTGTGATAGTGGACCACTACACCTGCTGTGATAGTGAACTACTACACCTGCTGTGATAGTGAACTACTACACCTGCTGTGATAGTGAACTACTACACCTGCTGTGATAGTGAACTACTACACCTGCTGTGATAGTGAACTACTACACCTGCTGTGATAGTGAACTACTACACCTGCTGTGATAGTGAACTACTACACCTGCTGTGATAGTGGACCACTACACCTGCTGTGATAGTGGACCACTACACCTGCTGTGATAGTGAACTACTACACCTGCTGTGATAGTGGACCACTACACCTGCTGTGATAGTGGACCACTACACCTGCTGTGATAGTGGACCACTACACCTGCTGTGATAGTGGACTACTACACCTGCTGTGATAGTGAACTACTACACCTGCTGTGATAGTGAACTACTACACCTGCTGTGATAGTGGACCACTACCCCTGCTGTGATAGTGGACCACTACACCTGCTGTGATAGTGGACCACTACACCTGCTGTGATAGTGGACCACTACACCTGCTGTGATAGTGGACCACTACACCTGCTGTGATAGTGGACTACTACACCTGCTGTGATAGTGAACTACTACACCTGCTGTGATAGTGAACTACTACACCTGCTGTGATAGTGAACTACTACACCTGCTGTGATAGTGAACTACTACACCTGCTGTGATAGTGAACTACTACACCTGCTGTGATAGTGGACCACTACACCTGCTGTGATAGTGAACTACTACACCTGCTGTGATAGTGGACTACTACACCTGCTGTGATAGTGAACTACTACACCTGCTGTGATAGTGAACTACTACACCTGCTGTGATAGTGAACTACTACACCTGCTGTGATAGTGAACTACTACACCTGCTGTGATAGTGAACTACTACACCTGCTGTGATAGTGAACTACTACACCTGCTGTGATAGTGAACTACTACACCTGCTGTGATAGTGGACCACTACACCTGCTGTGATAGTGAACTACTACACCTGCTGTGATAGTGGACTACTACACCTGCTGTGATAGTGAACTACTACACCTGCTGTGATAGTGAACTACTACACCTGCTGTGATAGTGAACTACTACACCTGCTGTGATAGTGAACTACTACACCTGCTGTGATAGTGAACTACTACACCTGCTGTGATAGTGAACTACTACACCTGCTGTGATAGTGGACCACTACACCTGCTGTGATAGTGAACTACTACACCTGCTGTGATAGTGGACCACTACACCTGCTGTGATAGTGGACTACTACACCTGCTGTGATAGTGAACTACTACACCTGCTGTGATAGTGGACTACTACACCTGCTGTGATAGTGAACTACTACACCTGCTGTGATAGTGAACTACTACACCTGCTGTGATAGTGAACTACTACACCTGCTGTGATAGTGAACTACTACACCTGCTGTGATAGTGGACCACTACACCTGCTGTGATAGTGGACCACTACACCTGCTGTGATAGTGAACTACTACACCTGCTGTGATAGTGGACCACTACACCTGCTGTGATAGTGGACCACTACACCTGCTGTGATAGTGAACTACTACACCTGCTGTGATAGTGGACTACTACACCTGCTGTGATAGTGGACCACTACACCTGCTGTGATAGTGGACCACTACACCTGCTGTGATAGTGAACTACTACACCTGCTGTGATAGTGGACCACTACACCTGCTGTGATAGTGAACTACTACACCTGCTGTGATAGTGAACTACTACACCTGCTGTGATAGTGAACTACTACACCTGCTGTGATAGTGAACTACTACACCTGCTGTGATAGTGAACTACTACACCTGCTGTGATAGTGGACCACTACACCTGCTGTGATAGTGGACCACTACACCTGCTGTGATAGTGAACTACTACACCTGCTGTGATAGTGGACCACTACACCTGCTGTGATAGTGGACCACTACACCTGCTGTGATAGTGAACTACTACACCTGCTGTGATAGTGGACTACTACACCTGCTGTGATAGTGAACTACTACACCTGCTGTGATAGTGAACTACTACACCTGCTGTGATAGTGAACTACTACACCTGCTGTGATAGTGAACTACTACACCTGCTGTGATAGTGGACTACTACACCTGCTGTGATAGTGAACTACTACACCTGCTGTGATAGTGGACTACTACACCTGCTGTGATAGTGGACCACTACACCTGCTGTGATAGTGGACCACTACACCTGCTGTGATAGTGAACTACTACACCTGCTGTGATAGTGGACTACTACACCTGCTGTGATAGTGAACTACTACACCTGCTGTGATAGTGGACTACTACACCTGCTGTGATAGTGAACTACTACACCTGCTGTGATAGTGGACCACTACACCTGCTGTGATAGTGAACTACTACACCTGCTGTGATAGTGAACTACTACACCTGCTGTGATAGTGAACTACTACACCTGCTGTGATAGTGAACTACTACACCTGCTGTGATAGTGGACTACTACACCTGCTGTGATAGTGGACCACTACACCTGCTGTGATAGTGGACCACTACACCTGCTGTGATAGTGAACTACTACACCTGCTGTGATAGTGGACCACTACACCTGCTGTGATAGTGAACTACTACACCTGCTGTGATAGTGAACTACTACACCTGCTGTGATAGTGGACTACTACACCTGCTGTGATAGTGGACCACTACACCTGCTGTGATAGTGAACTACTACACCTGCTGTGATAGTGGACTACTACACCTGCTGTGATAGTGGACCACTACACCTGCTGTGATAGTGGACCACTACACCTGCTGTGATAGTGGACTACTACACCTGCTGTGATAGTGGACCACTACACCTGCTGTGATAGTGAACTACTACACCTGCTGTGATAGTGGACTACTACACCTGCTGTGATAGTGGACCACTACACCTGCTGTGATAGTGAACTACTACACCTGCTGTGATAGTGGACTACTACACCTGCTGTGATAGTGGACCACTACACCTGCTGTGATAGTGAACTACTACACCTGCTGTGATAGTGAACTACTACACCTGCTGTGATAGTGAACTACTACACCTGCTGTGATAGTGAACTACTACACCTGCTGTGATAGTGAACTACTACACCTGCTGTGATAGTGGACCACTACACCTGCTGTGATAGTGAACTACTACACCTGCTGTGATAGTGAACTACTACACCTGCTGTGATAGTGGACCACTACACCTGCTGTGATAGTGAACTACTACACCTGCTGTGATAGTGAACTACTACACCTGCTGTGATAGTGAACTACTACACCTGCTGTGATAGTGAACTACTACACCTGCTGTGATAGTGAACTACTACACCTGCTGTGATAGTGGACCACTACACCTGCTGTGATAGTGAACTACTACACCTGCTGTGATAGTGAACTACTACACCTGCTGTGATAGTGAACTACTACACCTGCTGTGATAGTGAACTACTACACCTGCTGTGATAGTGGACTACTACACCTGCTGTGATAGTGAACTACTACACCTGCTGTGATAGTGAACTACTACACCTGCTGTGATAGTGGACTACTACACCTGCTGTGATAGTGGACCACTACACCTGCTGTGATAGTGAACTACTACACCTGCTGTGATAGTGGACTACTACACCTGCTGTGATAGTGAACTACTACACCTGCTGTGATAGTGAACTACTACACCTGCTGTGATAGTGGACTACTACACCTGCTGTGATAGTGGACTACTACACCTGCTGTGATAGTGGACTACTACACCTGCTGTGATAGTGAACTACTACACCTGCTGTGATAGTGAACTACTACACCTGCTGTGATAGTGGACCACTACACCTGCTGTGATAGTGAACTACTACACCTGCTGTGATAGTGAACTACTACACCTGCTGTGATAGTGAACTACTACACCTGCTGTGATAGTGAACTACTACACCTGCTGTGATAGTGAACTACTACACCTGCTGTGATAGTGGACTACTACACCTGCTGTGATAGTGAACTACTACACCTGCTGTGATAGTGAACTACTACACCTGCTGTGATAGTGGACTACTACACCTGCTGTGATAGTGGACTACTACACCTGCTGTGATAGTGAACTACTACACCTGCTGTGATAGTGAACTACTACACCTGCTGTGATAGTGGACTACTACACCTGCTGTGATAGTGAACTACTACACCTGTTGTTAATGTATTATTTTTTACAATACCAACCTTGCAAGGCTTGAGCAGTACGGTGAGTTTTGGGCTGAGGAGTGAGTAGGCGTCGTGGGCGGGGAGTGAATGGGTGTTGTGGGTGGGGAGTGAGTGGGTGTCGTAGGTGGGGAGTGAGTATGTGTCGTGGGCGGGGAGAGAGTGCGTGTTGTGGGCGGGGTGTGGCGTGTCGTGGGAAGGGTGTGGGGAGTCGTGGGCGGCGTGTGGGGTATCGTGGGCGTGGCACTGGTGTAGGTCGTCCGAAGCCTCAGTGAGGGTGTAGGTGCGGGCGCCTTCAGATCCCGGCTGGGGCGGGGGCGTGAGGGCGTCCATCGTGGGCGACCTCGCGGGCTCCTCTTGATCCTGCTGACCCGCCTGGCGCCGCGCTGCCGCTGCCAGGTGAGCCGGGTACTGCAACAAGAAAAATAATATTACCCTAACTGTTTACACGATTTTCAAAACACACACACACACACACACACACACTTGATAAAGCACGTCAAGAAACTAGAGAAAGTACAAAGGTTTGCAACAAGGTTAGTTCCAGAGCTAAGGGGAATGTCCTATGAAGAAAGATTAAGGGAAATCGGCCTGACGACACTGGAGGACAGGAGGGTCAGGGGAGACATGATAACGACATATAAAATACTGCGTGGAATAGACAAGGTGGACAAAGACAGGATGTTCCAGGGAGGGGACACAGAAACAAGAGGCCACAATTGGAAGTTGAAGACACAAATGAGTCAGAGAGATAGTAGGAAGTATTTCTTCAGTCATAGAGTTGTAAGGCAGTGGAATAGCCTAGAAAATGACGTAGTGGAGGCAGGAACCATACACAGTTTTAAGACGAGGTTTGATAAAGCTCATGGAGCGGGGAGAGAGAGGGTCTAGTAGCAACCGGTGAAGAGGCGGGGCCAGGAGCTAGGACTCGACCCCTGCAACCACAAATAGGTGAGTACAAATAGGTGAGTACACACACACACACACAAAGGTTTGCCACAAGGTTAGTTCCAGAGCTAAGGGGAATGTCCTATGAAGAAAGATTAAGGGAAATCGGCCTGACGACATTGGAGGACAGGAGGGTCAGGGGAGACATGATAACGACATATAAAATACTGCGTGGAATAGACAAGGTGGACAAAGACAGGATGTTCCAGGGAGGGGACACAGAAACAAGAGGCCACAATTGGAAGTTGAAGACACAAATGAGTCAGAGAGATATTAGGAAGTATTTCTTCAGTCATAGAGTTGTAAGGCAGTGGAATAGCCTAGAAAATGACGTAGTGGAGGCAGGAACCATACACAGTTTTAAGACAAAGTTTGATAAAGCTCATGGAGCGGGGAGAGAGAGGGCCCAGTAGCACCGGTGAAGAGGCGGGGCCAGGAGCTAAGACTCGACCCCTGCAACCACAAATAGGTGAGTACACACACACACACACACACACACACACATACGGAAGGGATAGACTCAGAAGTGTCCTTGTTTGCAGACGATGTGAAGTTAATGAGAAGAATCGAATCGGACGAGGATCAGGCAGGACTACAAAGAGACCTGGACAGGCTACAAGCCTGGTCCAGCAACTGGCTCCTTGAATTTAACCCTGCCAAATGCAAAGTCATGAAGATTGGGGAAGGGCAAAGAAGACCGCAGACACAATATAGTTTAGATGGCCAAAGACTGCAAACCTCACTCAAGGAAAAAGATCTGGGGGTGAGTATAACACCGAGCATATCTCCTGAGGCGCACATCAATCAGATAACTGCTGCAGCATACGGGCGCCTGGCAAACCTACGGATAGCGTTCCGATACCTCAGTAAGGATTCGTTTAAGACTCTGTACACCATCTACGTCAGGCCCATACTGGAGTATGCAGCACCAGTTTGGAATCCACACCTAGTCAAGCACGTCAAGAAATTAGAGAAAGTGCAAAGGTTTGCAACAAGACTAGTCCCAGAGCTACGGGGATTGTCCTATGAAGAAAGGTTGAGGGAAATCGGCCTGACGACACTGTAGGCCAGGAGGGTCAGGGGAGACATGATAACGACATATAAAATACTGCGCGGAATAGACGAGGTGGACAAAGACGGGATGTTCCAGAGATGGGACACAGACACAAGAGGTCACAATTGGAAGTTGAAGACTCAGATGAATCAAAGGGATGTTAGGAAGTATTTCTTCAGTCATAGAGTAGTCAGGCCATGGAATAGCCTAGAAAGTGATGTGGTGGAGGCAGGAACCATACATAGTTTTAAGGCGAGGTATGATAGAGCTCATGGGGCAGGGAGAGAGAGGACCTAGTAGCAATCAGCGAAGAGGCGGGGCCAGGAGCTGTGAATCGACCCCTGCAACCACAAATAGGTGAGTACAAATAGGTGAGTACACACAAAACTCTCACAGTAAAAAAAATATTTAAGTTTCCCACTGAAAATCTCGAAAGAAAATGGAACTGAAATGAGAGAAAACGAAATATGTGGTAAACTAAATTAAAAATGTTATTTTTCTCAACAAGTGTCTTTAATATTATACTTTTTTAATAATAAAACACAGGATATTACGAGCAGTGGTACAAATTGAAGACTTTAATAATAGAAAGGTTCCATGTAAGTAAAGAGGAAAGGCAAAGCTAGTCAGTGTTTAAGGTTCAGTAATTAGAAAACAGACAACTATTGTTTAATGTGCTTAATGACACACACAAGACTGAAGAAACAGGGAATAAGTGAAGAAAATAAAGGATAAAGAAGAAAAGATTTTACGTCAAGTTCAGAAAAGATAAAAATATTTTTTTGGTCAAAAGACTGGACAAAGACAGTCTGTCTCTCTCTCTGTCTCACAGGATCCACACACAGCTTTAAGAAGAGGTACTATAAAGCTCTTGGAACAGGGAGTAGACCTAGTTTCGACCAATGAAGAGGCGGGGCCAGGAGCTATGACTACCCGTGCAACCACAATTAGGTGAGTACACACACAAACAACTCACTCAGAAGTGTTCAAGAAATGGCTAAGTATTTTATCCACAGTGGTATATTACAGACCATTCTGGAGAAATACCCTGACTTTGCTAGCTGTAAATAAAGCATTACCACATGTGTGCATGTGTGTGTGTGTGTGTGTGTGTGTGTGTGTGTGTGTGTGTGTGTGTGTGTGTGTGTGTGAGTATGAGTGTGTGTGTGTATGAGTGTGAGTGTGTGTATGAGTGTGTGTGAGTATGAGTGTGTGTGCGTGTGTGTATGAGTTTGTGTGTGTGTGTGTGTGTGTGTGTTTATGTGTGTGTGTGTATGAATTTGTATGTGTGTGTGTGTGTGTGTGTGTGTGTGTGAGAGAGAGAGAGACTCAGCAATCAACATTTGCACCAATAACTCACTACAGTTGTGACCGGGTGTGGAAGTGTGAATTGCTCATTACTCTAAAATTTGTTCATGATTGCAGCCATGTATAAACGTAAGTAACCATTCTTACAGTATTCATTACCTTTGTAACTTGTGAGTTCATTACCTTTGTAACTTGTGAGTTCATTACCTTGTACCTAGTTCAGCCATCAAAACTTTGGAGCCCGGTCCCTGGACCCATTGTGTACCTCTGTAATCTGTAAATACCTTTGTAACTTGTAATGATTGTGACTAGACCTACCTGGAGTTCATTACCTTTGTAAATTGTGAGTTCATTACCTTTGTAAATTGTGAGTTCATTGCCTCTGTAGCTTGCTCAGCTATCAAAACTTTGAGGCCCAGTCCCTGGACCCATTATGTACCTCTGTAATCTTTTGACTACCGCCCACAGGATGGGTATGGGGTGCATAATAAACATATTAAACTAATATATAACACACACACACACAACCATATACGAAAATAATTGTAAATAAATACTTGAAGCAACACTGTGTCCAGGAGAGACGAAGGGTTGACAGCCATAATACATACAACAAGCCGCTGCCGCTGTGTCCTCCCTTGATAAATCACCTCAAGATAATTTAATATACGCTACCTGCGCACGTGTCCCGGTGTGTCTGCAAGTCTGTCCTTCGTGTATCTGTGTGTCCCTCTCCCCTCACTTCCCTTCCCCCTTACACCCCCAACATCACCTGCTGTGAGATTTATTCACTTAAGTCCCCTCAAGGAAGGTTCCTTGATGCTGGTGAGGGGCTCTTGATCTAGGGAATTGGGTATGTGCTCCAGTTCCCTGAATTAAGCCTGAATACCTTCCACATCCCCCTGTGATGTAGTCCAGCTGGGCTTGTGTAGTCCAGCTGGACTACATCACACCCCCCCCCCCATAGGCGCTGTATAATCCTACGGGTTTAGCGCTTCCCCTTAATAATAATAATATTCACCTAAGTCAACCAACTTCCCGCTGGAGACTTAAAACGGCCCAACTTATCTGTAACTGCTCGTCGCCATCTTCAAACAAGTTGCTGGTACAAGGCGGCGGGGCCCCAACTTGTCCTTGATCCTTAACAGATCAAACAAGGCAGAACAAACGAAGTGTTGATAAAATCTAAAAGCGGTATTGTGGTTACCATATACTATAATGAGCAGGGATAATAAAAATTATTATAATTATTTTCATGTGAATGTGGCAAACCCTGAAAATCAAAGAGGTTTGATTCGAGGCAGGTGAGGGTAGTAGAGCCTTTTCACAATCTCTCTAATCCGTCAAGAGTTCCAATGGAAATAAGTCAGTCTGACTTTTTTTTGGGTTATTCTGGTTAATTCACCCCTCAAGGAAGGTTCCTTGATGTTGGTGAGGGGCTCTTGATTTAGGGAATTGGATCTGTGCTCCAGTTCCCCGAATTAAGCCTGAATGCCTTCCACATCCCCCCCCCCCAGGCGCTGTATAATCCTCCGGGTTTAGCGCTTCCCCCTTGATTATAATAATAATAATCTGGTTAATTCACACTATATATGATAATTGTACTCGTGTGTACCTGTACAGAAACAATATTGTTCTCACGATCTACCCTCGCAAGCTCACCCGTCTTCCCTATGTATCTCATCCCTACCTTTCATTTTCCTAATCCTTTCCTACAATCTACTACCCCTTCTTCCTTCTCCCCATCCCACACTCCTTCCTTCTCTCCATCCCACTCTCCTTCCTTCTCTCCATCCCACTCTCCTTCCTTCTCCCCATCCCACACTCCTTCCTTCTCTCCATCCCACTCTCCTTCCTTCTCTCCATCCCACTCTCCTTCCTTCTCCCCATCCCACTCTCCTTCCTTCTCCCCATCCCACTCTCCTTCCTTCTCCCCATCCCACTCTCCTTCCTTCTCCCCATCCCACTCTCCTTCCTTCTCCCCATCCCACACTCCTTCCTTCTCTCCATCCCACTCTCTTTCCTTCTCTCCATCCCACTCTCCTTCCTTCTCCCCATCCCACTCTCCTTCCTTCTCCCCATCCCACTCTCCTTCCTTCTCCCCATCCCACTCTCCTTCCTTCTCCCCATCCCACTCTCCTTCCTTCTCCCCATCCCACTCTCCTTCCTTCTCCCCATCCCACACTCCTTCCTTCTCTCCATCACACTCTCCTTCCTTCTCCCCATCCCACTCTCCTTCCTTCTCCCCATCCCACTCTCCTTCCTTCTCCCCATCCCACTCTCCTTCCTTCTCCCCATCCCACACTCCTTCCTTCTCTCCATCACACTCTCCTTCCTTCTCCCCATCCCACTCTCCTTCCTTCTCCCCATCCCACTCTCCTTCCTTCTCCCCATCCCACACTCCTTCCTTCTCTCCATCACACTCTCCTTCCTTCTCCCCATCCCACACTCCTTCCTTCTCTCCATCCCACTCTCCTTCCTTCTCCCCATCCCACACTCCTTCCTTCTCTCCATCCCACTCTCCTTCCTTCTCTCCATCCTACTCTCCTTCCCTCCCTCCCTCCACTCCACTCTTCACCCTACTCTCCCTCCCTCTTTACCTCCCTGTGTCCCATTCTCCTTTCCCTCCAGCGCAGCCGGCTAAAAACATTTACAATATTTTTGAAACACACTGACAGAGGCACATTACTAAAATTAAATATCCAAAGCAGACGCTGTGAAGATACAAAAAATTTCTTCAGACCAGCAGACCAGCACACAATGTCCAGCAGACCAGCACACAATGTCCAGCAGACCAGCACACAATGTCCCGCCTTTCGTATCTTTGCTAAGATCGTTTAGGCTAGGCGTATATGTGGCAGGTTGGTGTAGCAACTCCAAGAGAGGAAACACAGTGTAAACAGTGTGGAGAGCAGGATAAATACTCTCTTTCCAGTATTATCTTTTGTTGCAAACATCTGAAGAATATGTCACAGACCCCAATAAATCACTTTTTTGGGGGGTTATTAAAGGTATTTTTAGTTTAATATGTTTGTTATGCCCCCCATACCCATCCCGTGGGGGTAGTCAAAACATTACTGAGGTATACAATGCGTCCTGCGACTGGGCCCAAAAACCTAGTGACGCAATGCAAGTATATATATGAGAGACGTCAGGGCAACAGAAACCAGGTAGCTGACTCAGCCTATCCTCAATAAATCTGTGACGATTCATGTGAGGAGGGTTCAACATCCACGTCGTGTGTAGCCCCGAGTATAACTTGTTATCCGTCTGTAGGACCCACCAGTCCATCCATTCCCAAGAAAATATCGATGGTTGTGTTCCATGAAGTTACTGTGTAGGAGAAGTCTGTTACAGAGTGAGATTGATAGTCTCGACACCTGCCCATTCATTACCAGGTGCCTCCAACATGAAGGAGAAGTGTGTTACAAGATTGACAGTCTCGACACCTGCCCATTCATTACCAGGTGCCTCCAACATGAAGGAGAAGTGTGTTACAAGATTGACAGTCTCGACACCTGCCCATTCATTACCAGGTGCCTCCAACATGAAGGAGAAGTGTGTTACAAGATTGACAGTCTCGACACCTGCCCATTCATTACCAGGTGCCTCCAACATGAAGGAGAAGTGTGTTACAAGATTGACAGTCTCGACACCTGCCCATTCATTACCAGGTGCCTCCAACATGAAGGAGAAGTGTGTTACAAGATTGACAGTCTCGACACCTGCCCATTCATTACCAGGTGCCTCCAACATGAAGGAGAAGTGTGTTACAAGATTGACAGTCTCGACACCTGCCCATTCATTACCAGGTGCCTCCAACATGAAGGAGAAGTGTGTTACAAGATTGACAGTCTCGACACCTGCCCATTCATTACCAGGTGCCTCCAACATGAAGGAGAAGTGTGTTACAAGATTGACAGTCTCGACACCTGCCCATTCATTACCAGGTGCCTCCAACATGAAGGAGAAGTGTGTTACAAGATTGACAGTCTCGACACCTGCCCATTCATTACCAGGTGCCTCCAACATGAAGGAGAAGTGTGTTACAAGATTGACAGTCTCGACACCTGCCCATTCATTACCAGGTGCCTCTAACATGCCCCAGGCACCATGGGGAAGGGAAGTAGAGCTATAGCCATGGATGTGAGGGAATGGACAGTGCAGGAGTAATGGGGTAGGGCACTCTGGGCTGCCTTGTATGGTAGAGTCGTTAATTCTGCACACAGGCTACAGCCCCGCCCCTCATGTACTACATGGCTGACTCAAACTATTAAATATATCGCAACACCATCTTACTGACGTAGTGTATTTAGAGGTCACATTGTATACTCACTACATTTCCAATTTATCTACACTAATTACCTCAAGCTTCTCTTTTCCACCGTTCTTCTCTGTATTGGACTAAAGAAGTCACTGGCTGGCGAAACTTTTCGGCTTTCTAAATTATTTATCCTATCTCAGACCGAGCCGCGGGGGCGCTGACCCCCGAAACCATCTCCAGGTAACTCCAGGTACGCTCGAACTTAGCCTAATTTAACTCCATTGTATTAATACACAAGTATAAATTTACGAATGCTATTTGCTTTATTTAATAGCTTACATGACGCAAACATGTATTAAAAAATACTCCACCTGGCCTGGTCACAGACCGGGCCGCGGGGGCGTTGACCCCCGGAACTCTCTCCAGATAAACTCCAGATAAACCACCAACAGACAATTATAAAAAAGACTGAGACACGTCTGGCAACGCAGTAGTTCACAAGTGTAAGAAAAAATCAAATCTACACGAGTGTCACATGTAACTACTTCATTACCAGAGTAGCTTCAGCTGTCAGAACTCTGCTGTCCAGTCCCTGGAGTTATTATGTACCTCTGTAATGTTGTGGTACAGTCCCTGGAGTTATTATGTACCTCTGTAATGTTGTGGTACAGTCCCTGGAGTTATTATGTACCTCTGTAATGTTGTGGTACAGTCCCTGGAGCTATTATGTACCTCTGTAATGTTGAGGTACAGTACCTGGAGTTATTATGTACCTCTGTAATGTTGAAGTACAGTCCCTGGAGTTATTATGTACCTCTGTAATGTTGAGGTACAGTCCCTGGAGTTATTATGTACCTCTGTAATGTTGAGGTACAGTACCTGGAGTTATTATGTACCTCTGTAATGTTGAGGTACAGTCCCTGGAGTTATTATGTACCTCTGTAATGTTGTGGTACAGTCCCTGGAGTTATTATGTACCTCTGTAATGTTGTGGTACAGTCCCTGGAGTTATTATGTACCTCTGTAATGTTGTGGTACAGTCCCTGGAGCTATTATGTACCTCTGTAATGTTGAGGTACAGTACCTGGAGTTATTATGTACCTCTGTAATGTTGAAGTACAGTCCCTGGAGTTATTATGTACCTCTGTAATGTTGAGGTACAGTCCCTGGAGTTATTATGTACCTCTGTAATGTTGAGGTACAGTACCTGGAGTTATTATGTACCTCTGTAATGTTGAGGTACAGTCCCTGGAGTTATTATGTACCTCTGTAATGTTGTGGTACAGTCCCTGGAGTTATTATGTACCTCTGTAATGTTGAGGTACAGTCCCTGGAGTTATTATGTACCTCTGTAATGTTGTGGTACAGTCCCTGGAGTTATTATGTACCTCTGTAATGTTGTGGTACAGTCCCTGGAGTTATTATGTACCTCTGTAATGTTGAGGTACAGTCCCTGGAGTTATTATGTACCTCTGTAATGTTGAGGTACAGTCCCTGGAGTTATTATGTACCTCTGTAATGTTGTGGTACAGTCCCTGGAGTTATTATGTACCTCTGTAATGTTGTGGTACAGTCCCTGGAGTTATTATGTACCTCTGTAATGTTGTGGTACAGTCCCTGGAGTTATTATGTACCTCTGTAATGTTGTGGTACAGTCCCTGGAGTTATTACGTACCTCTGTAATGTTGTGGTACAGTCCCTGGAGTTATTATGTACCTCTGTAATGTTGTGGTACAGTCCCTGGAGCTATTATGTACCTCTGTAATGTTGTGGTACAGTCCCTGGAGTTATTATGTACCTCTGTAATGTTGTGGTACAGTCCCTGGAGTTATTATGTACCTCTGTAATGTTGTGGTACAGTCCCTGGAGCTATTATGTACCTCTGTAATGTTGTGGTACAGTCCCTGGAGTTATTATGTACCTCTGTAATGTTGTGGTACAGTCCCTGGAGTTATTATGTACCTCTGTAATGTTGTGGTACAGTCCCTGGAGTTATTATGTACCTCTGTAATGTTGTGGTACAGTCCCTGGAGTTATTATGTACCTCTGTAATGTTGTGGTACAGTCCCTGGAGTTATTATGTACCTCTGTAATGTTGTGGTACAGTCCCTGGAGTTATTATGTACCTCTGTAATGTTGAGGTACAGTCCCTGGAGTTATTATGTACCTCTGTAATGTTGAGGTACAGTCCCTGGAGTTATTATGTACCTCTGTAATGTTGTGGTACAGTACCTGGAGTTATTATGTACCTCTGTAATGTTGTGGTACAGTCCCTGGAGTTATTATGTACCTCTGTAATGTTGTGGTACAGTCCCTGGAGTTATTATGTACCTCTGTAATGTTGTGGTACAGTCCCTGGAGTTATTATGTACCTCTGTAATGTTGTGGTACAGTCCCTGGAGTTATTATGTACCTCTGTAATGTTGTGGTACAGTCCCTGGAGTTATTATGTACCTCTGTAATGTTGTGGTACAGTCCCTGGAGTTATTATGTACCTCTGTAATGTTGTGGTACAGTCCCTGGAGTTATTATGTACCTCTGTAATGTTGTGGTACAGTCCCTGGAGTTATTATGTACCTCTGTAATGTTGAGGTACAGTCCCTGGAGTTATTATGGAGTGTAATGTTGAGGTATTATGTACCTCTGTAATGTTGAGGTACAGTCCCTGGAGTTATTATGTACCTCTGTAATGTTGTGGTACAGTCCCTGGAGTTATTATGTACCTCTGTAATGTTGTGGTACAGTCCCTGGAGTTATTATGTACCTCTGTAATGTTGTGGTACAGTCCCTGGAGTTATTATGTACCTCTGTAATGTTGAGGTACAGTCCCTGGAGTTATTATGTACCTCTGTAATGTTGTGGTACAGTCCCTGGAGCTATTATGTACCTCTGTAATGTTGTGGTACAGTCCCTGGAGTTATTATGTACCTCTGTAATGTTGTGGTACAGTCCCTGGAGTTATGTACCTCTGTAATGTTGAGGTACAGTCCCTGGAGCTATTATGTACCTCTGTAATGTTGTGGTACAGTCCCTGGAGTTGTATGTACCTCTGTAATGTTGTGGTACAGTCCCTGGAGTTATGTACCTCTGTAATGTTGTGGTACAGTCCCTGGAGCTATTATGTACCTCTGTATTGTTGTGGTACAGTCCCTGGAGCTATTATGTACCTCTGTAAAGTTGAGGTACAGTCCCTGGAGTTATTATGTACCTCTGTAATGTTGTGGTACAGTCCCTGGAGTTATTATGTACCTCTGTAATGTTGAGGTACAGTCCCTGGAGTTATTATGTACCTCTGTAATGTTGTGGTACAGTCCCTGGAGCTATTATGTACCTCTGTAATGTTGAGGTACAGTCCCTGGAGTTATTATGTACCTCTGTAATGTTGTGGTACAGTCCCTGGAGTTATTATGTACCTCTGTAATGTTGAGGTACAGTCCCTGGAGTTATTATGTACCTCTGTAATGTTGAGGTACAGTCCCTGGAGTTATTATGTACCTCTGTAATGTTGTGGTACAGTCCCTGGAGTTATTATGTACCTCTGTAATGTTGTGGTACAGTCCCTGGAGCTATTATGTACCTCTGTAATGTTGTGGTACAGTCCCTGGAGCTATTATGTACCTCTGTAATGTTGAGGTACAGTCCCTGGAGTTATTATGTACCTCTGTAATGTTGTGGTACAGTCCCTGGAGTTATTATGTACCTCTGTAATGTTGAGGTACAGTCCCTGGAGTTATTATGTACCTCTGTAATGTTGAGGTACATTACCTGGAGTTATGTACCTCTGTAATGTTGTGGTACAGTCCCTGGAGTTATTATGTACCTCTGTAATGTTGTGGTACAGTCCCTGGAGTTATTATGTACCTCTGTAATGTTGAGGTACAGTACCTAGAGTTATTATGTACCTCTGTAATGTTGAGGTACAGTCCCTGGAGTTATTATGTACCTCTGTAATGTTGTGGTACAGTCCCTGGAGTTATTATGTACCTCTGTAATGTTGAGGTACAGTCCCTGGAGCTATTATGTACCTCTGTAATGTTGAGGTACAGTCCCTGGAGCTATTATGTACCTCTGTAATGTTGAGGTACAGTCCCTGGAGTTATTATGTACCTCTGTAATGTTGAGGTACAGTCCCTGGAGTTATTATGTACCTCTGTAATGTTGAGGTACAGTCCCTGGAGTTATTATGTACCTCTGTAATGTTGAGGTACAGTCCCTGGAGTTATTATGTACCTCTGTAATGTTGTGGTACAGTCCCTGGAGCTATTATGTACCTCTGTAATGTTGAGGTACAGTCCCTGGAGTTATTATGTACCTCTGTAATGTTGAGGTACAGTCCCTGGAGTTATTATGTACCTCTGTAATGTTGTGGTACAGTCCCTGGAGCTATTATGTACCTCTGTAATGTTGAGGTACAGTCCCTGGAGTTATTATGTACCTCTGTAATGTTGAGGTACAGTCCCTGGAGTTATTATGTACCTCTGTAATGTTGTGGTACAGTCCCTGGAGCTATTATGTACCTCTGTAATGTTGAGGTACAGTCCCTGGAGTTATTATGTACCTCTGTAATGTTGAGGTACAGTCCCTGGAGTTATTATGTACCTCTGTAATGTTGTGGTACAGTCCCTGGAGCTATTATGGACCTCTGTAATGTTGAGGTACAGTCCCTGGAGTTATTATGTACCTCTGTAATGTTGAGATACAGTCCCTGGAGTTATTATGTACCTCTGTAATGTTGTGGTACAGTCCCTGGAGCTATTATGTACCTCTGTAATGTTGAGGTACAGTCCCTGGAGTTATTATGTACCTCTGTAATGTTGTGGTACAGTCCCTGGAGCTATTATGTACCTCTGTAATGTTGAGGTACAGTCCCTGGAGTTATTATGTACCTCTGTAATGTTGAGGTACAGTCCCTGGAGTTATTATGTACCTCTGTAATGTTGAGGTACAGTCCCTGGAGTTATTATGTACCTCTGTAATGTTGTGGTACAGTCCCTGGAGCTATTATGTACCTCTGTAATGTTGTGGTACAGTCCCTGGAGCTATTATGTACCTCTGTAATGTTGAGGTACAGTCCCTGGAGTTATTATGTACCTCTGTAATGTTGTGGTACAGTCCCTGGAGCTATTATGTACCTCTGTAATGTTGAGGTACAGTCCCTGGAGTTATTATGTACCTCTGTAATGTTGAGGTACAGTCCCTGGAGTTATTATGTACCTCTGTAATGTTGAGGTACAGTCCCTGGAGTTATTATGTACCTCTGTAATGTTGAGGTACAGTCCCTGGAGTTATTATGTACCTCTGTAATGTTGAGGTACAGTCCCTGGAGCTATTATGTACCTCTGTAATGTTGAGGTACAGTCCCTGGAGTTATTATGTACCTCTGTAATGCTGAGGTACAGTCCCTGGAGTTATTATGTACCTCTGTAATGTTGAGGTACAGTCCCTGGAGCTATTATGTACCTCTGTAATGTTGAGGTACAGTACCTGGAGCTATTATGTAACTCTGTAATGTTGAGGTACAGTACCTGGAGCTATTATGTAACTCTGTAATGTTGTGGTACAGTCCCTGGAGCTATTATGTACCTCTGTAATGTTGAGGTACAGTCCCTGGAGCTATTATGTACCTCTGTAATGTTGTGGTACAGTCCCTGGAGCTATTATGTACCTCTGTAATGTTGAGGTACAGTCTCTGGAGCTATTATGTACCTCTGTAATGTTGTGGTACAGTCCCTGGAGCTATTATCTACCTCTGTAATGTTGAGGTACAGTTCCTGGAGCTATTATGTACCTCTGTAATGTTGAGGTACAGTCCCTGGAGCCATTATGTACCTCTGTAATGTTGTGGTACAGTCCCTGGAGCTATTATGTACCTCTGTAATGTTGAGGTACAGTCCCTGGAGCTATTATGTACCTCTGTAATGTTGTGGTACAGTCCCTGGAGCTATTATGTACCTCTGTAATGTTGTGGTACAGTCCCTGGAGCTATTATGTACCTCTGTAATGTTGTGGTACAGTCCCTGGAGCTATTATGTACCTCTGTAATGTTGTGGTACAGTCCCTGGAGCTATTATGTACCTCTGTAATGTTGTGGTACAGTCCCTGGAGCTATTATGTACCTCTGTAATGTTGTGGTACAGTCCCTGGAGCTATTATGTACCTCTGTAATGTTGAGGTACAGTCCCTGGAGCTATTATGTACCCGTGTAATGTTGTGGTACAGTCCCTGGAGCTATTATGTACCTCTGTAATGTTGAAGTACAGTCCCTGGAGCTATTATGTACCTCTGTAATGTTGAAGTACAGTCCCTGGAGCTATTATGTACCTCTGTAATGTTGTGGTACAGTCCCTGGAGCTATTATGTACCTCTGTAATGTTGAGGTACAGTCCCTGGAGCCATTATGTACCTCTGTAATGTTGAGGTACAGTCCCTGGAGCCATTATGTACCTCTGTAATGTTGAGGTACAGTCCCTGGATCCATTATGTACCTCTGTAATGTTGAGGTACAGTCCCTGGAGCCATTATGTACCTCTGTAATGTTGAGGTACAGTCCCTGGAGCCATTATGTACCTCTGTAATGTTGAGGTACAGTCCCTGGAGCCATTATGTACCTCTGTAATGTTGAGGTACAGTCCCTGGAGCCATTATGTACCTCTGTAATAGAGGTACAGTCCCTGGAGCTATTATGTACCTCTGTAATGTTGAGGTACAGTCCCTGGAGCTATTATGTACCTCTGTAATGTTGAGGTACAGTCCCTGGAGCTATTATGTACCTCTGTAATGTTGAGGTACAGTCCCTGGAGCCATTATGTATCACTGTAATGTTGTGGTACAATCCCTGGAGCTATTATGTACCTCTGTAATGTTGAGGTACAGTCCCTGGAGCCATTATGTACCTCTGTAATGTTGAGGTACAGTCCCTGGAGCCATTATTTACCTCTGTAATGTTGTGGTACAGTCCCTGGAGCCATTATGTAACTCTGTAATGTTGTGGTGCAGTCCCTGGAGCCATTATGTACCTCTGTAATGTTGTGGTACAGTCCCTGGAGTTATTATGTACCTCTGTAATGTTGTGGTACAGTCCCTGGAGTTATTATGTACCTCTGTAATGTTGTGGTACAGTCCCTGGAGTTATTATGTACCTCTGTAATGTTGAGGTACAGTCCCTGGAGTTATTATGTACCTCTGTAATGTTGTGGTACAGTCCCTGGAGCTATTATGTACCTCTGTAATGTTGTGGTACAGTCCCTGGAGTTATTATGTACCTCTGTAATGTTGTGGTACAGTCCCTGGAGTTATGTACCTCTGTAATGTTGAGGTACAGTCCCTGGAGCTATTATGTACCTCTGTAATGTTGTGGTACAGTCCCTGGAGTTGTATGTACCTCTGTAATGTTGTGGTACAGTCCCTGGAGTTATGTACCTCTGTAATGTTGTGGTACAGTCCCTGGAGCTATTATGTACCTCTGTATTGTTGTGGTACAGTCCCTGGAGCTATTATGTACCTCTGTAAAGTTGAGGTACAGTCCCTGGAGTTATTATGTACCTCTGTAATGTTGTGGTACAGTCCCTGGAGTTATTATGTACCTCTGTAATGTTGAGGTACAGTCCCTGGAGTTATTATGTACCTCTGTAATGTTGTGGTACAGTCCCTGGAGCTATTATGTACCTCTGTAATGTTGAGGTACAGTCCCTGGAGTTATTATGTACCTCTGTAATGTTGTGGTACAGTCCCTGGAGTTATTATGTACCTCTGTAATGTTGAGGTACAGTCCCTGGAGTTATTATGTACCTCTGTAATGTTGAGGTACAGTCCCTGGAGTTATTATGTACCTCTGTAATGTTGTGGTACAGTCCCTGGAGTTATTATGTACCTCTGTAATGTTGTGGTACAGTCCCTGGAGCTATTATGTACCTCTGTAATGTTGTGGTACAGTCCCTGGAGCTATTATGTACCTCTGTAATGTTGAGGTACAGTCCCTGGAGTTATTATGTACCTCTGTAATGTTGTGGTACAGTCCCTGGAGTTATTATGTACCTCTGTAATGTTGAGGTACAGTCCCTGGAGTTATTATGTACCTCTGTAATGTTGAGGTACATTACCTGGAGTTATGTACCTCTGTAATGTTGTGGTACAGTCCCTGGAGTTATTATGTACCTCTGTAATGTTGTGGTACAGTCCCTGGAGTTATTATGTACCTCTGTAATGTTGAGGTACAGTACCTAGAGTTATTATGTACCTCTGTAATGTTGAGGTACAGTCCCTGGAGTTATTATGTACCTCTGTAATGTTGTGGTACAGTCCCTGGAGTTATTATGTACCTCTGTAATGTTGAGGTACAGTCCCTGGAGCTATTATGTACCTCTGTAATGTTGAGGTACAGTCCCTGGAGCTATTATGTACCTCTGTAATGTTGAGGTACAGTCCCTGGAGTTATTATGTACCTCTGTAATGTTGAGGTACAGTCCCTGGAGTTATTATGTACCTCTGTAATGTTGAGGTACAGTCCCTGGAGTTATTATGTACCTCTGTAATGTTGAGGTACAGTCCCTGGAGTTATTATGTACCTCTGTAATGTTGTGGTACAGTCCCTGGAGCTATTATGTACCTCTGTAATGTTGAGGTACAGTCCCTGGAGTTATTATGTACCTCTGTAATGTTGAGGTACAGTCCCTGGAGTTATTATGTACCTCTGTAATGTTGTGGTACAGTCCCTGGAGCTATTATGTACCTCTGTAATGTTGAGGTACAGTCCCTGGAGTTATTATGTACCTCTGTAATGTTGAGGTACAGTCCCTGGAGTTATTATGTACCTCTGTAATGTTGTGGTACAGTCCCTGGAGCTATTATGTACCTCTGTAATGTTGAGGTACAGTCCCTGGAGTTATTATGTACCTCTGTAATGTTGAGGTACAGTCCCTGGAGTTATTATGTACCTCTGTAATGTTGTGGTACAGTCCCTGGAGCTATTATGGACCTCTGTAATGTTGAGGTACAGTCCCTGGAGTTATTATGTACCTCTGTAATGTTGAGATACAGTCCCTGGAGTTATTATGTACCTCTGTAATGTTGTGGTACAGTCCCTGGAGCTATTATGTACCTCTGTAATGTTGAGGTACAGTCCCTGGAGTTATTATGTACCTCTGTAATGTTGTGGTACAGTCCCTGGAGCTATTATGTACCTCTGTAATGTTGAGGTACAGTCCCTGGAGTTATTATGTACCTCTGTAATGTTGAGGTACAGTCCCTGGAGTTATTATGTACCTCTGTAATGTTGAGGTACAGTCCCTGGAGTTATTATGTACCTCTGTAATGTTGTGGTACAGTCCCTGGAGCTATTATGTACCTCTGTAATGTTGTGGTACAGTCCCTGGAGCTTTTATGTACCTCTGTAATGTTGAGGTACAGTCCCTGGAGTTATTATGTACCTCTGTAATGTTGTGGTACAGTCCCTGGAGCTATTATGTACCTCTGTAATGTTGAGGTACAGTCCCTGGAGTTATTATGTACCTCTGTAATGTTGAGGTACAGTCCCTGGAGTTATTATGTACCTCTGTAATGTTGAGGTACAGTCCCTGGAGTTATTATGTACCTCTGTAATGTTGAGGTACAGTCCCTGGAGTTATTATGTACCTCTGTAATGTTGAGGTACAGTCCCTGGAGCTATTATGTACCTCTGTAATGTTGAGGTACAGTCCCTGGAGTTATTATGTACCTCTGTAATGCTGAGGTACAGTCCCTGGAGTTATTATGTACCTCTGTAATGTTGAGGTACAGTCCCTGGAGCTATTATGTACCTCTGTAATGTTGAGGTACAGTACCTGGAGCTATTATGTAACTCTGTAATGTTGAGGTACAGTACCTGGAGCTATTATGTAACTCTGTAATGTTGTGGTACAGTCCCTGGAGCTATTATGTACCTCTGTAATGTTGAGGTACAGTCCCTGGAGCTATTATGTACCTCTGTAATGTTGTGGTACAGTCCCTGGAGCTATTATGTACCTCTGTAATGTTGAGGTACAGTCTCTGGAGCTATTATGTACCTCTGTAATGTTGTGGTACAGTCCCTGGAGCTATTATCTACCTCTGTAATGTTGAGGTACAGTTCCTGGAGCTATTATGTACCTCTGTAATGTTGAGGTACAGTCCCTGGAGCCATTATGTACCTCTGTAATGTTGTGGTACAGTCCCTGGAGCTATTATGTACCTCTGTAATGTTGAGGTACAGTCCCTGGAGCTATTATGTACCTCTGTAATGTTGTGGTACAGTCCCTGGAGCTATTATGTACCTCTGTAATGTTGTGGTACAGTCCCTGGAGCTATTATGTACCTCTGTAATGTTGTGGTACAGTCCCTGGAGCTATTATGTACCTCTGTAATGTTGTGGTACAGTCCCTGGAGCTATTATGTACCTCTGTAATGTTGTGGTACAGTCCCTGGAGCTATTATGTACCTCTGTAATGTTGTGGTACAGTCCCTGGAGCTATTATGTACCTCTGTAATGTTGAGGTACAGTCCCTGGAGCTATTATGTACCCGTGTAATGTTGTGGTACAGTCCCTGGAGCTATTATGTACCTCTGTAATGTTGAAGTACAGTCCCTGGAGCTATTATGTACCTCTGTAATGTTGAAGTACAGTCCCTGGAGCTATTATGTACCTCTGTAATGTTGTGGTACAGTCCCTGGAGCTATTATGTACCTCTGTAATGTTGAGGTACAGTCCCTGGAGCCATTATGTACCTCTGTAATGTTGAGGTACAGTCCCTGGAGCCATTATGTACCTCTGTAATGTTGAGGTACAGTCCCTGGATCCATTATGTACCTCTGTAATGTTGAGGTACAGTCCCTGGAGCCATTATGTACCTCTGTAATGTTGAGGTACAGTCCCTGGAGCCATTATGTACCTCTGTAATGTTGAGGTACAGTCCCTGGAGCCATTATGTACCTCTGTAATGTTGAGGTACAGTCCCTGGAGCCATTATGTACCTCTGTAATAGAGGTACAGTCCCTGGAGCTATTATGTACCTCTGTAATGTTGAGGTACAGTCCCTGGAGCTATTATGTACCTCTGTAATGTTGAGGTACAGTCCCTGGAGCTATTATGTACCTCTGTAATGTTGAGGTACAGTCCCTGGAGCCATTATGTATCACTGTAATGTTGTGGTACAATCCCTGGAGCTATTATGTACCTCTGTAATGTTGAGGTACAGTCCCTGGAGCCATTATGTACCTCTGTAATGTTGAGGTACAGTCCCTGGAGCCATTATTTACCTCTGTAATGTTGTGGTACAGTCCCTGGAGCCATTATGTAACTCTGTAATGTTGTGGTGCAGTCCCTGGAGCCATTATGTACCTCTGTAATGTTGAGGTACAGTCCCTGGAGCCATTATGTACCTCTGTAATGTTGAGGTACAGTCCCTGGAGCTATTATGTACCTCTGTAATGTTGAGGTACAGTCCCTGGAGCCATTATGTACCTCTGTAATGTTGTGATACAGTCCCTGGAGCCATTATGTACCTCTGTAATGTTGAGGTACAGTCCCTGGAGCTATTATGTACCTCTGTAATGTTGTGGTACAGTCCCTGGAGCCATTATGTACCTCTGTAATGTTGAGGTACAGTCCCTGGAGCTATTATGTACCTCTGTAATGTTGAGGTACAGTCCCTGGAGCCATTATGTACCACTGTAATGTTGTGGTACAATCCCTGGAGCTATTATGTACCTCTGTAATGTTGAGGTACAGTCCCTGGAGCCATTATGTACCTCTGTAATGTTGAGGTACAGTCCCTGGAGCTATTATGTACCTCTGTAATGTTGAGGTACAGTCCCTGGAGCTATTATGTACCTCTGTAATGTTGAGGTACAGTCCCTGGAGCTATTATGTACCTCTGTAATGTTGTGGTACAGTCCCTGGAGTCATTATGTACCTCTGTAATGTTGAGGTACAGTCCCTGGAGCTATTATGTACCTCTGTAATGTTGAGGTACAGTCCCTGGAGCCATTATGTACCACTGTAATGTTGTGGTACAGTCCCTGGAGCTATTATGTACCTCTGTCATGTTGTGGTACAGCCCCTGGAGCCATTATGTACCTCTGTAATGTTGAGGTACAGTCCCTGGAGCCATTATGTACCTCTGTAATGTTGAGGTACAGTCCCTGGAGCTACTATGTACCTCTGTAATGTTGAGGTACAGTCCCTGGAGCTATTACGTACCTCTGTAATGTTGTGGTACAGTCCCTGGAGCTATTATGTACCTCTGTAATGTTGTGGTACAGTCCCTGGAGCTATTATGTACCTCTGTAATGTTGAGGTACAGTCCCTGGAGCTATTATGTACCTCTGTAATGTTGTGGTACAGTCCCTGGAGCTATTATGTACCTCTGTTATGTTGAGGTACAGTCCCTGGAGCTATTATGTACCTCTGTAATGTTGAGGTACAGTCCCTGGAGCTATTATGTACCTCTGCAATGTTGTGTTACAGTCCCTGGAGCTATTATGTACCTCTGTAATGTTGTGGTACAGTCCCTGGAGCTATTATGTACCTCTGTAATGTTGAGGTACAAGCCCTGGAGCTATTATGTACCTTTGTAATGTTGTGTTACAGTCCCTGGAGCTATTATGTACCTCTGTAATGTTGTGGTACAGTCCCTGGAGCTATTATGTACCTCTGTAATGTTGTGGTACAGTCCCTGGAGCTATTATGTACCTCTGTAATGTTGTGGTACAGTCCCTGGAGCTATTATGAACCTCTGTAATGTTGAGGTACAGTCCCTGGAGCTATTATGCACCTCTGTAATGTTGAGGTACAGTCCCTGGAGCTATTATGTACCTCTGTAATGTTGAGGTACAGTCCCTGGAGCTATTATGTACCTCTGTAATGTTGAGGTACAAGCCCTGGAGCTATTATGTACCTCTGTAATGTTGTGTTACAGTCCCTGGAGCTATTATGTACCTCTGTAATGTTGTGGTACAGTCCCTGGAGCTATTATGCACCTCTGTAATGTTGAGGTACAGTCCCTGGAGCTATTATGTACCTCTGTAATGTTGAGGTACAGTCCCTGGAGCTATTATGTACCTCTGTAATGTTGTGTTACAGTCCCTGGAGCTATTATGTACCTCTGTAATGTTGTGGTACAGTCCCTGGAGCTATTATGTACCTCTGTAATGTTGTGGTACAGTCCCTGGAGCTATTATGTACCTCTGTAATGTTGAGGTACAGTCCCTGGAGCCATTATGTACCTCGTAATGTTGTGTTACAGTCCTTGGAGCCATCATGTACCTCTGTAATGTTGAGGTGCAGTCCCTGGACCCATTACGTACTTCTGCAATCCTTTGACTACCGCTCACAGGGTGGGTATAGAATACATAATAATAATAATAATATAATTATTTACTACCAGTACATGTACAAGGTATACAGACCATAGCTGACATCAGTGACATACTACTATATAGAAAGTCACTTGTTATGCTGAGCATTTCCTGCAAATTATGTCAGTGTCCCAGGATGCGACCCACACCAGTCCACTAACACCCAGGTACCTATTTTACTGATGGGGAACATAAACAATAGATGTAAAGAAACACGTCCAATGTTTCTACTCTGGCTGGGAATCGAACCCGGACCCTCGCCGTGTGAAGCGAGAGCTTTAGTCACCAGAGCCTGTCACTGTCACTGTTACTGCTCACTCTCACTGTCACTGTCATTGCTCACTCTCACTGTCACTGTCACTGCTCACTCTCACTGTCACTGTCACTGCTCACTGTCACTGCTCACTGTCACTGTCACTGCTCACTGTCACTGCCACTGTCACTGCCACTGTCACTGCTCACTGTCACTGCTCACTGTCACTGCTCACTGTCACTGCTCACTGTCACTGTCACTGCTCACTGTCACTGCTCACTGCTCACTGTCACTATCACTGTCACTGCTCACTGTCACTGTCACTATCACTGTCACTGCTCACTGTCACTGTCACTATCACTGTCACTGCTCACTGTCACTATCACTGTCACTGCTCACTGTCACTGTCACTATCACTGTCACTGCTCACTGTCACTATCACTGTCACTGTCACTATCACTGTCACTGCTCACTATCACTATCACTCTCACTGCTCACTGTCACTGTCACTATCACTGTCACTGCTCACTGTCACTGTCACTATCACTGTCACTGCTCACTGTCACTATCACTGTCACTGCTCACTGTCACTGTATCATGTGGGAGTTCGATACGTGGATTAGGGTAGAAATACTCACGTAGGCTGTTAATTACGTATTATTACTGTTATGTGGAGAGAGACCTTGCCAGCCCTACCTATCTCCTTGGCTACACTCGTAATACTGACTAGCCGTCTGGCCAGTACCCCGTAGTGGGTGTTTTGAAATAGTGTCAGCTCAGCACAATATGAAGACCGTGACTCAAGACGGTTGGTCGTTGAGTCAACGGACGGTTACGGTAACTGGTTACTAGACTGGTAACTGGTTACTACTACTGAGAGCTCGGCGACGCTAACGTATGTCGTCCAGACATACAACTAATACAAACTAGAGATGGCAGGTATACGGCTTGGGCTGATTCTATACAATGTCAAAGTACACAACATGAACATTATAGATACATAAGTAGAACATTGGAATGAAAGCTTACGTAACTGAAACTGTAATGCATACAAGGTATACTATAGTACAACTTAAAACTCAACAAATGAACAACGAACTCAACATTGAGATTACAAGTGATAAAAACAAAAATTTTGATCGATCGATCTGTATTCGTGTGATCTACGGATTCTGAGGAAGGAATATATACAAAGAAAGAGTGTTTAACAGAAAGGCAGATTCGGTGCACGCAAATCTAGACTGTTAACTCTCAGAATGCGGAGAGAACATGAACACAAAAAAAAAAATTCTAGAATACTGATAAGTTGATACTGTAACTATTCATCTATACAGGTTATTTACATTTAACCCCAACTCTGCTAGGGTGTGATTGACATATGCAGAATGGGTGTCATCTCTGGGAGGATCAAATTCTGTAGCATTGGCTAACTCATGCTGTATTTGAGGCAAATCTGAATTGGAAGTTACAAATGATACTTGAGGATTTCTCAATACCTGTCGTGTACGTAGGGAATAACGACATTCAGGTTGATCGTCTGACTGAGTATCAGAGGAAGAGAGTACAGGATCAGGAGGATTGTCAGAGTCTGTCACATTAGTCTGGGTTGGAACATCATTATCATCACATACTAACTTCATATGATCCAAATGCGATTCTTTATACTGACCAGTACTAATCTCTCTAACCTTATACTTATTTCCAGTGATATGTTCAACTACGCGATAAGGACCAACAAACTTTTGATCAAGCTTTGGCATTGCAGACGTTTTGTTAAAATTAGTCAGCATAACTCTCGAACCTACTTTGATTTTGGATGGCTTTGATCGAGTGTTTGCGACTCTTGTAAATTCTGCTGTTGATTTATGAAGTGTTTCACGGATTCTTCTAAAAACACTTTGAGCTAAGCTGGTACGAGTTGCTACGAAATCATCAGGGTTGTAATTTGGTTTCGGATTAGAATATAACAACTCATAAGGCAAACGTTTATCTACACCATACAATGCATAATGTGGAGTGTCACCTATAGAAACATTGTAAGCAGAATTTATAGCACACTGCACATCAGGTATAACTTCATCCCAAGTTTCACTGTTGGGATTGATAGTGGCTCTCAAGACATCAAGTACTTTCTTATTGGTTCGTTCCGCTAACCCATTGCTGGCAGGATGATGAGGAACAATGGTGGATTTAGAGATCTTGTACAAGGTACACAAATTTTCAAGAATTTCATTACAGAATTCACCTCCATTGTCTGTTACTAGGGACTTAGGAGTGGTATGCCTGCAGATAATGCGTTCTTTAAACGCTTTAGCTACTGTCTCGGCAGTCTTATCTGCAATAGGAACTAACTCACAATATCTGGTGAAATGGTCTACCATAACACACAGATGTTTGTTACCTTGGAGGGAACATTTAAAATTAGTTAACAAATCAAGCGCAACTCTTTCCCAAGGTTCGCTAGTAGTTGGATACACTTGGATTGGATTAGGACCATTAGCATTGCCTTTATGTTGCATGCAGACACTACATTTCCTAACATACTCAGAAATATCAGTTGCCATACGAGGCCAAAAGTATTTCAATCTGGCTTGTTTTACTGAACGATCCATACCAGGGTGTGCAACACCTGGTACATCGTGAACTAGCTGTAAGGCTACATTCACTAGTGACTGTGGAATTACTAACTGGTATACTCTTCTGCTAGGAGTACCCAACTCGGCTGTTCGATACAGTAATTCTTGGTTCATGACAAAGTCACTGATGGGAGCTGGTGGCTTCACAGTCAGAATAAGATCTTCCTGGAGCAGGAATCGAATCACCAGAACACAAGGGATCGGTTCTTTCTTACTGGAGGAATGAACAAACTCGGTGGAGTGGATGACTCCCCCCGGTTGAAAAATTAATGCTATAACACGCAATATGAGCAAGGGAGAACGAATCTACTATCTACTACAAGCACAATGAACACGGTGAACAATGCTGATATACTGAGTCGCACACAGTGACACGAGGTATCAACTATAAAGAAACTACACTTACAAACTTTAACAACGTGGAAGTTACTCGAGAAATAACTTCTTACAATGCACTGATTACTGTCAACTAGGATGGGATCACAATCTGAAACACAAGGGACAACAACAACACTCAAGTGAGCACACTAGCCACAGAAACGTCTTTCTGCACGGCTTGTGGCATCAGCAAGAGATGGCATAACTCGTTGCAAGTAAAGTTCTTCTCAAAGCGTCCCCTGGGAAGGACGAATACTTGAACAAGTCGCCATCGCAAGGATAGTCGCACTATCCTGCGTGCATGATATTGTGGCTGGAGTCCAGACAGGAGTGACAGTATTACTAGTGCCTGACCGCTCGGCTACGTTAATAAGTAATTCACGGATCTATAGGAACTTAATCTGAACTTCACATTTCGCAGCACTTTAACAAATCTCAGATACAAGCTGTGAGAACAAACACATTGCTCGAGGGCTAGGTATTGTCTGTCAGTCAGTAAGGGAATGTGAGGACTGATGACAGGAGCAGCAATAGCCTGAGAGGTCTGAGTGTCGACATTCACTAAAGTATCACTTGACGGTATGTGAGACATAATGGCAAAGTAACACGAGAACAAATAAGGCAAAAATAATGAACAATAAAAATGATATAAAATTCTAGAATTGAAATGAAAAGATATACAACTAATTCTGCAGAAATAATAAAAAATTAATATCTAAGATACACTGCAAGAGGAAGGAAAACTCAATTTAAAGGACTATTGACCAAGAAAAAAAAATTTACATTGAAATATACAAGTAAAAATATTACTGGAGACTGAATTAAATTCAAAATGAGCTGTCTTTACTCTTGCTAATAAAAAATTAATTATTTAAATCAATGTGAAAGTGTAAAATAAAATTATTAAATTGTTAACTGGGAAATTTTAAATATTTTCTAAGAATGCATAGACAAAATTAAATTATAAATCATAAAAATAACAATAAAAGAAAATAATTCACTGCAGAACAGTTCAACAAAATAATTCACTTCAGAACAAGTGCAACAAAATAAGGTGTAGAAACAATCACTGCAGTAATAAAGTGTCACTGGGAAAACTCAGGTAAAATAATGAATTAAAATATGAAGACCAAAAAAAAATAAACTGATTGAACACTTTAACTCTTAATTGTAAATTAGACAAAACAATTTACTCAAACAGAGTAAAGAAAACACTTTACGTTAAAAGTAATTGAAATTACATCAAGAGTGAATTTGTTCAAGAATATAAAATATGAATAAAAACACAGGAACAAAACAGGGAATATAACACTTACAGTGACGGAGCACACTTCATTAAAAAAAAATATTCTTACAACAAAATCCTGCTGTGACTGATACAACAAAATCTTGCTGCGACTGATACAACAAAAATATTGCTGTGACTGATACGACAAAAATTTTGCTGGCAAAAATAATGGTACACAGTCTGCGAAAAATTAGAGGAATGAGACACTGTTGGCATACGAAAAAAAATGACACACATAGAAATAAATGGAAAATTTGGTATACTGGGGTAAATATCACTGCAGAATACAACGCTGAAAGAATACAATAAAAAATTGAATCACTTCACACAGAGTGACTGACTGGTACACTACACAATAATACTTACTACAGACAGGAGTAGCATAAAGAAAAACACAGCAGAAAAATATAAGATAAGTGAAAACACTGAAAAATATTGTAAAAAATCCTGAGTCAAAGAATACTGCGTTTACACTGAAAACACAAGGTTTAGAGTACACAAACAATTTACTATAAATATCTCACACACGCAAATGTCTTTAAATGCAAGAAAAAATGTCTCAAGAAAATTATCACTGGAGTCGAGAGTAGTAGACGGGTGATTACTGGTGACGGGAAGAAGGTGTTGTCCTGTGGGCGGGCGGTGTGTACTGGTGACGGGGCGGGGGGGGTTTCCTCCTCCACTCACACTGTTGTCGTGAAGAAATGTGCGTTCTAGGCGAACTCACATAACTGGCTTTATCTCGTTGGCACCAGCTACAATCTCTTGACCAATTATGTGAGCCGAAACAGTACTAGGACCCGATACAAGGGTACAAACAACCACAGGTAGATGAGTGGATGGCTGGTGGTGGTGGTGGGTGGATGCTTCTGCCGCGCACCCCGGGTAGTGGGAGAGAGAGGTGGGGGGGGGGACGACTCTCTGGCGGACGCGCTCACTCCACTACCCACGAAGGTGGCTTAAAACCCACTCTATGCCACAGGAATGGTGAAAACCACTCTTAGCATCCAACAGGGAGCACAAGGCGATATAAACAATACCTCAGAGGAGCTTGGCTTACTTCTTACTGCGTGGCTTACTTCTCTCTCTCAGCTGGGTTAGAAGCTGGGTTGGCTGACTGGCTTACCCCACGAGAATGGATGACTGGAAGACGTGTAACGATGCACAAAGCACGGAGGAGCAGTTGGATGACAGGAGACAGGCTGGATGATAGGCTGACTGGCGTTCACTTCCACAGTCTGGCTTACTGACTGGCTTAATTGCAAAATCCGGGTCAACCCCTCGGAGATTGAAGCAATTAGCACACGAACTAAGCCAGGAAGCTTGAAACGGCTGCAACAGGCTTGCAGGCAATAGGTTTGAGGGGAGTAGCTGCTGCTGGCTGGTGGTGGTGCGCGAGGGTAGAGCTGGTGGCTCGAGGTGGTGCGGGAGGGTAGTGGCTGGTGGGTGACAATTCACCTATGACCCTGGCGCTACTCACACAAACAGCCTTCTAACGCCTTGAATTACCCTTAAAAACGTAAATCCACGCTCCACACCGCTGTACACCATTTATCAAGTGGGAGTTCGATACGTGGATTAGGGTAGAAATACTCACGTAGGCTGTTAATTACGTATTATTACTGTTATGTGGAGAGAGACCTTGCCAGCCCTACCTATCTCCTTGGCTACACTCGTAATACTGACTAGCCGTCTGGCCAGTACCCCGTAGTGGGTGTTTTGAAATAGTGTCAGCTCAGCACAATATGAAGACCGTGACTCAAGACGGTTGGTCGTTGAGTCAACAGACGGTTACGGTAACTGGTTACTAGACTGGTAACTGGTTACTACTACTGTCACTATCACTGTCACTATCACTGTCACTGCTCACTGTCACTGTCACTGCTCACTGTCACTATCACTGTCACTGCTCACTGTCACTGCTCACTGTCACTGTCACAGCTCACTGTCACTATCACTCACTGCTCACTGTCACTGTCACTGTCACTGCTCACTGTCACTATCACTGTCACTGTCCACTGTCACTATCACTGTCACTGCTCACTATCACTGTCACTGCTCACTGTCACTGCTCACTGTCACTATCACTGTCACTGTCACTGCTCACTGTCACTGCTCACTGTCACTGCTCACTGTCACTGTCACTGCACACTGTCACTGCTCACTGTCACTGTCACTGCTCACTGTCACTGTCACTGCTCACTGTCACTGTCACTGCTCACTGTCACTGCTCACTGTCACTGCTCACTGTCACTGTTCACTGTCACTGTCACTATCACTGCTCACTGTCACTGCTCACTGTCACTGTCACTGTCACTGCTCACTGTCACTGTCACTGCTCACTGTCACTGTCACTGCTCACTGTCACTGTCACTGCTCACTGCTCACTGTCACTGCTCACTGTCACTGCTCACTGTCACTGCTCACTGTCACTGCTCACTGTCACCGTCACTGCTCACTGTCACTGTCACTGCTCACTGTCACTGTCACTGCTCACTGTCACTGTCACTGCTCACTGTCACTGCTCACTGTCACTGCTCACTGTCACTGTCACTGTCACTGTCACTGTCACTGCTCACTGTCACTGTCACTGTCACTGCTCACTGTCAATGCTCACTGTCACTGCTCACTGCTCACTGTCACTGCTCACTGTCACTGCTCACTGTCACTGCTCACTGTCACTGCTCACTGTCACTGTCACTGCTCACTGTCACTGTCACTGCTCACTGTCACTGTCACTGCTCACTGTCACTGCTCACTGTCACTGTCACTGTCCCTGCTCACTGTCACTGCTCACTGTCACTGTCACTGCTCACTGTCACTGCTCACTGTCACTGCTCACTGTCACTGCTCACTGTCACTGTCACTGCTCACTGTCACTGTCACTGCTCACTGTCACTGTCACTGTCACTGTCACTGTCACTGCTCACTGTCACTGTCACTGCTCACTGTCACTGCTCACTGTCACTGCTCACTGTCACTGTCACTGCTCACTGTCACTGTCACTGCTCACTGTCACTGTCACTGCTCACTGTCACTGTCCCTGCTCACTGTCACTGCTCACTGTCACTGTCACTGTCACTGCTCACTGTCACTGCTCACTGTCACTGTCACTGCTCACTGTCACTGTCACTGCTCACTGTCACTGTCACTGCTCACTGTCACTGTCACTATCACTGTCACTGCTCACTCTCACTGCTCACTGTCACTGCTCACTGTCACTGTCACTGCTCACTGTCACTGCTCACTGTCACTGCTCACTGTCACTGTCACTGCTCACTGTCACTGTCACTGCTCACTGTCACTGTCACTGCTCACTGTCACTGTCACTGCTCACTGTCACTGCTCACTGTCACTGTCACTGCTCACTGTCACTGTCACTGCTCACTGTCACTGTCACTGCTCACTGTCACTGCTCACTGTCACTGCTCACTGTCACTTCTCACTGTCACTGCTCACTGTCACTTCTCACTGTCACTGTCACTGCTCACTGTCACTGCTCACTGTCACTGCTCACTGTCACTGTCACTGCTCACTGTCACTGTCACTGCTCACTGTCACTGTCACTGCTCACTGTCACTGCTCACTGTCACTGTCACTGCTCACTGTCACTGCTCACTGTCACTGCTCACTGTCACTGTCACTGCTCACTGTCACTGTCACTGTCATTGATCACTGTCACTGCTCACTGTCACTGCTCACTGTCACTGTCACTGTCACTGCTCACTGTCACTGTCACTGCTCACTGTCACTGTCACTGCTCACTGTCACTGTCACTGTCACTGCTCACTGTCACTGCTCACTGTCACTGTCACTGCTCACTGTCACTGCTCACTGTCACTGTCACTGTCACTGTCACTGCTCACTGTCACTGCTCACTGTCACTGTCACTGTCACTGCTCACTGTCACTGTCACTGCTCACTGTCACTGCTCACTGTCACTGTCACTGTCACTGCTCACTGTCACTGTCACTGCTCACTGTCACTGCTCACTGTCACTGCTCACTGTCACTGCTCACTGTCACTGCTCACTGTCACTGTCACTGCTCACTGTCACTGCTCACTGTCACTGTCACTATTAGCGCGAGAATAAGTTGTTACACAATAATGAAACTCTTTAGGCTATACTTCAGATTACTTTCTAGCTAAACCATGAAGCGCTAGATCCGTGTGGGTCATTCTCTGCAATGAGGAAAGGCCAAATCTCTCTGATAATTGCAATAGAGATATACTAGGACCTGCATTAACCATCTTCCCTATCTAAGAAATGTTAGAAAAGCTTATTCCCTGGGTAGCCTAGAAAATGGGTTGGTCTAATATTTAGGTTTGAGAAAGACTTGCCTAGTATGGGCCCGTAGGCCTGCTGCAGTGCTCCACCATGCTTATAATCTACTCTCCGATTTCAGGTCTCAGAGCAACACTGGATATCAGGAAAATTACCATTCTGAAGGGATTACGTGATAATGATCAGTATACTACCTGGAGTTTACCTGGAGAGGATTTCGGGGGTCAACGCCCCCGTGGCTCGGTCTGAGACCAGGCCTCATACTGGTAGTAATGCTTGGTGAGCCTGCCTCTGTCTCTCTCTCTCTCTCTCTCTCTCTCTCTTTCTCTCTCTATCTCTCTCTCTATCTATCTATCTATCTCTCATTTACCGAGGCACTTCTCTACCTCCCGGCCTCCTTCTACCTTACTTTCTCTGCCACTCCTCTCTTCTACTTTCTCTTCTTCCTCCCTTCACTTTCTCCTGACCTGTCCACTGCAGGTTTCTTGTATGCACTCTTCCCCTCCTTTCTCTTCCTCTCCCACTTACCATTTGTATCATATTTCTACACTTAACACACGCCTCTCTCAATAATAACAATAATTATAACAAAAATATAAATAATAACGATAATGATTAAATAATCTAATAATCTGTTTTCTCTTTTAATAAAAAAACAAGAAATAACCTTAAAAATAAAGACCACAGTGGAAATAAGTCACTTATGTTATTCTGGTGGATAATTGACACGATAATTATAATTATATACCAGAGAGACTAATAATCTCACGGGAGAGAAGGTTCGTCAAATTAATACTTAAGATATATTTAAAAAAAACCGAGTAAAAATTGGTAATATACTCGTCACTGACCCCCCAAAAAAATAACTCGTCACGCCACTTATTTTCTCCTGTCCCCTTCCCCAATCTCCTTTCTTTCTGCCCCATACTATTTATCCAGCCTAATTCTTCACCTGCACATTCTTGTCTTATCTATGGCACAAAACTCCGTAGGTAAATATTAATTTGAATTTTTTGAAACTAAAGTGGTGGAGAGGTAAGCCAGTGGAAGGTAAGATAAGATTTAAGATTTCGTTCAGATTTTTAACCCTGGAGGGTTAGCCACCCAGGATAACCCAAGAAAGTCAGTGCGTCATCGAGGACTGTCTAACTTATTTCCATTGTGGTCCTTAATCTTGTCCCCCAGGATGCCACCCACACCAGTCCACTAACACCCAGGTACCTATTTGCTGCTAGGTGAACAGGACAACAGGTGTAAGGAAACGTGTCGAAATGTTTCCACCCGCCGGGAATCGAACCCGGGCCCTCCGTGTGTGAAGCGGGAGCTTTAGCCACCAGGCCACCGGGCCACCATAAGACCATAAGGTGTCGGTCACATGACCAAAAACTCCAGTTGTGGGTCATCATGTAACTAAGTTAGCTGCCCTTTCAGCTGTGAGCTGAAAGGGCAGCTAACTACTCCCCTATTTACCAGGTGTCACCCACCCCCTTTCTCCCTTGTCAACCAGCTGTCGTGATGTTCTTTACCGTCTCAACCAGTTGTCGTGATGTCCTCTACAGTGTCAACCAGCTGTCGTGATGTCCTCTACAGTGTCAACCAGCTGTCGTGATGTCCTCTACAGTGTCAACCAGCTGTCGTGGTGTCCTCTACAGTGTCAACCAGCTGTCGTGATGTCCTCTACAGTGTCAACCAGCTGTCGTGGTGTCCTCTACAGTGTCAACCAGCTGTCGTGATGTCCTCTACAGTGTCAACCAGCTGTCGTGGTGTCCTCTACAGTGTCAACCAGCTGTCGTGGTGTCCTCTACAGTGTCAACCAGCTGTCGTGATGTCCTCTACAGTGTCAACCAGCTGTCGTGATGTCCTCTACAGTGTCAACCAGCTGTCGTGATGTCCTGTACAGTGTCAACCAGCTGTCGTGATGTCTCCACTAAGTCTGCAAGGGTCACCTACGGTATTACGCTCCCAGCAGTTCAATACCCTGCCCTCTCTCTCTCCCTCTCAATAACAATCAATACTCTGCCCTCTCTGTCCCTCTCAATAACAATCAATACTCTGCCCTCTCTCTCTCCCTCTCAATAACAATCAATACTCTGCCCTCTCTCTCTCCCTCTCAATAACAATCAATACTCTGCCCTCTCTCTCTCCCTCTCAATAACAATCAATACTCTGCCCTCTCTGTCCCTCTCAATAACAATCAATACTCTGCCCTCTCTCTCTCTCTCTCTCAATAACAATCAATACCCTGCCCTCTCTCTCTCTCTCAATAACAATCAATACCCTGCCCTCTCTCTCCCTCTCAATAACAATCAATACCCTGCCCTCTCTCTCCCTCTCAATAACAATGAATACCCTGCCCTCTCTCTCCCTCTCAATAACAATCAATACCCTGCCCTCTCTCTCCCTCTCAATAACAATGAATACCCTGCCCTCTCTCTCCCTCTCAATAACAATCAATACCCTGCCCTCTCTCTCCCTCTCAATAACAATCAATACCCTGCCCTCTCTCTCCCTCTCAATAACAATCAATACCCTGCCCTCTCTCTCTCTCTCTCTCTCAATAACAATCAATACCCTGCCCTCTCTCTCTCTCCCTCTCAGTCACAACCCATGGATGCTGACGAGGGAATCTAACCTCTTCATCATGTCTCTCTCTCTCATTCTCTCATTCTAACTCATTCTCTATCCCTCCCACTCATTCTTAATAGCAGGCAGCAGGTCATAACAGACCAGCTCTCTTACCACGGATCTTAAGTACACACCCACACACTTGTTGAGGCTGTTCTGACCCTACAAGGAGACACCAGTGCTCTCCAGAGGATTGAGAGACCATTAAGCATCACCTCCGAGTGAAGAGCACTGCTGAGACGGATCAGTTTATAATGGAAGGGACCCGGGATCGATCCCCAAGCTGAACTTTATTGCGCCCACAACACTTTACCAAAAACTGGCTTTTATTAATTACTCTAATTATTGCAATTACCATAGTTATTTTATTATACTTATATTACCGAATTATTGTAATTATTACTGCAATTATTGTAATTACGGTAATTATTGTAATCCTTGTATAACTATAATTATTGTAATTAATAATTATTGCTGTAATTACTATAATTACCGTAATTATTACTGCAATTAGCGCAATTATTGCTGTAATTATTGTAATTACCGTAATTATAGCAATTATTGTAGTGTTCAAATTACTGTAATTATTATTTCTGCAATTATTACTAATTATTATTCATGGTAAAGCGCTAAACCAGTTGGTAAAGTAATCACAGTCTCTCAAACTATACATTAACAGAGGTATTAACAGAGGTATTAACAGAGGTATTAACAGAGGTATTAACAGAGGTATTAACAGACGTATTAACAGAGGTATTAACATAGGTATTAACATAGGTATTAACAGAGGTATTAACAGAGGTATTAACAGAGGTATTAACAGAGGTATTAACAGAGGTATTAACAGAGGTATTAACAGAGGTATTAACAGAGGTATTAACAGACGTATTAACAGACGTATTAACAGAGGTATTAACAGAGGTATTAACAGAGGTATTAACAGAGGTATTAACAGAGTTATTAACAGAGGTATTAACAGAGGTATTAACAGACGTATTAACAGACGTATTAACAGAGGTATTAACAGAAGTATTAACAGAGGTATTAACAGAGGTATTAACAGAGGTATTAACAGAGGTATTAACAGAGGTATTAACAGAGGTATTAACAGACGTATTAACAGAGGTATTAACAGAGGTATTAACAGAGGTATTAAATAATCCAAAACGGCAGCTCGAAAACAGTAATAACTCGACCATATATCACTATATTAATGATAAAAAAAAAACCAGGGAACGGAGGGTGGTTTGAAGCCCATGTCAAGTCAGTTTATAAAACTTCAAGACACACTCGCTACTGGTTCAAATCCCGTCCGTTCCGTGGCCTGTTTATAAACTCGTTATAACGATTTCGCGAGTCGTACTAATGGTATACAATAACTACTATTAAGACGTGTGCAACAGTTAGGTATCTCTATCCCGAAACGTTTCGCCCAGACAGTAGGCTTCTTGAGTCGAATACAGAGGTGACTACCGAAGCGGTGGAGAGGTGTTGATGTGGCAGCACAACTGTGTTTGGCACCTGTGTCTTGTTTATCTAACCATTAACACGAACAATTTATAAAGTCTGGCTGTGTCAGCCTGTAAAAGTTAGAGGCGGGGCCAGGAGCTCTAATCTGAGTCCTGCAAACAACTCGGGGAGTAACAAGAGTATTACTCAACACACACAGTGTACGTACCAAACTCATCAACAGAGTACACACACAGTGTACGTACCAAACTCATCAACAGAGTACACACACAGTGTACGTACCAAACTCATCAACAGAGTACACACACAGTGTACGTATCAAACTCATCAACAGAGTACACACACAATGTACGTATCAAACTCATCAACAGAGTACACACACAGTGTACGTACCAAACTCATCAACAGAGTACACACACAATGTACGTATCAAACTCATCAGACAACACACACAGTGTACTATCAAACTCATCATCAGAGTACACACACACTGTACGTATCAAACTCATCATCAGAGTACACACACAGTGTACTATCAAACTCATCATCAGAGTACACACACAGTGTACGTATCAAACTCATCAACAGAGTACACACACAGTGTACTATCAAACTCATCATCAGAGTACACACACAGTGTACGTATCAAACTCATCAACAGAGTACACACACAGTGTACTATCAAACTCATCATCAGAGTACACACACAGTGTACGTATCAAACTCATCAACAGAGTACACACACAGTGTACGTATCAAACTCATCAACAGAGTACACACACAGTGTATCAAATTCATCAACAGAGTACACACACAATGCTCGTATCACTCATCAACAGAGTACACACACAGTGTACGTATCAAACTCATCAACAGAGTACACACACAGTGTACGTATCAAACTCATCAACAGAGTACACACACAATGTACGTATCAAAATCAAGAGTACACACATATTGCACGTATCAAACTCATCAACAGTACACACACAGTGTACGTATCAAACTCATTAGAGTACACACACAGTGTACGTATCAAACTCATCAACAGAGTACACACACAGTGTACGTACCAAACTCATCAACAGTACACACACAGTGTACGTATCAAACTCATCAACAGAGTACATACACAGTGTATCAAATTCATCAACAGAGTACACATACAGTGTACGTATCAAACTCATCAACAGAGTACATACACAGTGTATCAAATTCATCAACAGAGTACAAACACAGTGTACGTACCAAACTCGTCAACATAGTACACACACAGTGTACGTACCAAACTCATCAACAGAGTACACACACAGTGTACGTATCAAACTCATCAACATAGTACACACACAGTGTACGTATCAAACTCATCAACAGAGTACACACACAGTGTACGTATCAAACTCATCAACAGAGTACACACACAGTGTACGTATCAAACTCATCAACAGAGTACACACACAGTGTACGTACCAAACTCATCATCAGAGTACACACACAGTGTACGTACCAAACTCATCAACAGAGTACACACACAGTGTAGGTACCAAACTCATCAACAGAGTACACACACAGTGTATGTATCAAATTCATCAACAGAGTACACACACAGTGTACGTACCAAACTCATCAACAGAGTACACACACAGTGTACGTATCAAACTCACCAACAGAGTACACACACAAACTCATCAACAGAGTACACACACAGTGTACGTACCAAACTCATCAACAGAGTACACACACAGTGTACGTATCAAACTCACCAACAGAGTACACACACAGTGTACGTACCAAACTCATCAACAGAGTACACACACAGTGTATGTATAAAATTCATCAACAGAGTACACACACAGTGTACGTACCAAACTCATCAACAGTACACACACAGTGTACGTACCAAACTCATCAACACAGTACACACACAGTGTACGTACCAAACTCATCAACAGAGTACACACACAGTGTACGTACCAAACTCATCAACAGAGTACACACACAGTGTACGTATCAAACTCATCAACACAGTACACACACAGTGTACGTACCAAACTCATCAACAGAGTACACACACAGTGTACGTATCAAACTCATCAACATAGCACACACACAGTGTACGTACCAAACTCATCAACAGAGTACACACACAGTGTACGTACCAAACTCATCAACAGAGTACACACACAGTGTACGTATCAAACTCATCAACAGAGTACACACACAGTGTACGTACCAAACTCATCAACATAGTACACACACAGTGTACGTACCAAACTCATCAACATAGTACACACACAGTGTACGTACCAAACTCATCAACATAGCACACACACAGTGTACGTACCAAACTCATCAACAGAGTACACACACAGTGTACGTACCAAACTCATCAACACAGTACACACACAGTGTACGTACCAAACTCATCAACATAGTACACACACAGTGTACGTACCAAACTCATCAACATAGTACACACACAGTGTACGTACCAAACTCATCAACATAGCACACACACAGTGTACGTACCAAACTCATCAACAGAGTACACACACAGTGTACGTACCAAACTCATCAACACAGTACACACACAGTGTACGTACCAAACTCATCAACATAGTACACACACAGTGTACGTACCAAACTCATCAACATAGTACACACACAGTGTACGTACCAAACTCATCAACATAGTACACACACAGTGTACGTACCAAACTCATCAACATAGTACACACACAGTGTACGTACCAAACTCATCAACATAGTACACACACAGTGTACGTACCAAACTCATCAACATAGTACACACACAGTGTACGTACCAAACTCAT
Source organism: Cherax quadricarinatus (assembly GCF_038502225.1). Taxonomy (NCBI): domain Eukaryota; kingdom Metazoa; phylum Arthropoda; class Malacostraca; order Decapoda; family Parastacidae; genus Cherax; species Cherax quadricarinatus. The sequence goes on from NC_091366.1 coordinate 2,749,176, forward strand.
CAACATAGTACACACACAGTGTACGTACCAAACTCATCAACAGAGTACACACACAGTGTACGTACCAAACTCATCAACATAGCACACACACAGTGTACGTACCAAACTCATCAACATAGCACACACACAGTGTACGTACCAAACTCATCAACAGAGTACACACACAGTGTACGTACCAAACTCATCAACAGAGTACACACACAGTGTACGTACCAAACTCATCGACATAGCACATACACAGTGTACGTACCAAACTCATCAACATAGCACACACACAGTGTACGTACCAAACTCATCAACATAGTACACACACAGTGTACGTACCAAACTCATCAACATAGCACACACACAGTGTACGTACCAAACTCATCAACATAGTACACACACAGTGTACGTACCAAACTCATCGACATAGCACACACACAGTGTACGTACCAAACTCATCGACATAGCACACACACAGTGTACGTACCAAACTCATCGACATAGTACACACACAGTGTACGTACCAAACTCATCAACATAGTACACACACAGTGTACGTACCAAACTCATCAACATAGTACACACACACAGTGTACGTACCAAACTCATCAACATAGTACACACACAGTGTACGTACCAAACTCATCAACATAGCACACACACAGTGTACGTACCAAACTCATCAACATAGTACACACACAGTGTACGTACCAAACTCATCGACATAGCACACACACAGTGTACGTACCAAACTCATCAACATAGTACACACACAGTGTACGTACCAAACTCATCGACATAGCACATACACAGTGTACGTACCAAACTCATCAACATAGCACACACACAGTGTACGTACCAAACTCATCAACACAGTACACACACAGTGTACGTACCAAACTCATCGACATAGCACATACACAGTGTACGTACCAAACTCATCAACATAGTACACACACAGTGTACGTACCAAACTCATCAACAGAGTACACACACAGTGTACGTACCAAACTCATCAACAGAGTACACACACAGTGTACGTACCAAACTCATCAACAGAGTACACACACAGTGTACGTACCAAACTCATCAACAGAGTACACACACAGTGTACGTTCAAGGATCTTCTTACACATTAGCATTAAAACGTTTATATAATGCCCTAAGTAGCAGCATTTGCATTTAACAAACACAAGAAAGACTGAAGAAAAAAAAACTAATTTTTAAACAAGCAAGTCACTGTACGAAAGTTATTCCAACGTAAACAACGAGAGTCCCGCTGCCAGACGAATGAGAATTGGAAAAGTGGATCTTAAAATTCATAATTGAGGTTAAAAAGAGACAAGAAAAATATAAGGATTAGATATATATTGAAATTATTAAGATAAGACAATGATTATAAATTGTTATTCGTAGAAGTCTCAGTTTTTATTATTTAAGGTTCGTAGTTACGAATTCGCAGTGCACGAATGAACGAATAGTCGGTTAACGTACGAACACCACCGTGGAAGTATTAAATACGGTTGACGTTCCGCCCATCCGTGACTTTTATCATGGTGGATCAGGGCCTGATCAACCTGGCTGTTGCTGTTGGCCGCACGTAATCCAACGTATGAACCACAGAATGGTTGGTCAGGTACTGACTTTATGTGCCTGTCCAGTGTCTTCTTGAAGACTGTCAGGGGTCTTGAAGACAGCCAGGGGTCTTGAAGGCAGCCAGGGGTCTTGAAGACAGCCAGGGGTCTTGAAGACAGCCAGGGGTCTTGAAGACAGCCAGGGGTCTTGATGACAGTCAGGGGTCTTGAAGGCATCCAGGGGTCTTGAAGACAGCCAGGGGTCTTGAAGACAGCCAGGGGTCTTGAAGACAGCCAGGGGTCTTGAAGACAGCCAGGGGTCTTGAAGACAGTCAGGGGTCTTGAAGACAGCCAGGGGTTTTGAAGACAACCAGGGGTCTTGAAGACAGCCAGGGGTCTTGAAGACAGCCAGGGGTCTTGAAGACAGCCAGGGGTCTTGAAAACATCCAGGGGTCTTGAAGACAGCCAGGGGTCTTGATGACAGTCAGGGGTCTTGAAGGCATCCAGGGGTCTTGAAGACAGCCAGGGGTCTTGAAGACAGCCAGGGGTCTTGAAGACAGTCAGGGGTCTTGAAGACAGCCAGGGGTCTTGAAGACAGCCAGGGGTCTTGAAGACAGTCAGGGGTCTTGAAGACAGCCAGGGGTTTTGAAGACAACCAGGGGTCTTGAAGACAGCCAGGGGTCTTGAAGACATCCAGGGGTCTTGAAGACAGCCAGGGGTCTTGAAGACAGCCAGGGGTCTTGAAGACAGCCAGGGGTCTTGAAAACAGCCAGGGGTCTTGAAGACAGTCAGGGGTCTTGAAGACAGCCAGGGGTATTGAAGAAAGCCAGGGGTATTGAAGAAAGCAAGGGGTATTGAAGACAGCCAGGGGTCTTGAAGACAGTCAGGGGTCTTGAAGACAGTCAGGGGTCTTGAAGAAAGCAAGGGGTTTTGAAGACAGCCAGGGGTCTTGAAGACAGTCAGGGGTCTTGAAGACAGTCAGGGGTCTTGAAGACAGCCAGGGGTCTTGAAGACAGCAAGGGGTATTGAAGACAGCCAGGGGTCTTGAAGACAGCCAGGGGTCTTGAAAACAGCCAGGGGTCTTGAAGACAGTCAGGGGTCTTGAAGACAGCCAGGGGTATTGAAGAAAGCCAGGGGTATTGAAGAAAGCAAGGGGTATTGAAGACAGCCAGGGGTCTTGAAGACAGTCAGGGGTCTTGAAGACAGTCAGGGGTCTTGAAGAAAGCAAGGGGTTTTGAAGACAGCCAGGGGTCTTGAAGACAGTCAGGGGTCTTGAAGACAGTCAGGGGTCTTGAAGACAGCCAGGGGTCTTGAAGACAGCAAGGGGTATTGAAGACAGCCAGGGGTCTTGAAGACAGCCAGGGGTCTTGAAGACAGCCAGGGGTCTTGAAGAAAGCAAGGGGGTATTGAAGACAGCCAGGGGTCTTGAAGACAGCCAGGGGTCTTGAAGAAAGCAAGGGGTATTGAAGACAGCCAGGGGTCTTGAAGATAGCCAGGGGTCTTGAAGACAGCCAGGGGTCTTGAAGAAAGCAAGGGGTATTGAAGACAGCCAGGGGTCTTGAAGACAGCCAGGGGTCTTGAAGACAGCCAGGGGTCTTGAAGACAGCCAGGGGTCTTGAAGACAGCCAGGGGTCTTGAAGACAGCCAGGAGTCTTGAAGACAGCCAGGGGTCTTGAAGACAGCCAGGGGTCTTGAAGACAGCCAGGGGTCTTGAAGACAGCCAGGGGTCTTGAAGACAACCAGGGGTCTTGAAGACAGCCAGGAGTCTTGAAGACAGCCAGGGGTCTTGAAGACAGCCAGGAGTCTTGAAGACAGCCAGGGGTCTTGAAGACAGCCAGGGGTCTTGAAGACAGCCAGGGGTCTTGAAGACAGCCAGGGGTCTTGAAGACAACCAGGGGTCTTTAAGACAACCAGGGGTCTTGAAGACAGCCAGGAGTCTTGAAGACAGCCAGGGGTCTTGAAGACAGCCAGGAGTCTTGAAGACAGCCAGGGGTCTTGAAGACAGCCAGGGGTCTTGAAGACAGCCAGGGGTCTTGAAGACAGCCAGGAGTCTTGAAGACAGCCAGGGGTCTTGAAGACAGCCAGGGGTCTTGAAGACAGCCAGGGGTCTTGAAGACAGCCAGGAGTCTTGAAGACAGCCAGGGGTCTTGAAGACAGCCAGGGGTCTTGAAGACAGCCAGGGGTCTTGAAGACAGCCAGGGGTCTATTGGTAATCCCCCTCATGTATGCTGGGAGGCATATATATATGGAGAAAAAGTACACCCCGGCTACCAGTGATGATACCTTCAGTTGCTGCACCTCATCTCAATAAAACCATATGTTTTAAAGTGGTGGAGGAGTAAGCCAGCGGAAGGCTTCGGTCAGATGACCAAAAGCTCCAGCTGTGGGTCATCATATAACTAAGACCCGCGTCAGGAAACACTTGTCCTGTTTCCTGACCAATCTTACCTAAGCAATTCATCTGATACAGTAATAATGTTAATGGCACAAAATATCGACTGGTTGAATGCTGAGATACATGTTGCAACAGTTGTGTAACTACTGTTGCAACGTTTCGTGGTGGTCCTGGACCAGGCTTGTCTGGTACTTGCCTGGTCAACCAGGTTATTGCTGGTGGTGGTCCTGGACCAGGCTTGTCTGGTACTTGCCTGGTCAACCAGGTTATTGCTGGTGGTGGTCCAGGACCAGGCTTGTCTGGTACTTGCCTGGTCAACCAGGTTATTGCTGGTGGTGGTCCTGAACCAGGCTTGTCTGGTACTTGCCTGGTCAACCAGGTTATTGCTGGTGGTGGTCCTGGACCAGGCTTGTCTGGTACTTGCCTGGTCAACCAGGTTATTGCTGGTGGTGGTTCTGGACCAGGCTTGTCTGGTACTTGCCTGGTCAACCAGGTTATTGCTGGTGGTGGTCCAGGACCAGGCTTGTCTGGTATTTGCCTGGTCAACCAGGTTATTGCTGGTGGTGGTCCAGGACCAGGCTTGTCTGGTACTTGCCTTTTCAACCAGATTGTTACTGCTGGTGGTCCTGAACTAGGCTTGTCAAATGCCTGCCTGATCAACCAGGCTGTCTCAAGCTTCCTCAAGTCATCAATTTAAAATTAATAAAGCAAGCAAAACTGTTATCTATAAATTTCTCCAATCTGCTTTAGCCTCATTATTAACCAGTGACAATGCGGCTCCACTATGCTACCACACCAAAACTCCAATTATATTACAATTTTCTGGTATATGGATTATTAATTTGTACACTCAGAACCATCAACAGAAGCAAGTCAGCTGAGTTTAGAAGTTTAAGTCAGTACAGTGGACCCCCGGTTAACGATATTTTTTCACTCCATAAGTATGTTCAGGTGCCAGTATTGACCGAATTTATTCCCATAAGGAATATTGTGAAGTAGATTAGTCCATTTCAGACCCCCAAACATACACGTACAAACGCACTTACATAAATACACTTACATAATTGGTCGCATTCGGAGGTAATCGTTATGCGGGGGTCCACTAGTACTGGCACCTGAACATACTACTGGAATGAACAAAGTTCGTTAACCGGGGGTCCACTGTATTTCCGGAGATGATGGGAGGAGCCAGGAAGAAGATAACTGCGTTTCCCGAAGCCTCTTTATAATTAACTGTGAATCAACGTATTTACACAACTCGAAGGAACTACGTTTAACTGTACATTCATGTGTATACAACTGGCACACATACGTCTTGATTAAATGGTTAATAGTACGAACTGAAGCCTATACAAGTCTTGCTTATATACGAATTGAAGCCTACACAAGTCTTGCTTAAATAGTACGACCTGAAGCCTATACAAGTCTTGCTTAAATAGTACGACCTGAAGCCTATACAAATCTTGCTTATATACGACCTGAAGCCTACACAAGTCTTGCTTAAATAGTACGAACTGAAGCCTATACAAGTCTTGCTTAAATAGTACGACCTGAAGCCTATACAAGTCTTGCTTAAATAGTACGAACTGAAGCCTATACAAGTCTTGCTTAAATAGTACGACCTGAAGCCTATACAAGTCTTGCTTAAATAGTACGACCTGAAGCCTATACAAGTCTTGCTTAAATAGTACGACCTGAAGCCTATACAAGTCTTGCTTAAATAGTACGACCTGAAGCCTATACAAGTCTTGCTTAAATAGTACGACCTGAAGCCTATACAAGTCTTGCTTAAATAGTACGACCTGAAGCCTATACAAGTCTTGCTTAAATAGTACGACCTGAAGCCTATACAAGTCTTGCTTAAATAGTACGACCTGAAGCCTATACAAGTCTTGCTTAAATAGTACGAACTGAAGCCTATACAAGTCTTGCTTATATACGACCTGAAGCCTACACAAGTGTTGCTTAAATAGTACGACCTGCAGCCTACACAAGTCTTGCTTAAATAGTACGACCTGAAGCCTACACAAGTCTTGCTTAAATAGTACGACCTGAAGCCTATACAAATCTTGCTTATATACGACCTGAAGCCTACACAAGTCTTGCTTAAATAGTACGACCTGAAGCCTACACAAGTCTTGCTTAAATAGTACGACCTGAAGCCTACACAAGTCTTGCTTAAATAGTACGATCTGAAGTCTATACAAGTCTTGCTTATATACGACCTGAAGCCTACACAAGTCTTGCTTAAATAGTACGACCTGAAGCCTACACAAGTCTTGCTTAAATAATACGACCTGAAGCCTATACAAATCTTGCTTAAATACGACCTGAAGCCTATACAAATCTTGCTTAAATACGACCTGAAGCCTACACAAGTCTTGCTTAAATACGACCTGAAGCCTACAAAAGTCTTGCTTAAATACGACCTGAAGCCTATACAAATCTTGCTTAAATACGACCTGAAGCCTACACAAGTCTTGCTTAAATACGACCTGAAGCCTACACAAGTCTTGCTTAAATAGTACGACCTGAAGCCTATACAAATCTTGCTTAAATACGACCTGAAGCCTACACAAGTCTTGCTTAAATACGACCTGAAGCCTATACAAATCTTGCTTAAATACGACCTGAAGCCTACACAAGTCTTGCTTAAATACGACCTGAAGCTTACACAGGTTGACTCGTAGTCACAATACCATGACAGCTGCACTAACCTACATAATGTACCTAAAAATTACGAGACTGAGAAGACTTAGCTGGACACCATTAGTGAGGAGGGGTAACATTACCAAATTTATAAGACCTTATCGTCAACACTAATCTTGTTCTGCTTAAGTATTTCACGCAAACATACACGAATGGAAAAAAAAATAGAGTGAATTAAGAAATGACCTGTTTGTGTCTGTCTGTTTTTTTTTTATACCGTAAATGGTTGTTAATTATAGAAGGTTGACGGTGTTATACTTACGAGGGAGCAATGATAGATTGTATCATTTAAGGTGACCTAGTAAGCCAGTTTAACGCTTCGGTCTAGGACCTAGATTCTAGGTCTCGGGACCAAAGCTGTTTTTAATGTTCTAGTGGTTTATCACGTATCTTTTTAATTAAGAATGAAACCTAACCTAAACTAATCTAACTTAACCTAACCTAAACTAATCTAACTTAACCTAACCTAAACTAATCTAACTTAACCTAACCTAAACTAATCTAACCTAACCTAACTTAAACTAATCTAACTTAACCTAACCTAAACTAATCTAACTTAACCTAACCTAAACTAATCTAACTTAACCTAACCTAAACTAATCTAACCTAACTTAAACTAATCTAACTTAACCTAACCTAAACTAATCTAACTTAACCTAACCTAAACTAATCTAACTTAACCTAACTAATCTAACTTAACCTAACTAATCTAACTTAACCTAACCTAAACTAATCTAACTTAACCTAACCTAATCTAACTTAACCTAACCTAACTTAACCTAACCTAAACTAATCTAACTTAACCTAACCTAAACTAACCTAACTTAACCTAACCTAAACTAATCTAACTTAACCTACCTAAACTAATTTAACTTAACCTAACCTAAACTAATCTAACCTAACCTAATCTAACTTAACCTAACCTAAACTAATCTAACTTAACCTAACCTAAACTAATTTAACTTAACCTAACCTAAACTAATCTAACCTAACCTAATCTAACTTAACCTAACCTAAACTAATCTAACTTAACCTAACCTAAACTAATCTAACTTAACCTAACTAATCTAACTTAACCTAACCTAAACTAATCTAACTTAACCTAACCTAATCTAACTTAACCTAACCTAACTTAACCTAACCTAAACTAATCTAACCTAACCTAAACTAATCTAACTTAACCTAACCTAACTTAACCTAACCTAATCTAACTAACCTAAACTAATCTAACTTAACCTAACCTAAACTAATCTAACTTAACCTAACCTAAACTAACTAATCTAACTTAACCTAACCTAAACTAATCTAACTTAAACCTAAACTAATCTAACTAACCTAACTTAAACTAACCTAAACCTAACTTAACCTAACCTAAACTAATCTAACTAACCTAACCTAACTAACCTAAACTAACTTAACCTAAACTAATCTAAACCTAATCTAACTTAACCTAATCTAACTAAAACTAACCTAACCTAAACTAATCTAACTTAACCTTAACTAATCTAACCTAACCTAACCTAACTTAACCTAACCTAATCCTAACTAAACTAACCTAACTAATCTAACTTAACCTAACCTAAACTAATCTAACTTAACCTAACCTAAACTAATTTAACCTAACCTAAACTAATCTAACCTAACCTAACTTAACCTAACCTAAACTAATCTAACCTAACCTAACCTAATCTAACTTAACCTAACCTAAACTAATCTAACTTAACCTAACCTAAACTAATCTAACTTAACCTAACCTAAACTAATCTAACTTAACCTAACCTAACTTAACCCAACCTAATTTAACCTAACCTAATCTAACCTAACCTAACTTAACCTAGCATTCCGAGTGAGGTATGTACAGGTGAGGAGAGTTGACAGCCAGGGTGTGGTGTGGGCGGCGGTGTGGTGTGGGCGGCGGTGTGGTGTGGGCGGCGGTGTGGTGTGGGCGGCCAGTGTGTGGGCAAGCCCAAATTCTGACTGGATCAGGCGTCACTCATCCCAACACTTGTGTGTGGGCATGCGGGCGTTTGGGCATGCGGGCGTTTGGGCATGCGGGCGTGGGGGCGTGCAGACGCAGGCGTACATTAGGCGTAAACCAGGCATCAATGTAGGTCATGGACATAGTTCATTAATGGCCACACGACTGACACGCCCATGGCCAGGCCAGGCTGTGTGCTCTGTTGGGCGTAGATATGGTCTGAGATGTGGTCACAGGAACAGATGGAGGTCACAGGAGCAGGGGTCACAGCAGATGAGATTGCAAGCGCTATTACAAAAAAATATATTAAAAAAATAAACGATTACACACACTAACACTCGAGGCAAAACTCGCACATAAAAATTTCAACTCTAAGTTTCACCGAGGTCCCTACAGGTATCCCTGGCCATTATAAAAACCACAACCTTGACTAACCAGTCAAAACCTCTGCAGCTAAAATATATTCCAGAATCAACGCCTCATACATCTCAATTTGCCTTAGTTAACGACCTGCATACCCAGTGTGATGGTCGTTCAATGCAAGCAATAGGGTGTTTGACTATACGCCACGATGATTCCTGCTGAGAAATAGGGGTCAAACACCCAGGTCCAGTTGAGCTCCATTGTTGCTCGTCCGTAGGACCCACCGGGCCAGCCATTCCCAAAGATATACAAATGTATATTGGCTACAACCCGACAGTAAGAAAGCTGGTATAAATTAAGCTTGGTATAGCAGCCTTTGCCTAAGCAACTGCCTATATATATTCTCCCAGGACCTTGACATGTCCAGAGCGCCACGTTCTTGTGCCTGGATACGCCAGGCACAAGGACACGCGGATACGCCTTGTCCACAGGGTGGACAGATGCATCTTGTGCCAGGGCCAACAGGGAGGCTGTGTCAACACTGAGCCGGGACACACCAAGGCTGATACTGAAGACGGGCGCTGCTAGAGTATATGTGAAGGTCACGGGCGTAAGTTGTGGTCACAGGCGTACATGTGGTCACAGGCGTAGATGTGGTCACAGGAGTACATGTGGTCACAGGCGTACATGTGGTCACAGGCGTACATGTGGTCACAGGCGTAGATGTGGTTACAGGCGTAGATGTGGTCACAGGCGTAGATGTGGTCACAGGCTTAGATGTGGTCACAGGCGTAGATGTGGTCACAGCCGTAGATATGGTCACAGCCTTAGATGTGGTCAAAGCCGTAGATGTGGTCACAGGCGTAGATGTGGCCACAGGCGTAGATGTGGCCACAGGCGTAGATGTGGTCACAGGCGTAGATGTGGTCACAGCCGTAGATGTGGTCAAAGCCGTAGATGTAGTCACAGCCATAGATGTGGTCAAAGCCGTAGATGTGGTCAGAGGTGTAGATGTGGTCACAGGCGTAGATGTGGCCACAAGCGTAGATGTGGTCACAGGCATAGATGTGGTCACAGCCGTAGATGTGGTCACAGGCGTAGATGTGGTCACAGGCGTACATGTGGTCACAGGCATAGATGTGGTCACAGGAGTACATGTGGTCACAGGCGTACATGTGGTCACAGGCGTACATGTGGTCACAGCCGTAGATATGGTCACAGCCGTAGATGTGGTCACAGCCGTATATCTAATACAATAACCGAGCCGAGTACAAAAATTCCACACACGATACACTGCGCTAAAGAGAACAGCTGCCTGATAAAACACAGGTACGTTTTATTAAACCCTGATAAATTAGACCCATGTGCAACACACTAGTATCTTTTTTTTATGGGAACGTTTCGCCACACAGCGGATTTCAGTCCAATACAGTTGAAGATCAGGAGGAGTTTGAGGTGATCAGTCCCTCATCCTGGAGTCAACGTGAGCATCCGTCATGATCGTTGGACTGAACAAATCGACTCCAGGTTGAGGGACCGATTACCTCAAACTCCATCTGATCCTCGTCCTTCTTTGCAGAGGACTGATGAAGCCACTGTGTGGCGAAACATTTCCTCAATAAAGATACCCAAGTGTTGCACAACTACATAAATATTCATTTTATTTCTTGTCTGTACCATTTATCAACATTAAACACGAAAAACGTCATACTTACAACTTAAAACCCCGGCCGGGATTGAACCCGCGGTCAGAGAGTCTCAAAACTCCAGACCGTCGCGTTAGCCACTGGACCAGCTAGCCACAATAAGATTCGTCCAACTAGGTATATTTCTACACCATAGGATGGTTAGCACAGGCACCACTGTTGACGGCAGTGAGGGGACTTGAGCTAGAGTTCGTCACGGCCACGCTAGCTGGAGATTCGTCTGTAAAAACTTGCATTTGTGGTCACAGTGGTGCCTGTGCTAACCTTCCTATGGTGTAGAAATATACCTAGTTGGATGAATCTTATTGTGGCTAGCTGGTCTAGTGGCTAATGCGACGGGCTGGAGTTTTGAGACTTTCTGACCGCGGGTTCAATCCCGGCCGGGGTATAGTTTGGATTTTCAGCATCTGTCACATTAGTCTGGGTAGCAATATCATCAACATCGCATACTAACTTCATATGATCTAAATGCGATTCTTTGTACTTACCAGTACTAATTTCTCTAACCTTATACTTATTGCCTGTGATATGTTCTACAACTCGATAAGGTCCGACAAACTTTTGATCGAGCTTAGGCATTGCGGATGTTTTGTTGAAATTTGTCAGCATAACTGTCCATCCTACTTTAACTTTTGACGGTTTAGCATGGCTATTAGTTACTCTAGTAAATTCAGCTGTTGATTTATGAAGTGTTTCACGGATTCTTCTAAAAACACTCTGAGCTATGCTGGTACAAGTTGCTATGAAATCATCAGGGTTGCAATTAGGTTTCGGAGTGGAATATAACAACTCATAGGGTTGTCTACACCATACAATGCATAATGTGGAGTATCACCTGTGAAAGCATTGTAAGCAGAATTTATGGCACATTGAACATCTGGTATAACTTCATCCCAAGTTTTACTATTGGGGTTGATAGTGGCTCTCAGGACATCAAGTACTTTCTTATTGGTTCGTTCAGCTAACCCATTGCTGGCAGGATGATGAGGAACAATGGTGGATTTAGAGATCTTATACAAGGTACACAAATTTTCAAGAATCTCATTACAGAATTCACCTCCATTATCTGTTACTAGTGACTTAGGGGTGGTATGCCTGCAGATAATGCGTTCTTTAAACGCTTTAGCTACTGTCTCTGCAGTCTTATCTGCAATAGGACCTAACTCACAATATCTGGTGAAATGGTCTACCATAACACACAGATGTTTGTTGCCCTGGAGGGAACATTTAAAATTGGTTAACAAATCAAGGGCAACTCTTTCCCACGGTTCGCTAGTGGTTGGGTACACCTGGATTGGATTAGGACCATTGACATTTCCTTTATGTTGCATACAAACACTACATTTCTTAACATACTCGGAAATGTCAGTTGCCATACGTGGCCAAAAGTATTTCATTCTGGCTTGTTTCACAGAACGATCCATACCAGGGTGTGCAACACCTGGTGCATCATGAACTAGCTGTAGAGCTACGTTCACTAGTGACTGTGGAATTACTAACTGGTAAACTCTTCTGCTAGGAGTACCCAACTCGGCTGTTCGATATAGTAATTCTTGGTTCATGACAAAGTCACTGATGGGTGCTGGTGGCTTCACAGTCAGAATAAGATCTTCCTGGAGCAGGAATCGAATCACACCAGACCACATGGGATCTGTTCGTTGAGCATTCTTTACATCCTCGGCAGTAAATGGAGGATCTGCAGTTACTACACTAACGTGTTGCGATAAGGCATATGCGACTACATTTGACTTGCCAGGTAAATGTTCAAATGTGGGATTGAACTCTTGGATAGTCAAGGTCCATCTGGCTAACCTTCCAGTAGGTTGTTTGTTCTGGAATAAAGGTATCAGTGGTGCATGGTCTGTCAAGACATGAACAGAGTACTGGTAAATAATGTCTCGGAAGTGCTTTAAAGACCATACTATTGCTAAAGCTTCTTGCTCCGTTACTGTATAATTACGTTCAGCCTTCGTAAGGACTCGGCTAGCAAATGCAACTGCATTGTACTTGCCATCAGTCTTCTGAGCTAGTACGGCACCTATGCCAATTGAACTAGCATTAGTCGTCAAATAGAAGGGCTTAGAAAAATCTGGGAATTTCAAAATGGGAGAGGACGTTAGCTTTTCTTTTAGTGTCTGGAATGCTCTTTCTTGACGGAAGGTCCAGACGAAAGGAGCATCTTTCTTAAGCAATTCAGTTAGAGGAGCTGCTATTGAAGAAAAATTAGCAATGAAAGATCTGTAGAAACCTGATAGACCCACAAAGGATCTTACAGCATCAGCAGTTTTGGGTGTTGGAAAATTTAGTACTGCCGTTACTTTACTTTGGTCGGTTGTAACCCCTCTAGGAGTGACTACGTGACAAAGAAACTTAATTTCTGATCTGAAAAATTGACATTTAGACAGTTTGATCTTTAAATTGGCTTCTTCAAGCTTACCAAGTACTATACCAAGTCTTTTCAGGTGTGTATCCACATCTTCGGATATGACGATTATGTCATCTAAGTACACCATAAGTGCTTTACCTATAAGACCTCTAAAGATATTGGTCATGAGTCTAGAGAACGTGATAGGAGAGGATCGTAATCCAAATGCCATACGGAGGAAGTGATAATGACCTGTGAGAGTAGAGAATGCAGTTAACTCTTGGCTGTCCTCGTGAAGAGGGACTTGCCAAAACCCTTGTAACAAGTCCAGGGTCGAGAAGACTTTATATCCGATGTTGCGTAAAAGGTCACCAAGTACAGGAAGTGGGAAGCGATCTGGAATAGTTTTCACATTTAACTTTCTAAAGTCAGTCACCGGGCGCCAAGTACCGTCCTTCTTAGGAACTAGGATCAAGGGCGCATTCCAGGGTGAATTACTAGGTGCAATAACTCCATCATCGAGCATTTGATTGATCAGTTCTTCTGAGACAGCAACTTGGGAATGAGGCATTCTGTACGCAGGTATATAGATAGGTCTAGTACCAGGTTCAAGTGGAATACGATGGGACAATAAGTTCGTTATATCCATCTTCTCACCTGGTAAGGCAATGGCTCTACGACGTTTGTTTAACAGAGTCAACAAACGCTTGACTTCATCTGGGAAGTCAGTGGGAGCTAAGTCTTTCTCCTCAACTGGTGGAACGGATTGATCCAGTGAAGTGGATGAGGTCTCCCCTGTTGAAATAGCACCGACCCACTGGTCAGGTGGCACGTCATCCTGTACTTGAACAGGGTAAGGATAGTGAACCAGGTCAACAAGATTGGTATTTGCTCTGAGACGAACACTGTGACCCGAAGTGTTAGCAAGGAATAAATGGATCTTACTGTCTGTTACAATGTGTAAGGAAGGTTCAACAAATAAACCCTTGACCTTGCAGGAATCACTGTCAACTAGGACGTTATCACCATCTGGAACATTAGGAACAACAACAGACACTCTAGTGAGAGCACTAGCCGCAACAGAGACGTCTTTCTGCAGACGGCATGTGACATCAACAAGAGATGGCATTACTAGTTTCAAGTAATCGTTTTCCGACACGGCGTCCCCTGTGGAGAAACTACTACTTGGACTAGCAGTCATTGCAGGGATAGGCTCAGCACTCAAGGCAGTCTGAGTGTCCTCGGACACTTGAGGCAACGGAACACTATCCTGCAAGTCTGAAGGTGTAGGTGGAACACAGATGGGAGTGACAGAGTTACTAGTGCCTGACCGCTTGGGTACGCTACTGGAAAATGCATTGGCTTGTAAGGACTTAATCCATACATCGTACTCTGCAGCAGTATGGCATATCTCTGATCCAAGCTGGTAACCCCAAAATGGAACGATCAAGTCGTCAATTTGGGCATGCCATCGGTAAGGGTCGAGCACAATGCGCAAGTCTCGCATGGAAGCAAATCCCAGTAGAAGGTCACCAGGGAAAGTAATCTGGTCAACAAGAAAAGCAGCAGTAAAGTCTCTACCTTGGATAGAAAAGGTGAGTGAAGTCTGACCTCGGACTCGCAGAAGGGAACCAGCTACTCCACTAAGGGAGGTTACAGTAGTTGGTTCAACGAGGAGGACACGTCGTAACTGCTTCTCCTCAAACAAGTTAGACCTGATGATATTAACTTGTGCACCCAGAGTCCATGAACACATGAACGGGCGCATTATGGACAGAAGCTTGTACTAAAGGACCTATCGTTTCGTTTGGAGTTATGTGCAAACAGAAGATGGCAGATGCAACATGGTAGGATATGCAACATGGAAGATGCAACATGGCAGGAGGTGCAACATGGAAGATGGAACATGGCAGGAGATGCAACATGGCAGGAGATGCAACATGGCAGGAGTTGCAACATCCCTCAGTGAAAAGCAGGGGCGCCACTAGCACGACAAGAGAGAACACAATAAGTGTCTGGGGCCCATGACTGTTCAACTGCCTCCCAGCATACATAGGGGGATTACCGTGTGGCCCGGTGGCCTGGTGGCTAAAGCTCCCGCTTCACACACGGAGGGCCCGGGTTCGATTCCCGGCGGGTGGAAACATTTCGACACGTTTCCTTACACCTGTTGTCCTGTTCACCTAGCAGCAAATAGGTACCTGGGTGTTAGTTGACTGGTGTGGGTGGCATCCTGGGGGACAAGATTAAGGACCACAATGGAAATAAGTTAGACAGTCCTCGATGACGCACTGACTTTCTTGGGTTATCCTGGGTGGCTAACCCTCCGGGGTTAAAAATCCGAACGAAATCTTATCTTATCTTACCCCTGGCTGTCTTCAAGAAGGCACTGGACAGACACCTAAAGTCAGTACCTGACCAGCCGGGCTGTGGTTCCTACGTCGGGTTGCGTGCGGCTAACAGTAACAGCATGGTTGATCAGGCCCTGATCCACCATGAGGCCTGGTCTCAGACCGGGCCGCGGGGGCGTTGACCCCCCGAAACCCTCTCCAGGTGTACATGGGCAGCACTGAAAAAATGAACAACTTTTGATAAACAGCTTTTTATTTTCCCGTTGTGTGTTTAGGAATGAGAAGGACGTGCCTAGCATGGGCCAGTAGGCCTGCTGCAGTGTTCCTCCAAGTTTCATGTTCTTCACCACTAAAATCAGCTACTCAACGGGAACAATTACTGCATCGTGACTCACGAAATCGTAATGACATGGCTGCAAACAAACCATACCAGGGGTGGGGTTAGAACCCGCGATCAGATAGTCACAAAACTCCAGACCGTCGTGTCAGCAACTGGACCAGCTGGCTAACACGTCGGTCTGGAGTTTTGCGACTATCTGATCGCGGGTTCGAACCCCACCCCTAGTATGGTTTACTGTATACGCACCGAAATGCTAGTCTTCTATTGTAACTTAAATATCAGTGATGCAAATGAGCTCCCTGGACACTAAGAAAAGAACCGCAATATAATTAAAGTTGCTTAAGGTAATTGAAATAAAGAGGGGAGATAGGAATGAGGGGATGGAAGAGAGAGAGAGAGAGAGAGAGTTCCCCTCAGTAAACTTACATATACGAGAAGTGGGCTATTACACTCTTCTCCGTGATAACATTAAGATAAGGTAAGATTTCGTTCGGATTTTTAACCCCGGAGGGTTAGCCACCCAGGATAACCCAAGAAAGTCAGTGCGTCATCGAGGACTGTCTAACTTATTTCCATTGGGGTCCTTAATCTTGTCCCCCAGGATGCGACCCACACCAGTCGACTAACACCCAGGTACCTATTTGCTGCTAGGTGAACAGGACAACAGGTGTAAGGAAACGTGTCGAAATGTTTCCACCCGCCGGGAATCGAACCCGGGCCCTCCGTGTGTGAAGCGGGAGCTTTAGCCACCAGGCCACCGGGCCACCCATTGCTGGAACAAACGAGGGTTACGTTACCCTGTCATATTCCATCATGCAGGATGACTTATACTGTTCTTAAATTGAAGAAATCACGATAAAACCCGTGATTGTAAACATGTAAGAAATACCTGAGAGCTTCATGTGCTGACACATATTCCTCTGAAGATGTGTAAGTACATGAAAGCCCCCAGATTTTCTTTCCTATTTCCACTGTCTTATTTTTCCAGGACAATACGGGATATCGTCAGGTATTCCACTGAAGGTTAATCACTCAGGGCAGCTTCAAGGGTATTGTTCCAGGATGGCCTATACCAAGGGTGGGCAATATCGTGCCAAAATCGGCCATATCTTCGATACAAAATATCTGGAAATATATGAGGACTATTTCCCCGCTTGTCTTGGAACAGATACGCGATAAATTTCAATTTTTTTTTTTTTTGCTTTTTTTTGAGATGAGACCAGAGGTTAACGTGCTGGAAAGAGGTAGCAGGTGTGCCAGGTTTGGCACACCAGGGGTTGCCCACCCCTGGCCTATACACTGAAGGGGGAGCCAGAGTGTATATAAGAGTGTACAGATCTCAGACTCGGTACAACAAATTACGTACTAACACTTAAATTGTTTAAATTAATATTCACCAGGTACTGTTCCCCCCCGTGTATAATGTTGGTAGAATTACCGACAATACGTAAATTACAAGGACACAAGTGTAACTAATGTAAGATTTTGTGGCAACGTTTCGCTCTCCAGGCTTGATAAAGCTCCTGTTAAATTAGACACATGTGCAACTCTTGGGTATCTTTATTGAGGAAACGTTTCGCCACACAGTGGCTTCATCAGTCCATACAAAGGAGAAACTTGAAGAACAGGAGGAGAATGAGGTAATCAGTCCCTCAACCTTGAGTCTATGTGGTCAGTCCATCAATCTTGAATAGAACCATTCATGTACAATAAAGCTCCTGGAGAGCAAAACGTTGCCACAATAAAATGTCACATTAGTTGCACTTGTGTCCTTTTACCTAACACGTTTTTCCCCAAATATACAGCTGCCAAAACTCTACTGCACATTCACTAAAGGTTAACAAACTAGTACTTAAAGTTGTGCGTTTTAACCTCTGACTTTCAATTATCAATCAGATTTATTTCTTCATTAGCGAGCACCAGTCCACACGCACACTTGTAAGACCCATCACCGTGACGTTTACCCTTTTTGCCAAACTAAACCTTTCTCCTGGTTGCTCAAAACTTTTGGGGGCCCAGTCCCTGGACCCATTATGTACCTCTGTAATCTGTAAATACCTTTGCAACTTGTCATGACTGTGACCAGATCTACCTGGAGTTCATTACCTTTGTAACTAGTTCAGCTATCATAACTTTGAGACCCAGTCCCTGGACCCATTATGTACCTCTGTAATCTGTAAATACTTTTGCAACTTGTCATGACTGTGACCAGATCTACCTGGAGTTCATTACCTTCGTAACTAGTTCAGCTATCATAACTTTGAGACCCAGTCCCTGGACCCATTATGTACCTCTGTAATCTGTAAATACCTTTGCAACTTGTCATGATTGTGACCAGATCTACCTGGAGTTCATTACCTTTGTAACTAGTTCAGCTATCATAACTTTGAGACCCAGTCCCTGGACCCATTATGTACCTCTGTAATCTGTAAATACTTTTGCAACTTGTCATGACTGTGACCAGATCTACCTGGAGTTCATTACCTTCGTAACTAGTTCAGCTATCATAACTTTGAGACCCAGTCCCTGGACCCATTATGTACCTCTGTAATCTGTAAATACTTTTGCAACTTGTCATGACTGTGACCAGATCTACCTGGAGTTCATTACCTTTGTAACTAGTTCAGCTATCATAACTTTGAGACCCAGTCCCTGGACCCATTATATATCTCTGTAATCTTTCGACTACCACCCACACCGTGGGTATGGGGTGCATAATAACGATATTAAACTAAAAACTCCTTGGTTGCCATTCAAACTTATTACTGAGGTTCGGTCATATTAGATGGTCAGTTGTTTATTTATCCCTTTCATAATGATAATCGAAGCCTCTCGTTCCTCTTCTTTGTATGTGCGTAATGTATAGTTCCGGTGACCAACCAAAGGTGTTACAGCCTCTGGAAGGCCTCTGGAAGGCCTCTGTCAGATGACCAGAAGCTCCAGTGGTGGCTCAGGAAAACTGTCCTATTTCCTGACCAATCTTACCTATCGTTTATCAGGTGACTTTTCATTCTTATTTTGTTTTAATTAGATTATATCCCCCACACACACGTTTTTACCTTACGTACATCCATTTTTTCTATTTTTCACAGCCTGGTCTCAAGTCAGGCTTCCCTAGTGACAGCCTGTTAAACCAGACTACGATCACAGAAACCTCTCTCTCTCTTTCTCTCTCTCTCTCTCTCTCCCCCCCCCCCCACAAAATACCTTTTCTGGATAAACTAGCACAAACCAGCTCATCACATAACACAACCAAGAGATCTAGTTATGGTGCTATGATGGTTAAGTCATATTATTGTGCCAAGGTGTTGATCTAAGTGTTTAATCTTAATTTATGAAGATTAGTTATCCCCAGGGACTTGTGTCTTGATGTCCCGTAAGTCGTCGGTGACGCTATAATCAGGTGCTATTTATAACAAGGTTTTGGAAATAGTTCAGGAGTCAAGCATCAATTTGTACTTAGTACCATCCTGGCTACATGGTATACTATCCTGGCTACATGGTATACTATCCTGGCTACATGGTATACCATCCTGGCTACATGGTATACTATCCTGGCTACATGGTATACCATCCTGGCTACATGGTATACCATCCTGGCTACATGGTATACTATCCAGGCTACATGGTATACCATCCTGGCTACATGGTATACCATCCTGGCTACATGGTATACTATCCTGGCTACATGGTATACCATCCTGGCTACATGGTATACTATCCTGGCTACATGGTATACTATCCAGGGTACATGGTATACTATCCTGGCTACATGGTATACTATCCTGGCTACATGGTATACCATCCTGGCTACATGGTATACTATCCTGGCTACATGGTATACCATCCTGGCTACATGGTATACTATCCTGGCTACATGGTATACCATCCTGGCTACATGGTATACTATCCTGGCTACATGGTATACTATCCAGGGTACATGGTATACCTTCCAGGCTACACATCATACCATCCAGGCTACACATCATACCATCCAGGCTACACATCATACCATCCAGGCTACACAGCATACCATCCAGGCTACACATCATACCATCCAGGCTACACAGCATACCATCCAGGCTACACAGCATACCATCCAGGCTACACATCATACCATCCAGGCTACACATCATACCATCCAGGCTACACATCATACCTTCCAGGCTACACATCATACCATCGAGGCTACACATCATACCTTCCAGGCTACACAGCATACCATCCAGGCTACACAGCATACCATCCAGGCTACATGGTATACTATCCAGGGTACATGGTATACCTTCCAGGCTACACATCATACCATCCAGGCTACACATCACACCATCCAGGCTACACAGCATACCATCCAGGCTACACATCACACCATCCAGGCTACACATCATACCATCCAGGCTACACATCACACCATCCAGGCTACACATCATACCATCCAGGCTACACATCATACCATCCAGGCTACACATCACACCATCCAGGCTACACATCATACCATCCAGGCTACACATCATACCATCCAGGCTACACATCATACCATCCAGGCTACACATCACACCATCCAGGCTACACATCATACCATCCAGGCTACACATCACACCATCCAGGCTACACATCATACCATCCAGGCTACACATCACACCATCCAGGCTACACATCATACCATCCAGGCTACACATCATACCATCCAGGCTACACATCATACCATCCAGGCTACACATCATACCATCCAGGCTACACATCATACCATCCAGGCTACACATCATACCATCCAGGCTACACATCATACCATCCAGGCTACACATCATACCATCCAGGCTACACATCATACCATCCAGGCTACACATCATACCATCCAGGCTACACATCATACCATCCAGGCTACACATCACACCATCCAGGCTACACATCATACCATCCAGGCTACACATCATACCATCCAGGCTACACATCATACCATCCAGGCTACACATCATACCATCCAGGCTACACATCACACCATCCAGGCTACACATCACACCATCCAGGCTACACATCATACCATCCAGGCTACATGCTCCCACAACACAGGGTATCACACAAGTCAGTTAGCAGGCTGGTCAGAGGTATGTACCTAACACTAGGCTGGTCAGAGGTATGTACCTAACACTAGGCTCGTCAGAGGTATGTACCTAACACTAGGCTGGTCAGAGGCATGTACCTAACACTACACTAGGCTGGTCAGAGGTATGTACCTAACACTAGGCTGGTCAGAGGTATGTACCTAACACTAGGCTGGTCAGAGGTATGTACCTACTGGTCAGAGGTAACACTAGGCTGGTCAGAGGCATGTACCTAACACTAGGCAGGTCAGAGGTATGTACCTAACACTAGGCTGGTCAGAGGTATGTACCTAACACTAGGCTGGTCAGAGGTATGTACCTAACACTAGGCTGGTCAGAGGTATGTACCTAACACTAGGCTGGTCAGAGGTATGTACCTAACACTAGGCTGGTCAGAGGTATGTACCTAACACTAGGCTGGTCAGAGGTATGTACCTAACACTAGGCTGGTCAGAGGTATGTACCTAACACTAGGCTGGTCAGAGGTATGTACCTAACACTAGGCTGGTCAGAGGCATGTACCTAACACTAGGCTGGTCAGAGGTATGTACCTAACACTAGGCTGGTCAGAGGCATGTACCTAACACTAGGCTGGTCAGAGGTATGTACCTAACACTAGGCTGGTCAGAGGTATGTACCTAACACTAGGCTGGTCAGAGGTATGTACCTAACACTAGGCTGGTCAGAGGTATGTACCTAACACTAGGCTGGTCAGAGGTATGTACCTAACACTAGGCTGGTCAGAGGTATGTACCTAACACTAGGCTGGTCAGAGGTATGTACCTAACACTAGGCTGGTCAGAGGTATGTACCTAACACTAGGCTGGTCAGAGGTATGTACCTAACACTAGGCTGGTCAGAGGTATGTACCTAACACTAGGCTGGTCAGAGGTATGTACCTAACACTAGGCTGGTCAGAGGCATGTACCTAACACTAGGCTGGTCAGAGGTATGTACCTAACACTAGGCTGGTCAGAGGTATGTACCTAACACTAGGCTGGTCAGAGGTATGTACCTAACACTAGGCTGGTCAGAGGTATGTACCTAACACTAGGCTGGTCAGAGGCATGTACCTAACACTAGGCTGGTCAGAGGTATGTACCTAACACTAGGCTGGTCAGAGGCATGTACCTAACACTAGGCTGGTCAGAGGTATGTACCTAACACTAGGCTGGTCAGAGGCATGTACCTAACACTAGGAGGTCAGAGGTATGTACCTAACTAGGCTCAGAGGTATGCTGGTCAGAGGTATGTACCTAACACTAGGCTGGTCAGAGGTATGTAACACTAGGCTGGTCAGAGGTATGTACCACTAGGCTGGTCAGAGATATGTACCTAACACTAGGCTGGTCAGAGATATGTACCTAACACTAGGCTGGTCAGAGATATGTACCTAACACTAGGCTGGTCAGAGATATGTACCTAACACTAGGCTGGTCAGAGGTATGTACCTAACACTAGGCTGGTCAGAGGTATGTACCTAACACTAGGCTGGTCAGAGGTATGTACCTAACACTAGGCTGGTCAGAGGTATGTACCTAACACTAGGCTGGTCAGAGGTATGTGTACACTAGGCATAACACTAGGCTGGTCAGAGGTATGTACCTAACACTAGGCTGGTCAGAGGTATGTACCTAACACTAGGCTGGTCAGAGGTATGTACCTAACACTAGGCTGGTCAGAGGTATGTACCTAACACTAGGCTGGTCAGAGGTATGTACCTAACACTAGGCTGGTCAGAGGTATGTACCTAACACTAGGCTGGTCAGAGGTATGTACCTAACACTAGGCTGGTCAGAGGTATGTACCTAACACTAGGCTGGTCAGAGGTATGTACCTAACACTAGGCTGGTCAGAGGTATGTACCTAACACTAGGCTGGTCAGAGGTATGTACCTAACACTAGGCTGGTCAGAGGTATGTACCTGACACTAGGCTGGTCAGAGGTATGTACCTAACACTAGGCTGGTCAGAGGTATGTACCTAACACTAGGCTGGTCAGAGGTATGTACCTAACACTAGGCTGGTCAGAGGTATGTACCTAACACTAGGCTGGTCAGAGGTATGTACCTAACACTAGGCTGGTCAGAGGTATGTACCTAACACTAGGCTGGTCAGAGGTATGTACCTAACACTAGGCTGGTCAGAGGTATGTGGATGACATTAGGCTGGTCAGAGGTATGTTCCTGACTCTGGGCTGGTCAGAGGTATGTGGCTGACACTAGGCTGGTCAGGGGAATGTGGGTGACACTAGGCTGGTCAGGGGAATGTGGGTGACACTAGGCTGGTCAGAGGTATGTGGATGACATTAGGCTGGTCAGAGGTATGTTCCTGACTCTGGGCTGGTCAGAGGTATGTGGGTGACACTAGGCTGGTCAGAGGTATGTGGGTGACACTAGGCTGGTCAGAGGTATGTGGATGACATTAGGCTGGTCAGAGGTATGTTCCTGACTCTGGGCTGGTCAGAGGTATGTGGGTGACACTAGGCTGGTCAGAGGTATGTGGGTGACACTAGGCTGGTCAGAGGTATGTACCTGACACTAGGCTGGTCAGAGGTATGTACCTAACACTAGGCTGGTGGTACAAGTACATGTACAAGGTATACAAGTACATGTACAAGGTATACAAGTACATGTACAAGGTATACAAGTACATGTACAAGATATACAAGTACATGTACAAGGTATACAAGTACATGTACAAGGTATACAAGTACATGTACAAGGTATACAAGTACATGTACAAGGTATACAAGTACATGTACAAGGTATACAAGTACATGTACAAGGTATACCAGTACATGTACAAGGTATACAAGTACATGTACAAGGTATACAAGTACATGTACAAGGTATACAAGTACATGTACAAGGTATACAAGTACATGTACAAGGTATACAAGTACATGTACAAGGTATACAAGTACATGTACAAGGTATACAAGTACATGTACAAGGTATACAAGTACATGTACAAGGTATACAAGTACATGTACAAGGTATACAGACCATAGCTGACATCAGTGACATACTACTATATAGAAAGTCACTTGTTATGCTGAGCATTTCCCGCAAATTATGTCAGTTTTGTCCCAGGATGCCACCCACACCAGTCCACTAACACCCAGGATGCGACCCACACCAGTCCACTAACACCCAGGATGCGACCCACACCAGTCCACTAACACCCAGGTACCTATTTTATACTGATGGGTGAACATGGACAGCAGGTGTCTTATGGAAACACGTCCTTAATGTTTTCCAGCCGTACCGGGGATTCGAACTCCGGACCTCAGTGTGTGAGCTGAGTGCGCTAACGACCCAGCTACGGGACACCTATAAGTATTACATTATGTAGATTTAATCTAGGATGAGCCAATAGTGAATGTGACTTAATACAGAAACAGCAGTATAATAATGGTGGTAGTATAGTGATCATGGTGGTACAGTAATTATGGTGGTAGTGGGAGGTGGTAGTAGTAGTAGTGGTAGTAGTGGTGGTAGTAATGGTAGTGGTAGTAGTAGTAGTTGTGGTAGTGGAGGTGTGGAGTGGTAGTGGTAGTGTGCAGCAGTGTGGCAGCAGCAGTGGCAGCAGCAGGCGGTAGAGGCAGCAGCAGCAGTGGCAGTAGCAGAGCAGTAGGTGGCAGCAGGCAGCAGTGGTGGCAGTATGGCAGCAGTGGCAGTGGCAGTAGCAGTGCAGTGTGGCAGCAGCAGTGGCAGTAGCAGTAGTGGCAGCAGTGGCATGTGTTGCAGCGTGGTGGTGCAGCAGTAGTGGAGCGGCAGTCAGTGGCTGGCAGGTAGGCAGCAGCAGGCAGCAGGCAGCAGTGGCCGCAGTGGCAGGTCAGTGGCTGGCAGGTCAGAGTGGCTGCAGTAGTAGCAGTGCGGCTGGCAGCGGCAGGTGGCGGCAGCAGCAGTGCGTGGTGGCAGCAGCTGGCAGTGCGGTGGCATGGAGTGGTGCAGCAGTGGTGGTGGCAGTGAGTGGTGGCAGTAGCAGCAGTAGTGGCAGGTGGCAGTAGAGAGTGGTCAGCTAGTGGTCAGGTAGTGGTCAGGTAGCAGCAGGTAGGTCAGGTCTGGCAGTGGAGTAGTAGTGGTAGTAGTGGTGGTGTTAGTAGTAGTGGTAGTGGTGGTAGTAGTGGTAGTGGTAGTGGTGGTAGTGGTAGTAGTAGTAGTGGTGGTGGTAGTAGAAGACTGATGACCACAGTGTACCGAGGCCGGGTAGTGGTAGTAGTGGTAGTGGTGATAGTAGAAGACTGATGACCACAGTGTACCGAGGCCGGGTAGTGGTAGTAGTGGTAGTAGTAGTACTAGTGTTGGTAGTAGTGGTAGTAGAAGACTGATGACCACAGTGTACCGAGGCCGGGTAGTAGTGGTAGTGGTGGTAGAACACTGATGACCACAGTGTACCGAGGCCGGGTAGTGGTAGTAGTAGTACTAGTGTTGGTAGTGGTGGTAGTAGAAGACTGATGACCACAGTGTACCGAGGCCGGGTAGTGGTAGTAGTGGTAGTAGTAGTACTAGTGTTGGTAGTAGTGGTAGTAGTAGTACTAGTGTTGGTAGTAGTGGTAGTAGAAGACTGATGACCACAGTGTACCGAGGCCGGGTAGTGGTAGTAGTAGTACTAGTGTTGGTAGTAGTGGTAGTAGAAGACTGATGACCACAGTGTACCGAGGCCGGGTAGTGGTAGTAGTGGTAGTAGTAGTACTAGTGTTGGTAGTAGTGGTAGTAGTAGTACTAGTGTTGGTAGTAGTGGTAGTAGAGGACTGATGACCACAGTGTACCGAGGCCGGGTAGTGGTGGTAGAACACTGATGACCACAGTGTACCGAGGCCGGGTAGTGGTAGTAGTGGTAGTAGTAGTACTAGTGTTGGTAGTAGTGGTAGTAGAAGACTGATGACCACAGTGTACCGAGGCCGGGTAGTGGTAGTAGTGGTAGTAGAAGACTGATGACCACAGTGTACCGAGGCCGGGTAGTGGTAGTAGTGGTAGTAGAAGACTGATGACCACAGTGTACCGAGGCCGGGTAGTGGTAGTAGTGGTAGTAGAAGACTGATGACCACAGTGTACCGAGGCCGGGTAGTGGTAGTAGTGGTAGTAGAAGACTGATGACCACAGTGTACCGAGGCCGGATAGTGGTAGTAGTGGTAGTAGAAGACTGATGACCACAGTGTACCGAGGCCGGGTAGTGGTAGTGGTGGTAGTAGAAGACTGATGACCACAGTGTACCGAGGCCGGGCAGTGGTGGTAGTGGTAGTAGTAGTACTAGTGTTGGTAGTGGCGGTAGTAGAAGCCTGATGACCACAGTGTACCGAGGCCGGGTAGTGGTAGTGGTGGTAGTAGAAGACTGATGACCACAGTGTACCGAGGCCGGGTAGTGGTAGTGGTGGTAGTAGAAGACTGATGACCACAGTGTACCGAGGCCGGGTAGTGGTAGTAGTGGTAGTAGTAGTACTAGTGTTGGTAGTAGTGGTAGTAGTAGTACTAGTGTTGGTAGTAGTGGTAGTAGAAGACTGATGACCACAGTGTACCGAGGCCGGGTAGTGGTAGTGGTGGTAGTAGAAGCCTGATGACCACAGTGTACCGAGGCCGGGTAGTGGTAGTGGTGGTAGTAGAAGCCTGATGACCACAGTGTACCGAGGCCGGGTAGTGGTAGTAGTAGTACTAGTGTTGGTAGTACAGTAGAAGCCTGATGACCACAGTGTACCGAGGCCGGGTAGTGGTAGTGGTGGTAGTAGAAGCCTGATGACCACAGTGTACCGAGGCCGGGTAGTGGTAGTGGTGGTAGTAGAAGACTGATGACCACAGTGTACCGAGGCCGGGTAGTGGTAGTGGTGGTAGTAGAAGCCTGATGACCACAGTGTACCGAGGCCGGGTAGTGGTAGTAGTGGTAGTAGAAGACTGATGACCACAGTGTACCGAGGCCGGGTAGTGGTAGTGGTGGTAGTAGAAGCCTGATGACCACAGTGTACCGAGGCCGGGTAGTGGTAGTGGTGGTAGTAGAAGACTGATGACCACAGTGTACCGAGGCCGGGTAGTAGTGGTAGTGTTGGTAGAACACTGATGACCACAGTGTACCGAGGCCGGGTAGTGGTAGTAGTAGTACTAGTGTTGGTAGTGGTGGTAGTAGAAGACTGATGACCACAGTGTACCGAGGCCGGGTAGTGGTGGTAGTGGTGGTAGAACACTGATGACCACAGTGTACCGAGGCCGGGTAGTGGTAGTAGTAGTACTAGTGTTGGTAGTAGTGGTAGTAGAAGACTGATGACCACAGTGTACCGAGGCCGGGTAGTGGTAGTAGTAGTACTAGTGTTGGTAGTAGTGGTAGTAGTAGTACTAGTGTTGGTAGTAGTGGTAGTAGAAGACTGATGACCACAGTGTACCGAGGCCGGGTAGTGGTAGTAGTGGTAGTAGAAGACTGATGACCACAGTGTACCGAGGCCGGGTAGTGGTAGTAGTAGTACTAGTGTTGGTAGTAGTGGTAGTAGAAGACTGATGACCACAGTGTACCGAGGCCGGGTAGTGGTAGTAGTGGTAGTAGAAGACTGATGACCACAGTGTACCGAGGCCGGATAGTGGTAGTAGTGGTAGTAGAAGACTGATGACCACAGTGTACCGAGGCCGGGCAGTGGTGGTAGTGGTAGTAGTAGTACTAGTGTTGGTAGTGGCGGTAGTAGAAGCCTGATGACCACAGTGTACCGAGGCCGGGTAGTGGTAGTGGTGGTAGTATAAGCCTGATGACCACAGTGTACCGAGGCCGGGTAGTGGTAGTGGTGGTAGTAGAAGACTGATGACCACAGTGTACCGAGGCCGGGTAGTGGTAGTAGTGGTAGTAGTAGTACTAGTGTTGGTAGTAGTGGTAGTAGTAGTACTAGTGTTGGTAGTAGTGGTAGTAGAAGACTGATGACCACAGTGTACCGAGGCCGGGTAGTTGTAGTGGTGGTAGTAGAAGCCTGATGACCACAGTGTACCGAGGCCGGGTAGTGGTAGTGGTGGTAGTAGAAGCCTGATGACCACAGTGTACCGAGGCCGGGTAGTGGTAGTAGTAGTACTAGTGTTGGTAGTACAGTAGAAGCCTGATGACCACAGTGTACCGAGGCCGGGTAGTGGTAGTGGTGGTAGTAGAAGCCTGATGACCACAGTGTACCGAGGCCGGGTAGTGGTAGTGGTGGTAGTAGAAGACTGATGACCACAGTGTACCGAGGCCGGGTAGTGGTAGTGGTGGTAGTAGAAGCCTGATGACCACAGTGTACCGAGGCCGGGTAGTGGTAGTAGTGGTAGTAGAAGACTGATGACCACAGTGTACCGAGGCCGGGTAGTGGTAGTGGTGGTAGTAGAAGCCTGATGACCACAGTGTACCGAGGCCGGGTAGTGGTAGTGGTGGTAGTAGAAGACTGATGACCACAGTGTACCGAGGCCGGGTAGTAGTGGTAGTGTTGGTAGAACACTGATGACCACAGTGTACCGAGTCCGGGTAGTGGTAGTAGTAGTACTAGTGTTGGTAGTGGTGGTAGTAGAACACTGATGACCACAGTGTACCGAGGCCGGGTAGTGGTAGTAGTAGTACTAGTGTTGGTAGTAGTGGTAGTAGAAGCCTGATGACCACAGTGTACCGAGGCCGGGTAGTGGTAGTAGTGGTAGTAGAAGCCTGATGACCACAGTGTACCGAGGCCTGGTAGTGGTGGTAATGGTGGTAGAACACTGATGACCACAGTGTACCGAGGCCGGGTAGTGGTAGTGGTGGTAGTAGAAGACTGATGACCACAGTGTACCGAGGCCGGGTAGTGGTAGTGGTGGTAGTAGAAGCCTGATGACCACAGTGTACCGAATCCGGGTAGTGGTAGTGGTGGTAGTAGAAGCCTGATGACCACAGTGTACCGAGGCCGGGTAGTGGTAGTAGTAGTACTAGTGTTGGTAGTAGTGGTAGTAGAAGCCTGATGACCACAGTGTACCGAGGCCGGGTAGTAGTGGTAGTGGTGGTAGAACACTGATGACCACAGTGTACCGAGGCCGGGTAGTGGTAGTAGTAGTACTAGTGTTGGTAGTGGTGGTAGTAGAACACTGATGACCACAGTGTACCGAGGCCGGGTAGTGGTAGTAGTAGTACTAGTGTTGGTAGTAGTGGTAGTAGAAGCCTGATGACCACAGTGTACCGAGGCCGGGTAGTGGTGGTAATGGTGGTAGAACACTGATGACCACAGTGTACCGAGGCCGGGTAGTGGTAGTAGTGGTAGTAGTGGTAGTAGAAGCCTGATGACCACAGTGTACCGAGGCCTGGTAGTGGTGGTAATGGTGGTAGAAGACTGATGACCACAGTGTACCGAGGCCGGGTAGTGGTAGTGGTGGTAGTAGAAGACTGATGACCACAGTGTACCGAGGCCGGGTAGTGGTAGTGGTGGTAGTAGAAGACTGATGACCACAGTGTACCGAGGCCGGGTAGTGGTAGTAGTGGTAGTAGAAGACTGATGACCACAGTGTACCGAGGCCGGGTAGTGGTAGTAGTGGTAGTAGAAGACTGATGACTACAGTGTACCGAGGCCGGGTAGTGGTGGTAATGGTGGTAGAACACTGATGACCACAGTGTACCGAGGCCGGGTAGTGGTAGTGGTGGTAGTAGAAGACTGATGACCACAGTGTACCGAGGCCGGGTAGTGGTAGTAGTGGTAGTAGAAGACTGATGACCACAGTGTACCGAGGCCGGGTAGTGGTGGTAATGGTGGTAGAACACTGATGACCACAGTGTACCGAGGCCGGGTAGTGGTAGTGGTGGTAGTAGAAGACTGATGACCACAGTGTACCGAGGCCGGTTAGTGGTAGTGGTGGTAGTAGAAGACTGATGACCACAGTGTACCGAGGCCGGGTAGTGGTAGTAGTGGTAGTAGAAGACTGATGACCACAGTGTACCGAGGCCGGGTAGTGGTAGTAGAAGACTGATGACCACAGTGTACCGAGGCCGGGTAGTGGTGGTAGTAGAAGACTGATGACCACAGTGTACCGAGGCCGGGTAGTGGTAGTGGTGGTAGTAGAAGACTGATGACCACAGTGTACCGAGGCCGGGTAGTGGTAGTGGTGGTAGTAGAAGACTGATGACCACAGTGTACCGAGGCCGGGTAGTGGTAGTGGTGGTAGTAGTAGACTGATGACCACAGTGTACCGAGGCCGGGTAGTGGTAGTGGTGGTAGTAGAAGACTGATGACCACAGTGTACCGAGGCCGGGTAGTGGTAGTGGTGGTAGTAGTAGACTGATGACCACAGTGTACCGAGGCCGGGTAGTGGTAGTGGTGGTAGTAGAAGACTGATGACCACAGTGTACCGAGGCCGGGTAGTGGTAGTGGTGGTAGTAGTAGACTGATGACCACAGTGTACCGAGGCCGGGTAGTGGTAGTGGTGGTAGTAGAAGACTGATGACCACAGTGTACCGAGGCCGGGTAGTGGTAGTAGTGGTAGTAGAAGACTGATGACCACAGTGTACCGAGGCCGGGTAGTGGTAGTGGTGGTAGTAGTAGACTGATGACCACAGTGTACCGAGGCCGGGTAGTGGTAGTGGTGGTAGTAGAAGACTGATGACCACAGTGTACCGAGGCCGGGTAGTGGTAGTAGTAGTACTAGTGTTGGTAGTAGTGGTAGTAGAAGACTGATGACCACAGTGTACCGAGGCCGGGTAGTGGTAGTAGTGGTAGTAGAAGACTGATGACCACAGTGTACCGAGGCCGGGTAGTGGTAGTAGTAGTACTAGTGTTGGTAGTAGTGGTAGTAGAAGACTGATGACCACAGTGTACCGAGGCCGGGTAGTGGTAGTAGTAGTACTAGTGTTGGTAGTAGTGGTAGTAGAAGACTGATGACCACAGTGTACCGAGGCCGGGTAGTGGTAGTAGTGGTAGTAGAAGACTGATGACCACAGTGTACCGAGGCCGGGTAGTGGTAGTAGTAGTACTAGTGTTGGTAGTAGTGGTAGTAGAAGACTGATGACCACAGTGTACCGAGGCCGGGTAGTGGTGGTAGTAGAAGACTGATGACCACAGTGTACCGAGGCCGGGTAGTGGTAGTAGTGGTAGTAGAAGCCTGATGACCACAGTGTACCGAGGCCGGGTAGTGGTAGTAGTAGTACTAGTGTTGGTAGTAGTGGTAGTAGAAGACTGATGACCACAGTGTACCGAGGCCGGGTAGTGGTGGTAGTAGAAGACTGATGACCACAGTGTACCGAGGCCGGGTAGTGGTAGTGGTGGTAGAAGACTGATGACCACAGTGTACCGAGGCCGGGTAGTGGGTGGGTCACCTTAAACATAGTGAAGTAGAGCTGGGAAGTTCAAGTGCGATGTGGCCCATTGAAGGTCACACTCAAGTCACACTTAAGTGTCAGTGAGGGACGTTGAGGACATCCTGGTGTAGTCACCCCCCCCCTCATATTATTATGCTCCTACAGTTTTAACACCTGCCAATACCGAGTAATAATAATGTTTATTTCCACAGGTACAACTTATACATACCATAGCTGACACCAATGACATACTGCTATATAGAAAGTCCCTTATTATGCTGAGCATTTCTCGCAAATTACGTCAATTTTTGTCCCCTGGATGTTACCCACACCAGTCCACTAACACCCAGGTACCTACTTACTGCTAGGTGAACATGGACAGCAGGTGTCTTAAGCAAATACCTGCTGTTTCCACCCGTGCCGAGCATCGAATCACGGACCTCAATGTGTCAGCTGAGTGCGCCACCAATCGAGCTATGGGGGTCAACGCCCCCGCGGCCGGGTCTATCAAAATACCAATATTTAAAAAATAATATAAACGGAATTTATAATATATATCTATATATATATATATATCTATATATATATATATATATATATATATATATATATTTGTTGGTAGTAGGTTGGTAGACAGCAACCACCCAGGGAGGTACTACCGTCCTGCCAAGTGAGTGTAAAACGAAGCCTGTGATTGTTTTACATGATGGTAGGATTGCTGATGTCTTTTGTCTGTCTCATAAATATGCAAGATTACAGGCATGTCTTGCTACTTCTACTTACACTTAGGTCACACTACACATACATGTACACATTTATTTATACACACTCATCTGAGTTTTCTTTGATTTTATCTTAATAGTTCTTGGTCTTATTAATTTTCCTTTTATATCCATGGGGAAGTGGAATAAGAATCTTTCCTCCGTAAGCCATGCGTGTTGTAAAAGTCAACTAAAATGCCGGGAACAATGGGCTAGTAACCCCTTTTCCTGTAAAGATTACTAAAAAGAATAAGAAGAAAATTGTCAAAGTGGGAAGTCTGAATGTGCGTGGATGTTGTGCAGATGATAAGAAAGAGATGATTGTGGATGTTATGAATGAGAAGAAGCTGGATGTCCTGGCTTTAAGTGAAACAAAGCTGAAGGGGGTGGGAGAGTTTCAGTGGAGAGGAATAAATGGGATTAGGTCAGGGGTTTCAAATAGAGTTAGAGCTAAAGAAGGAGTAGCAATAATGTTGAAGGATAAGCTATGGCAGGAAAAGAGGGACTATAAATGTATTAATTCAAGGATTATGTGGAGTAAAATAAAGATTGGATGTGAAAAGTGGGTTATAATAAGCGTGTATGCACCTGGAGAAGAGAGAAGTGTAGAGGAGAGAGAGAGATTTTGGGAAATGTTGAGTGAATGCGTGGGGAGTTTTGAATCAAGTGTGAGAGTAATAGTGGTTGGGGATTTTAATGCTAAAGTGGGTAAAAATGTTATGGAGGGAGTAGTAGGTAAATTTGGGGTGCCAGGGGTAAATGTAAATGGGGAGCCTTTAATTGAGCTATGTGTAGAAAGAAATTTGGTAATAAGTAATACATATTTTATGAAAAAGAGATTAAATAAATATACAAGGTATGATGTAGCACGTAATGAAAGTAGTTTATTAGATTATGTATTGGTGGATAAAAGGTTGATGGGTAGGCTCCAGGATGTACATGTTTATAGAGGGGCAACTGATATATCGGATCATTATTTAGTTGTAGCTACAGTTAGAGTAAGAGGTAGATGGGAAAACAGGAAGGTGGCGACAACAAGTAAGAGGGAGGTGAAAGTGTATAAACTAAGGGAGGAGGAAGTTCGGGTGAGATATAAGCGACTATTGGCAGAAAGGTGGGCTAGTGCAAAGATGAGTAGTGGGGGGGTTGAAGAGGGTTGGAATAGTTTTAAAAATGCAGTATTAGAATGTGGGGCAGAAGTTTGTGGTTATAGGAGGGTGGGGGCAGGAGGAAAGAGGAGTGATTGGTGGAATGATGAAGTAAAGGGTGTGATAAAAGAGAAAAAGGTAGCTTATGAGAGGTTTTTACAAAGCAGAAGTGTTATAAGAAGAGCAGAGTATATGGAGAGTAAAAGAAAGGTAAAGAGAGTGGTGAGAGAGTGCAAAAGGAGAGCAGATGATAGAGTGGGAGAGGCACTGTCAAGAAATTTTAATGAAAATAAGAAAAAATTTTGGAGTGAGTTAAACAAGTTAAGAAAGCCTAGGGAAAATATGGATTTGTCAGTTAAAAACAGAGTAGGGGAGTTAGTAGATGGGGAGATGGAGGTATTGGGTAGATGGCGAGAATATTTTGAGGAACTTTTAAATGTTAAGGAAGAAACAGAGGCAGTAATTTCATGCACTGGTCAGGGAGGTATACCATCTTTTAGGAGTGAAGAAGAGCAGAATGTAAGTGTGGGGGAGGTACGTGAGGCATTACGTAAAATGAAAGGGGGTAAAGCAGCTGGAACTGATGGGATCATGATAGAAATGTTAAAAGCAGGGGGGGATATAGTGTTGGAGTGGTTGGTACTTTTGTTTAATAAATGTATGAAAGAGGGGAAGGTACCTAGGGATTGGCAGAGAGCATGTATAGTCCCTTTATATAAAGGGAAAGGGGACAAAAGAGACTGTAAAAATTATAGAGGAATAAGCTTACTGAGTATACCAGGAAAAGTGTACGGTAGGGTTATAATTGAAAGAATTAGAGGTAAGACAGAATGTAGGATTGCGGATGAGCAAGGAGGTTTTAGAGTGGGTAGGGGATGTGTAGATCAGGTGTTTACATTGAAGCATATATGTGAACAGTATTTAGATAAAGATAGGGAAGTTTTTATTGCATTTATGGATTTAGAAAAGGCATATGATAGAGTGGATAGAGGAGCAATGTGGCAGATGTTGCAAGTATATGGAATAGGTGGTAAGTTATTAAATGCTGTAAAGAGTTTTTATGAGGATAGTGAGGCTCAGGTTAGGGTGTGTAGAAGAGAGGGAGACTACTTCTCGGTAAAAGTAGGTCTTAGACAGGGATGTGTAATGTCACCATGGTTGTTTAATATATTTATAGATGGGGTTGTAAAGGAAGTAAATGCTAGGGTGTTTGGGAGAGGGGTGGGATTAAATTATGGGGAATCAAATTCAAAATGGGAATTGACACAGTTACTTTTTGCTGATGATACTGTGCTTATGGGAGATTCTAAAGAAAAATTGCAAAGGTTAGTGGATGAGTTTGGGAATGTGTGTAAAGGTAGAAAGTTGAAAGTGAACATAGAAAAGAGTAAGGTGATGAGGGTGTCAAATGATTTAGATAAAGAAAAATTGGATATCAAATTGGGGAGGAGGAGTATGGAAGAAGTGAATGTTTTCAGATACTTGGGAGTTGACGTGTCGGCGGATGGATTTATGAAGGATGAGGTTAATCATAGAATTGATGAGGGAAAAAAGGTGAGTGGTGCGTTGAGGTATATGTGGAGTCAAAAAACGTTATCTATGGAGGCAAAGAAGGGAATGTATGAAAGTATAGTAGTACCAACACTCTTATATGGGTGTGAAGCTTGGGTGGTAAATGCAGCAGCGAGGAGACGGTTGGAGGCAGCGGAGATGTCCTGTTTAAGGGCAATGTGTGGTGTAAATATTATGCAGAAAATTCGGAGTGTGGAAATTAGGAGAAGGTGTGGAGTTAATAAAAGTATTAGTCAGAGGGCAGAAGAGGGGTTGTTGAGGTGGTTTGGTCATTTAGAGAGAATGGATCACAGTAGAATGACATGGAAAGCATATAAATCTATAGGGGAAGGCAGGCGGGGTAGGGGTCGTCCTCGAAAGGGTTGGAGAGAGGGGGTAAAGGAGGTTTTGTGGGTAAGGGGCTTGGACTTCCAGCAAGCGTGCGTGAGCGTGTTAGATAGGAGTGAATGGAGACAAATGGTACTTGGGACCTGACGATCTGTTGGAGTGTGAGCAGGGTAATATTTAGTGAAGGGATTCAGGGAAACCGGTTATTTTCATATAGTCGGACTTGAGTCCTGGAAATGGGAAGTACAATGCCTGCACTTTAAAGGAGGGGTTTGGGATATTGGCAGTTTGGAGGGATATGTTGTGTATCTTTATATGTTTATGCTTCTAGACTGTTGTATTCTGAGCACCTCTGCAAAAACAGTGATAATGTGCGAGTGTGGTGAAAGTGTTGAATGATGATGAAAGTATTTTCTTTTTGGGGATTTTCTTTCTTTTTTGGGTCACCCTGCCTCGGTGGGAGACGGCCGACTTGTTGAAAAAAAAAAAAAAAAAATATATATATATATATATATATATATATATGTATATATATTTATATATATATATATATATATATATATATATATATATATCTGCAAAATATATATTGAATTGAGATGTTATTATGATTTGTAGTGTGTATAATTTGTATTATAATTAAAATTTGTTCCAATTTCTATAATGTGATGTGAAGAATTTGTTGCTTGAGATGTGGCGGATGCTGTCATCTGTGAAGGTCAGTGATGCTGTCATCTGTGAAGGTCAGTGATGCTGTCATCTGTGAGGGTCAGTGATGCTGTCATCTGTGAAGGTCAGTGATGCTGTCATCTGTGAAGGTCAGTGATGCTGTCATCTGTGAAGGTCAGTGATGCTGTCATCTGTGAAGGTCAGTGATGCTGTCATCTGTGAAGGTCAGTGATGCTGACATCTGTGAAGGTCAGTGATGCTGTCATCTGTGAAGGTCAGTGATGCTGTCATCTGTGAAGGTCAGTGATGCTGTCATCTGTGAAGGTCAGTGATGCTGTCATCTGTGAAGGTCAGTGATGCTGACATGACCCCCCAACCCCCTCCTCTCATTATCTACACTCACCATTCCCCCTCTATCACCCTCCTCTCACTATCTACACTCACCCTTCCCCCTCTATCACCCTCATCTCACTATCTACACTCACCTTTCCCCCTCTATCACCCTCCTCTCACTATCTACACTCACCCTTCCCCCTCTATCACCCTCCTCTCACTATCTACACTCACCCTTCCCCCTCTATCACCCTCCTCTCACTA
This sequence comes from Cherax quadricarinatus, assembly GCF_038502225.1. Lineage (NCBI taxonomy): Eukaryota > Metazoa > Arthropoda > Malacostraca > Decapoda > Parastacidae > Cherax > Cherax quadricarinatus. Next base: position 2,785,368 of record NC_091366.1, read on the forward strand.
TCTACACTCACCCTTCCCCCTCTATCACCCTCCTCTCACTATCTACACTCACCCTTCCCCCTCTATCACCCTCCTCTCACTATCTACACTCACCCTTCCCCCTCTATCACCCTCCTCTCACTATCTACACTCACCTTTCCCCCTCTGTCACCCTCCTCTCACTATCTACACTCACCCTTCCCCCTCTTTCACCCTCCTCTCACTATCTATACTCACCCTTCCCCCTCTATCACCCACCTCTCATTATCTACACTCACCTTTCCCCCTCTATCACCCTCCTCTCACTATCTACACTCACCCTTCCCCCTCTATCACCCTCCTCTCACTATCTACACTCACCCTTCCCCCTCTATCACCCTCCTCTCACTATCTACACTCACCTTTCCCCCTCTGTCACCCACCTCTCATTATCTACACTCACCCTTCCCCCTCTATCACCCATCTCTCATTATCTACACTCACCCTTCCCCCTCTATCACCCACCTCTCACTGTCTACACTCACCCTTCCCCCTCTATCACCCACCTCTCACTGTCTACACTCACCCTTCCCCCTCTATCACCCACCTCTCACTGTCTACACCACACAGCCTTGCTCCCTCACCCTCCTCCCTGATCTTTCACCTCTTTCACCTCAGGGACTAGTACCAAACTTGCACACGAAAATCACTCACTACGAAAGCAAAAGACTTGGCAGACGATGCACCATCCCCCCAATGAAAAGCAGGGGTGTCACTAGCACGTTAAGAGACCATACAATAAGTGTCAGGGGCCCGAGACTGTTCAACTGCCTCCCAGCACACATAAGGGGGATTACCAACAGACCCCTGGCAGTCTTCAAGCTGGCACTGGACAAGCAACTAAAGTCAGTTCCTGATCAGCCGGGCTGTGGCTCGTACGTTGGTTTGCGTGCAGCCAGCAGCAACAGCCTGGTTGATCAGGCGCTGATCCACCAGGAGGCCTGGTCACAGACCGGGCCGCGGGGGCGTTGACCCCCGAAACTCTCTCCAGGTAAACTCCAGGTAAACTCTACACTTCTACTGATTCTGCCTGCCCCTCACCCCTTCATATGACGTCTCACCTCTCCCAATGTCACCTAACTCCTCCCCACTGCCACTTGACCCCTCCTCAATGCCACCTGATCCCTCTCAATGTCACCTGACCCCCTCCCAATGCCGCCTGACCCCTCCCAATGCCAACAAACCCCTCCCAATGCCACCAAACCCCTCCCAATGCCACCAAACCCCTCTCAATGCCATCAAGCCCTTCTCAATGCCACCAAACCCCTCCCAATGCCACCAAACCCCTCTCAATGCCATTAAGCCCTTCTCAATGCCATCAAACCCCCTCCCAATGCCATCAACCTCCTCCCAATGCTACCTGATCCCTCCCAAGTGCCACCTAACCCCTCTCAATACAACCTGAGCCCTTTCAATGCCACCTCACCACTCCTGTAACAGCTTGTCCCTTTCACCTTGACCCACGACCCAGTCTCTTATCCTCAAACCATTTTCTATATTCCTCACCACTACCTCTATCATCATATCTCTCACTTACCCCCACCTTCCCTCAGTGAGGTTTATAAACTGATTAACTACAGTGAGAATCGTTGGTTGAGGAAAACAGAGTAGCGTTAAAAGTTTGAAGTCGACCTGAAGAGGCATTCTTCTGGGTGTTATTCGCCTTACACCCGCTGTCCCTGTTCGTCTAGCGGTAAGTAGGTACCTGGGTGTTGTCACCTTACACCTGCTGTCCCTGTTCGTCTAGCGGTAAGTAGGTACCTGGGTGTTGTCACCTTACACCTGCTGTCCCTGTTCGTCTAGCGGTAAGTAGGTACCTGGGTGTTGTCACCTTACACCTGCTGTCCCTGTTCGTCTAGCGGTAAGTAGGTATCTGGGTGTTGTCACCTTACACCTGCTGTCCCTGTTCGTCTAGCGGTAAGTAGGTACCTGGGTGTTGTCACCTTACACCTGCTGTCCCTGTTCGTCTAGCGGTAAGTAGGTACCTGGGTGTTGTCACCTTACACCTGCTGTCCCTGTTCGTCTAGCGGTAAGTAGGTACCTGGGTGTTGTCACCTTACACCTGCTGTCCCTGTTCGTCTAGCGGTAAGTAGGTACCTGGGTGTTGTCACCTTACACCTGCTGTCCCTGTTCGTCTAGCGGTAAGTAGGTACCTGGGTTTTGTCACCTTACACCTGCTGCCACTATTCACCTAGCAGGTAGTAGGTACCTGGGTTTTGTCACCTTACACCTGCTGCCACTATTCACCTAGCAGGTAGTAGGTACCTGGGTGTTGTCACCTTACACCTGCTGTCACTATTCACCTAGCAGGTAGTAGGTACCTGGGTGTTGTCACCTTACACCTGCTGTCACTATTCACCTAGCAGGTAGTAGGTACCTGGGTGTTGTCACCTTACACCTGCTGTCACTATTCACCTAGCAGGTAGTAGGTACCTGGGTGTTGTCACCTTACACCTGCTGTCACTATTCACCTAGCAGGTAGTAGGTACCTGGGTGTTGTCACCTTACACCTGCTGTCACTATTCACCTAGCAGGTAGTAGGTACCTGGGTGTTGTCACCTTACACATGCTGTCACTATTCACCTAGCAGGTAGTAGGTACCTGGGTGTTGTCACCTTACACCTGCTGTCACTATTCACCTAGCAGGTAGTAAGTACCTGGGTGTTGTCACCTTACACCTGCTGTCACTATTCACCTAGCAGGTAGTAGGTACCTGGGTGTTGTCACCTTACACCTGCTGTCACTATTCACCTAGCAGGTAGTAGGTACCTGGGTGTTGTCACCTTACACCTGCTGTCACTATTCACCTAGCAGGTAGTAGGTACCTGGGTGTTGTCACTTTACACCTGCTGTCACTATTCACCTAGCAGGTAGTAGGTACCTGGGTGTTGTCACCTTACACCTGCTGTCACTATTCACCTAGCAGGTAGTAGGTACCTGGGTGTTGTCACCTTACACCTGCTGTCACTATTCACCTAGCAGGTAGTAGGTACCTGGGTGTTGTCACCTTACACCTGCTGTCACTATTCACCTAGCAGGTAGTAGGTACCTGGGTGTCAACCGAGTGGTGTGGATGGTATCCTGGGAGTGGTAGTTAAGGCAGTAAGGTGGAACTACGAGTTATGGCTGTAGTTAAGGCAGTAAGGTGGAACTACGAGTTATGGCTGTAGTTAAGGCAGTAAGGTGGAACTACGAGTCATGGCTGTAGTTAAGGCAGTAAGGTAGAACTACGAGTCACGGCTGTAGTTAAGGCAGTAAGGTGGAACTACGAGTTATGGCTGTAGTTAAGGCAGTAAGGTGGAACTACGAGTCACGGCTGTAGTTAAGGCAGTAAGGTGGAACTACGAGTCATGGCTGTAGTTAAGGCAGTAAGGTAGGACTACGAGTCATGGCTGTAGTTAAGGCAGTAAGGTAGGACTACGAGTCATGGCTGTAGTTAAGGCAGTAAGGTAGGACTACGAGTCATGGCTGTAGTTAAGGCAGTAAGGTAGAACTACGAGTCATGGCTGTAGTTAAGGCAGTAAGGTAGAACTACGAGTCACGGCTGTAGTTAAGGCAGTAAGGTAGGACTACGAGTCATGGCTGTAGTTAAGGCAGTAAGGTAGGACTACGAGTCATGGCTGTAGTTAAGGCAGTAAGGTGGAACTACGAGTCATGGCTGTAGTTAAGGCAGTAAGGTAGGACTACGAGTCATGGCTGTAGTTAAGGCAGTAAGGTAGGACTACGAGTCATGGCTGTAGTTAAGGCAGTAAGGTAGGACTACGAGTCACGGCTGTAGTTAAGGCAGTAAGGTGGAACTACGAGTCATGGCTGTAGTTAAGGCAGTAAGGTAGAACTACGAGTCATGGCTGTAGTTAAGGCAGTAAGGTGGAACTACGAGTCATGGCTGTAGTTAAGGCAGTAAGGTAGGACTACGAGTCATGGCTGTAGTTAAGGCAGTAAGGTAGGACTACGAGTCATGGCTGTAGTTAAGGCAGTAAGGTAGAACTACGAGTCATGGCTGTAGTTAAGGCAGTAAGGTAGAACTACGAGTCATGGCTGTAGTTAAGGCAGTAAGGTAGAACTACGAGTCACGGCTGTAGTTAAGGCAGTAAGGTGGAACTACGAGTCATAGCTGTAGTTAAGGCAGTAAGGTGGAACTACGAGTCATAGCTGTAGTTAAGGCAGTAAGGTAGGACTACGAGTCATGGCTGTAGTTAAGGCAGTAAGGTAGGACTACGAGTCATGGCTGTAGTTAAGGCAGTAAGGTAGGACTACGAGTCATGGCTGTAGTTAAGGCAGTAAGGTGGAACTACGAGTCACGGCTGTAGTTAAGGCAGTAAGGTAGAACTACGAGTCATGGCTGTAGTTAAGGCAGTAAGGTAGGACTACGAGTCATGGCTGTAGTTAAGGCAGTAAGGTAGGACTACGAGTCACGGCTGTAGTTAAGGCAGTAAGGTGGAACTACGAGTCACTGCTGTAGTTACGGCAGTAAGGTGGAACTACGAGTCACGGCTGTAGTTAAGGCAGTAAGGTAGAACTACGAGTCACGGCTGTAGTTAAGGCAGTAAGGTAGAACTACGAGTCACGGCTGTAGTTAAGGCAGTAAGGTGGAACTACGAGTCACGGCTGTAGTTAAGGCAGTAAGGTAGGACTACGAGTCATGGCTGTAGTTAAGGCAGTAAGGTAGGACTACGAGTCATGGCTGTAGTTAAGGCAGTAAGGTAGGACTACGAGTCATGGCTGTAGTTAAGGCAGTAAGGTGGAACTACGAGTCATGGCTGTAGTTAAGGCAGTAAGGTGGAACTACGAGTCACGGCTGTAGTTAAGGCAGTAAGGTAGAACTACGAGTCACGGCTGTAGTTAAGGCAGTAAGGTAGAACTACGAGTCACGGCTGTAGTTAAGGCAGTAAGGTGGAACTACGAGTCATAGCTGTAGTTAAGGCAGTAAGGTAGAACTACGAGTCATAGCTGTAGTTAAGGCAGTAAGGTAGAACTACGAGTCACGGCTGTAGTTAAGGCAGTAAGGTAGAACTACGAGTCACGGCTGTAGTTAAGGCAGTAAGGTGGAACTACGAGGCTGTAGTTAAGGCAGTAAGGTGGAACTACGAGTCATGGCTGTAGTTAAGGCAGTAAGGTGGAACTACGAGTCATGGCTGTAGTTAAGGCAGTAAGGTAGAACTACGAGTCATGGCTGTAGTTAAGGCAGTAAGGTAGAACTACGAGTCATGGCTGTAGTTAAGGCAGTAAGGTAGAACTACGAGTCATGGCTGTAGTTAAGGCAGTAAGGTAGAACTACGAGTCATAGCTGTAGTTAAGGCAGTAAGAACTACGAGTCATGGCTGTAGTTAAGGCAGTAAGGTAGAACTACGAGTCATGGCTGTAGTTAAGGCAGTAAGTAGAACTAAGTCATAGCTGTAGTAAGGCAGTAAGGTGGAACTACGAGTCATGGCTGTAGTTAAGGCAGTAAGGTAGAACTACGAGTCAGTCATGGCTGTAGTTAAGGCAGTAAGGTGGAACTACGAGTCACGGCTGTAGTTAAGGCAGTAAGGTAGAACTACGAGTCATGGCTGTAGTTAAGGCAGTAAGGTAGAACTACGAGTCACGGCTGTAGTTAAGGCAGTAAGGTAGAACTACGAGTCATAGCTGTAGTTAAGGCAGTAAGGTAGAACTACGAGTCATGGCTGTAGTTAAGGCAGTAAGGTAGAACTACGAGTCATGGCTGTAGTTAAGGCAGTAAGGTAGAACTACGAGTCATGGCTGTAGTTAAGGCAGTAAGGTAGAACTACGAGTCATGGCTGTAGTTAAGGCAGTAAGGTAGAACTACGAGTCATGGCTGTAGTTAAGGCAGTAAGGTAGAACTACGAGTCATGGCTGTAGTTAAGGCAGTAAGGTAGAACTACGAGTCATGGCTGTAGTTAAGGCAGTAAGGTAGAACTACGAGTCATGGCTGTAGTTAAGGCAGTAAGGTAGAACTACGAGTCATGGCTGTAGTTAAGGCAGTAAGGTAGAACTACGAGTCATGGCTGTAGTTAAGGCAGTAAGGTAGAACTACGAGTCATGGCTGTAGTTAAGGCAGTAAGGTAGAACTACGAGTCATGGCTGTAGTTAAGGCAGTAAGGTAGAACTACGAGTCATGGCTGTAGTTAAGGCAGTAAGGTAGAACTACGAGTCATGGCTGTAGTTAAGGCAGTAAGGTAGAACTACGAGTCATGGCTGTAGTTAAGGCAGTAAGGTAGAACTACGAGTCATGGCTGTAGTTAAGGCAGTAAGGTAGAACTACGAGTCATGGCTGTAGTTAAGGCAGTAAGGTAGAACTACGAGTCATGGCTGTAGTTAAGGCAGTAAGGTAGAACTACGAGTCATGGCTGTAGTTAAGGCAGTAAGGTAGAACTACGAGTCATGGCTGTAGTTAAGGCAGTAAGGTAGAACTACGAGTCATGGCTGTAGTTAAGGCAGTAAGGTAGAACTACGAGTCATGGCTGTAGTTAAGGCAGTAAGGTAGAACTACGAGTCATAGTTGGCTGTAGTTATGGATGTAGTTAAGGCAGTAAGGTAGAACTACGAGTCATAGCTGTAGTTAAGGCAGTAAGGTAGAACTACGAGTCATAGCTGTAGTTAAGGCAGTAAGGTAGAACTACGAGTCATGGCTGTAGTTAAGGCAGTAAGGTAGAACTACGAGTCATGGCTGTAGTTAAGGCAGTAAGGTAGAACTACGAGTCATGGCTGTAGTTAAGGCAGTAAGGTAGAACTACGAGTCATGGCTGTAGTTAAGGCAGTAAGGTAGAACTACGAGTCATGGCTGTAGTTAAGGCAGTAAGGTAGAACTACGAGTCATGGCTGTAGTTAAGGCAGTAAGGTAGAACTACGAGTCATGGCTGTAGTTAAGGCAGTAAGGTAGAACTACGAGTCATGGCTGTAGTTAAGGCAGTAAGGTAGAACTACGAGTCATGGCTGTAGTTAAGGCAGTAAGGTAGAACTACGAGTCATGGCTGTAGTTAAGGCAGTAAGGTAGAACTACGAGTCATGGCTGTAGTTAAGGCAGTAAGGTAGAACTACGAGTCAGGTAGAACTACGAGGCTGTAGTTAAGGCAGTAAGGTAGAACTACGAGTCATACGAGTCATGGCTGTAGTTAAGGCTGTAGTTAAGGCAGTAAGGTAGAACTACGAGTCCTGGCTGTAGTTAAGGCAGTAAGGTAGAACTACGAGTCCTGGCTGTAGTTAAGGCAGTAAGGTAGAACTACGAGTCATGGCTGTAGTTAAGGCAGTAAGGTAGAACTACGAGTCCTGGCTGTAGTTAAGGCAGTAAGGTAGAACTACGAGTCATGGCTGTAGTTAAGGCAGTAAGGTAGAACTACGAGTCATGGCTGTAGTTAAGGCAGTAAGGTAGAACTACGAGTCATGGCTGTAGTTAAGGCAGTAAGGTAGAACTACGAGTCATGGCTGTAGTTAAGGCAGTAAGGTAGAACTACGAGTCATGGCTGTAGTTAAGGCAGTAAGGTAGAACTACGAGTCATGGCTGTAGTTAAGGCAGTAAGGTAGAACTACGAGTCATGGCTGTAGTTAAGGCAGTAAGGTAGAACTACGAGTCATGGCTGTAGTTAAGGCAGTAAGGTAGAACTACGAGTCATGGCTGTAGTTAAGGCAGTAAGGTAGAACTACGAGTCATGGCTGTAGTTAAGGCAGTAAGGTAGAACTACGAGTCATGGCTGTAGTTAAGGCAGTAAGGTAGAACTACGAGTCATGGCTGTAGTTAAGGCAGTAAGGTAGAACTACGAGTCATGGCTGTAGTTAAGGCAGTAAGGTAGAACTACGAGTCATGGCTGTAGTTAAGGCAGTAAGGTAGAACTACGAGTCATGGCTGTAGTTAAGGCAGTAAGGTAGAACTACGAGTCATGGCTGTAGTTAAGGCAGTAAGGTAGAACTACGAGTCATGGCTGTAGTTAAGGCAGTAAGGTAGAACTACGAGTCATGGCTGTAGTTAAGGCAGTAAGGTAGAACTACGAGTCATGGCTGTAGTTAAGGCAGTAAGGTAGAACTACGAGTCATGGCTGTAGTTAAGGCAGTAAGGTAGAACTACGAGTCAGTAAGGTAGAACTACGAGTCATGACTGTAGTTAAGGCAGTAAGGTAGAACTACGAGTCATGGCTGTAGTTAAGGCAGTAAGGTAGAACTACGAGTCATACGAGTCATGGCTGTAGTTAAGGCAGTAAGGTAGAACTACGAGTCATAGCTGTAGTTAAGGCAGTAAGGTAGAACTACGAGTCATAGCTGTAGTTAAGGCAGTAAGGTAGAACTACGAGTCATAGCTGTAGTTAAGGCAGTAAGGTAGAACTACGAGTCATGGCTGTAGTTAAGGCAGTAAGGTAGAACTACGAGTCATGGCTGTAGTTAAGGCAGTAAGGTAGAACTACGAGTCATAGCTGTAGTTAAGGCAGTAAGGTAGAACTACGAGTCATAGCTGTAGTTAAGGCAGTAACTGAAAGAATCAGGATAAGACTGTACCACCAGTCTGAGGTAGACGACACCAGTTTTAACAGTCGATACAATATGTCCCTTTACACGTGTGACCACAGAGATAAAATGAGATAGTACACGACATATACATGTTTCCTGAAAAGATAAAGAGGCTTGGTCCACACACATTATTTTCCTATCAATTAACACTAGGATACTGCAGATATTTTCATTTTGTCTGGCCAAAACCCTGACAAATGTCTTGGTCACAAGAAGTTCAGTGGCGTCCACTGTACAGTAAGGAGATTAGATAAGATTTCGTTCGGATTTTTAACCCCGGAGGGTTAGCCACCCAGGATAACCCAAGAAAGTCAGTGCGTCATCGAGGACTGTCTAACTTATTTCCATTGGGGTCCTTAATCTTGTCCCCCAGGATGCCACCCACACCAGTCCACTAACACCCAGGTACCTATTTGCTGCTAGGTGAACAGGACAACAGGTGTAAGGAAACGTGTCGAATGTTTCCACCCGCCGGGAATCGAACCCGGGCCCTCCGTGTGTGAAGCGGGAGCTTTAGCCACCAGGCCACCGGGCCTGGTGGCCTGGATCTAAGTCACTTCGACTTTTTTTGGGTTATCCTAGGTAATCTACACATATGCTGCTACGTACTATTAACCATGGCAGAAGCAACCACTCCCTGGCATCAATAAACGTACTATTAACCATGACAGAAGCAACCACTCCCTGGCATCAATAAACGTACTATTAACCATGACAGAAGCAACCACTCCCTGGCATCAATAAACGTACTATTAACCATGACAGAAGCAACCACTCCCTGGCATCAATAAACGTACTATTAACCATGGCAGAAGCAACCACTCCCTGGCATCAATAAACGTACTATTAACCATGGCAGAAGCAACCACTCCCTGGCATCAATAAACGTACTATTAACCATGGCAGAAGCAACCACTCCCTGGCATCAATAAACGTACTATTAACCATGGCAGAAGCAACCACTCCCTGGCATCAATAAACGTACTATTAACCATGACAGAAGCAACCACTCCCTGGCATCAATAAACGTACTATTAACCATGACAGAAGCAACCACTCCCTGGCATCAATAAACGTACTATTAACCATGACAGAAGCAACCACTCCCTGGCATCAATAAACGTACTATTAACCATGGCAGAAGCAACCACTCCCTGGCATCAATAAACGTACTATTAACCATGGCAGAAGCAACCACTCCCTGGCATCAATAAACGTACTATTAACCATGGCAGAAGCAACCACTCCCTGGCATCAATAAACGTACTATTAACCATGACAGAAGCAACCACTCCCTGGCATCAATAAACGTACTATTAACCATGACAGAAGCAACCACTCCCTGGCATCAATAAACGTACTATTAACCATGACAGAAGCAACCACTCCCTGGCATCAATAAACGTACTATTAACCATGACAGAAGCACCCACTCCCTGGCATCAATAAACGTACTATTAACCATGACAGAAGCAACCACTCCCTGGCATCAATAAACGTACTATTAACCATGACAGAAGCAACCACTCCCTGGCATCAATAAACGTACTATTAACCATGGCAGAAGCAACCACTCCCTGGCATCAATAAACGTACTATTAACCATGACAGAAGCAACCACTCCCTGGCATCAATAAACGTACTATTAACCATGACAGAAGCAACCACTCCCTGGCATCAATAAACGTACTATTAACCATGACAGAAGCAACCACTCCCTGGCATCAATCAATAACCATGACGTACTGTTAACCATGACAGAAGCAACCACTCCCTGGCATCAATAAACGTACTATTAACCATGACAGAAGCAACCACTCCCTGGCATCAATAAACGTACTATTAACCATGACAGAAGCAACCACTCCCTGGCATCAATAAACGTACTATTAACCATGACAGAAGCAACCACTCCCTGGCATCAATAAACGTACTATTAACCATGACAGAAGCAACCACTCCCTGGCTTACCCGTGCTGGATTCTGGTCTAGGGTGCAGACGCCTTATTTTTCCAGCTGTGATGCTCTACTTGAATGCCTCAAGCGATCACGACTCTCCACACTCATCACCACGGTCTGTAACCAACACCAGCACACCAACTGGTTCCAACTTCAAGGATCCCAAACACTGACAGATTACCATCGTTTCCACGGTCACCCCCATCACGACAGGCCTAGTGTCTAATCGACATGTGCCTAGGACAAAATGGGTTTCCACGGTCACCCCCATCACGACAGGCCTAGTGTCTAATCGACATGTGCCTAGGACAAAATGGTAACTAACACCTCTCACAATCACTAAACTGCCTACATACCTCTTACCACAATTACCACACTGCCCTTCCCCCCCCCACACACACACAGGGAACAGCACAAGGTCATCAAACAGGCGAGAAGACGTAAGTAATAATAATTAATAATATCAGGGACATGCAAGTAAGATGTACCTCACACATTCCAGTGTTTCCTCACCCTTCCTTCATCTCTTTTATCGTCCTTCCATATTCTCACACCTTGTCATTTCCCAAAAACGTACGTGTGTGTGTTTAGGTGTGATACGAGGTAGGAGCAAAAGAAGTTAGTATGTATAGACAGGGATGTAGCCTAGTGTCAGGATGGTAGTTGTCTACTGACCTACAGGATGGTAGTACCTCCACCAGGATGGTGGTTGTCTACTGACCTACAGGATGGTAGTACCTCCACCAGGATGGTGGTTGTCTACTGACCTACAGGATGGTAGTACCTCCACCAGGATGGTGGTTGTCTACTGACCTACAGGATGGTAGTACCTCCACCAGGATGGTGGTTGTCTACTGACCTACAGGATGGTAGTACCTCCACCAGGATGGTGGTTGTCTACTGACCTACAGGATGGTAGTACCTCCACCAGGATGGTGGTTGTCTACTGACCTATAGGATGGTAGTACCTCCACCAGGATGATGGTTGTCTACTGACTTACAGGATGGTAGTACCTCCACCAGGATGATGGTTGTCTACTGACCTACAGGATGGTAGTACCTCCACCAGGATGGTGGTTGTCTACTGACCTACAGGATGGTAGTACCTCCACCAGGATGGTGGTTGTCTACTGACCTACAGGATGGTAGTACCTCCACCAGGATGGTGGTTGTCTACTGACCTACAGGATGGTAGTACCTCCACCAGGATGATTGTTGTCTACTGACTTACAGGATGGTAGTACCTCCACCAGGATGGTGGTTGTCTACTGACCTACAGGATGGTAGTACCTCCACCAGGATGGTGGTTGTCTACTGACCTACAGGATGGTAGTACCTCCACCAGAATGGTGGTTGTCTACTGACCTACAGGATGGCAGTACCTCCACCAGGATGGTGGTTGTCTACTGACCTACAGGATGGTAGTACCTCCACCAGAATGGTTGTTGTCTACTGACCTACAGGATGGTAGTACCTCCACCAGGATGGTGGTTGTCTACTGACCTACAGGATGGTAGTACCTCCACCAGGATGGTGGTTGTCTACTGACCTACAGGATGGTAGTACCTCCACCAGGATGGTGGTTGTCTACTGACCTACAGGATGGTAGTACCTCCACCAGGATGATGGTTGTCTACTGACCTACAGGATGGTAGTACCTCCACCAGGATGGTGGTTGTCTACTGACCTACAGGATGGTAGTACCTCCACCAGGATGGTGGTTGTCTACTGACCTACAGGATGGTAGTACCTCCACCAGGATGGTGGTTGTCTACTGACCTACAGGATGGTAGTACCTCCACCAGGATGGTGGTTGTCTACTGACCTACAGGATGGTAGTACCTCCACCAGGATGGTGGTTGTCTACTGACCTACAGGATGGTAGTACCTCCACCAGGATGGTGGTTGTCTACTGACCTACAGGATGGTAGTACCTCCACCAGGATGGTGGTTGTCTACTGACCTACAGGATGGTAGTACCTCCACCAGGATGATTGTTGTCTACTGACTTACAGGATGGTAGTACCTCCACCAGGATGGTGGTTGTCTACTGACCTACAGGATGGTAGTACCTCCACCAGGATGGTGGTTGTCTACTGACCTACAGGATGGTAGTACCTCCACCAGAATGGTGGTTGTCTACTGACCTACAGGATGGCAGTACCTCCACCAGGATGGTGGTTGTCTACTGACCTACAGGATGGTAGTACCTCCACCAGAATGGTTGTTGTCTACTGACCTACAGGATGGTAGTACCTCCACCAGGATGGTGGTTGTCTACTGACCTACAGGATGGTAGTACCTCCACCAGGATGGTGGTTGTCTACTGACCTACAGGATGGTAGTACCTCCACCAGGATGGTGGTTGTCTACTGACCTACAGGATGGTAGTACCTCCACCAGGATGATGGTTGTCTACTGACCTACAGGATGGTAGTACCTCCACCAGGATGGTGGTTGTCTACTGACCTACAGGATGGTATTACCTCCACCAGGATGGTGGTTGTCTACTGACCTACAGGATGGTAGTACCTCCACCAGGATGGTGGTTGTCTACTGACCTACAGTCAGTCAATGCGCCCGCAAACTGTGCCAGTCAAGAATGTGTAATATATATATATATATATATATATATATATATATATATATATATATATATATATATATATATATATATATATATATATCATGTAAGTTTACCCGTCAGTCAAGATAAGTAGCCATTACGATGGTTATGTTTTCTCTGCGGGAAACTGGCTTAAAAGGGCTCACTTACAAGATAAACACACACACAGCCTCATTATCTACCAAGTGAGGCGGCAGATTTAACAACACACTCCTATCATCACAAGCACAAGGGCACAGCACACACCCCTGCATGAAGCCTCCTCACCCCACTCTTCTTGCTTCTGCCGCTCTGTACATAGCTGAACTGTGACTACGATGGCTTAACTAGGCTACTTACCATGGTCTGATATGCATGATACATGGGTGAATTGCTTAAGTATGTGTAATAAACGAACTTAGATGGGGTTGATATGACATAATGGCATGTTTTAACGTACAGATATTACTATCTTTACAAACAGAGATATATGACCTTATCTTATCTCCAACAAGGAGACAAAACTCCAGTAAATAATTATTGATGTATATCTCTCCTTCATGACGACAAACACACACACACAGCTGGAGAGAGGAGATAGCGGAGAAGAAAGTGATTACATAGTGGGAACACTTCACTCTGGAGGTCCCAAGGTGGTAATAGCAGTGATGTATAACCCACCACAGAACAGCTGGAGGCCAAGGCAAGAGTACGACGAGAGCAATAGAGCGATGGTTGACACACTGGCTAGAGTGGCCAGAAGAGCTCATGCATGCAGGGCAAAGCTCCTGATCATGGGTGACTTTAACCACAAGGAGATCGATTGGGAGAACTTGGACCCACATGGGGGCCAAGATACATGGAGGGCTAAGATGATGGAGGTGGTACTGGAGAACTTCATGTACCAACACGTAAGGGACACTACAAGAGAGAGAGGAGAGGATGAACCAGCAAGGCTGGACTTAGTATTCACCTTCAGTAGTGCAGATATCGAGGACATCACATATGAAAGACCCCTTGGGGCCAGTGACCATGTGGTTTTAAGCTTCGAATACACAGTAGAGCTACAAGTGGAGGGAGAAGCAGGAAGGCCAGGACGAATGAAGCCAAACTACAAGAAAGGGGACTACACAGGAATGAGGAACTACCTGAACGGGGTTCAGTGGGACAGAGAACTGGCAGGGAAGCCAGTTAATGAGATGATGGAATATGTAGCAACAAAATGCAAGGAGGCTGAGGAGAGGTTTGTACCCAAGGGTAACAAGAGTAATGAAAAAGCCAGGATGAGCCCATGGTTTACCCAAAGGTGCAGGGAGGCAAAAACCAAGTGTGCTAGGGAATGGAAGAAATATAGAAGGCAAAGGACCCAGGAGAATAAGGAGAACAGTCGTAGAGCCAGAAACGAATATGCACAGATAAGAAGGGAGGCCCAAAGACAATATGAAAATGACATAGCAGCGAAAGCCAAATCTGACCCGAAACTGTTGTACAGCCACATCAGGAGGAAAACAACAGTCAAGGACCAGGTAATCAGGCTAAGGAAGGAAGGAGGAGAGACAACAGGAAATGACCGTGAAGTATGTGAAGAACTCAACAAGAGATTCAAAGAAGTGTTCACAGAGGAGACAGAAGGGACTCCAGAAAGACGGAGAGGTGGGGCACACCACCAAGTGCTGGACACAGTGCACACAACCGAGGAAGAAGTGAAGAGGCTTCTGAGTGAGCTAGATACCTCAAAGGCAATGGGGCCAGATAACATCTCCCCATGGGTATTGAGAGAGGGAGCAGAGGCGCTATGTGTACCCCTAACAACAATATTCAATACATCTATCGAAACAGGGAGATTGCCTGAGGCATGGAAGACAGCAAATGTAGTCCCAATCTTTAAAAAAGGAGACAGACATGAAGCATTAAACTACAGACCAGTGTCACTGACATGTATAGTATGCAAAATCATGGAGAAGATTATCAGGAGAAGAGTGGTGGAACACCTAGAAAGGAATGATCTCATCAACAGCAGCCAGCATGGTTTCAGGGACGGGAAATCCTGTGTCACAAACCTACTGGAGTTCTATGACATGGTGACAGCAGTAAGACAAGAGAGAGAGGGGTGGGTGGATTGCATTTTCTTGGACTGCAAGAAGGCGTTTGACACAGTTCCACACAAGAGATTGGTGCAAAAACTGGAGGACCAAGCAGGGATAACAGGGAAGGCACTACAATGGATCAGGGAATACTTGTCAGGAAGACAGCAGCGAGTCATGGTACGTGGCGAGGTGTCAGAGTGGGCACCTGTGACCAGCGGGGTCCCGCAGGGGTCAGTCCTAGGACCAGTGCTGTTTCTGGTATTTGTGAACGACATGACGGAAGGAATAGACTCTGAGGTGTCCCTGTTTGCAGATGACGTGAAGTTGATGAGAAGAATACACTCGATCGAAGACCAGGCAGAACTACAAAGGGATCTGGACAGGCTGCAGACCTGGTCCAGCAATTGGCTCCTGGAGTTCAATCCCACCAAGTGCAAAGTCATGAAGATTGGGGAAGGGCAAAGAAGGCCGCAGACGGAGTACAGTCTAGGGGGTCAGAGACTACAAACCTCACTCAAGGAAAAAGATCTTGGGGTGAGTATAACACCAGGCACATCTCCTGAAGCGCACATCAACCAAATAACTGCTGCAGCATATGGGCGCCTAGCAAACCTCAGAACAGCATTCCGACATCTTAATAAGGAATCGTTCAGGACCCTGTACACCGTATACGTTAGGCCCATATTGGAGTATGCGGCACCAGTTTGGAACCCACACCTAGCCAAGCACGTAAAGAAACTAGAGAAAGTGCAAAGGTTTGCAACAAGACTAGTCCCAGAGCTAAGAGGTATGTCCTACGAGGAGAGGTTAAGGGAAATCAACCTGACGACACTGGAGGACAGGAGAGATAGGGGGGACATGATAACGACATACAAAATACTGAGAGGAATTGACAAGGTGGACAAAGACAGGATGTTCCAGAGATTGGACACAGTAACAAGGGGACACAGTTGGAAGCTGAAGACACAGATGAATCACAGGGATGTTAGGAAGTATTTCTTCAGCCACAGAGTAGTCAGTAAGTGGAATAGTTTGGGAAGCGATGTAGTGGAGGCAGGATCCATACATAGCTTTAAGCAGAGGTATGATAAAGCTCACGGCTCAGGGAGAGTGACCTAGTAGCGATCAGTGAAGAGGCGGGGCCAGGAGCTCGGACTCGACCCCCGCAACCTCAACTAGGTGAGTACAACCTCAACTAGGTGAGTACACACACACACAGGCTGCAGACCTGGTCCAGCAATTGGCTCCTGGAGTTCAATCCCACCAAATGCAAAGTCATGAAGATTGGGGAAGGGCAAAGAAGACCGCAGACGGAGTACAGTCTAGGGGGCCAGAGACTACATACCTCACTCAAGGAAAAAGATCTTGGGGTGAATATAACACCAGGCACATCTCCTGAAGCGCACATCAACCAAATAACTGCTGCAGCATATGGGCGCCTAGCAAACCTCAGAACAGCATTCCGACATCTTAATAAGGAATCGTTCAGGACCCTGTACACCGTGTACGTTAGGCCCATATTGGAGTATGCGGCACCAGTTTGGAACCCACACCTAGCCAAGCATGTAAAGAAACTAGAGAAAGTGCAAAGGTTTGCAACAAGACTAGTCTCAGAGCTAAGTGGTATGTCCTACGAGGAGAGGTTAAGGGAAATCGACCTGATGACACTGGAGGACAGGAGAGATAGGGGGGATATGATAACGACATACAAAATACTGAGAGGAATTGACAAGGTGGACAAAGACAGGATGTTCCAGAGATTGGACACAGTAACAAGGGGACACAGTTGGAAGTTGAAGACACAGACGAATCACAGGGATGTTAGGAAGTATTTCTTCAGCCACAGAGTAGTCAGGAAGTGGAATAGTTTAAGAAGCGATGTAGTGGAGGCAGAATCCATACATAGCTTTAAGCAGAGGTATGATAAAGCTCACGGTTCAGGGAGAGTGATCTAGTAGCGACCACTGAAGAGGCGGAGCCAGGAGCTTGGACTCGACCCCTGCAACCTCAACTAGGTGAGTACAACTAGGTGAGTACACACACACAGTTGCAAACATTTTTTCGATCTGCTGATGAGGGCCTCAGTGCGAGGGAGAGGTACACCGAACATCGTTTTCTGGTTTACCGCCTTCAGGCTGATAGATAGGGATACTGTGGTTGTATACTGTATACTGAAACACACAGAAAGAGTGGATAATGCCACTGGTGTGTCGACTATATGGGTTGTTATAGTGTGTTACGGTGTACAGATGGTTAATTTAATGGTGGAGTGGTAAGTCAATGGAAGGCCTCGGTCAGATGACCAAAAGCTCCAGCTGTGGGTCATCATATGACTAAGACCCGCGTCAGCAAACACTTGCCCTATTTCCTGACAAAACGTACCTAACTTAACCTAGCTTAAAATGAAGGTTCAGGTCTCCTAACAGTAATCTCTGCCCTACCTGGCGCCATCACGACAGCCAGAGATGACGGCTAGCAGCATCACTAATGAAACTCACTACTATACAAGACTGCCATTACTGATACATGGCATAGGATGAATCAGACACAAGTGCAACACCTCGATGTCTTTATTGTGTAAACGCTTCGCCACACAGTAGCTTCCTCAGCCCATACATAGAGGAATGGTGTAGATCAGAAGGGGGTAATCAGTCCCTCAACCTGGAGCCGATGTGTCCGGTATGTCAACACGACGGACTGATTCCTCAAACTCCATATCTTCACCATTCTTTGTGCTGGACTGATAAAGCCACTGTGTGGCGAAACGTTTCCACAATAAAGATACCCAAGTATTCAGTATCTTATCGGTTCTTTGAACCTTTATCCACATGGTACAGGAAAGTGTGGGTGGTGGCAGAGCAGTGGTGCGACGGACTGGTTAACGTAGTGAACTCCACCCCGTGATTCATACCTCACCTGTGCAACATCTGGGGTATCTATTTGTAGACGTTTCGCCATGCATTAGCTTTATCAATACAAGGTAATCAGTCCCTCAGTCTTGGAGTTGGTAACCCCCGTAGTCTTAAGAGTACCTCATCTTTCTACTTTCTTCACATTATTGATAAAGCCACTGGAGGGCGAAACGTCTACAAATAAAGATACCCAGATGTTACACATGTGTCTGATGCTTTAGCTTTTGGGTATTATATACCATTCATATACATACCCCACCTGCCTCATCACCCACACCACACGTTACTGTATATTAACCAGGCAACGATCACCCCACACGGGTCCTTGTTGTGATAACCAGTGTAGTGGTGTGGCTGGCAGAGGCTGAGATGCAGCATCAGACGGTGTGCTGTGAGATGCTGCTATGACATCACTAAATAAGCTGATGAACCAGACATGTGTATCACTTGGGCGTCTAAATGACTTGAACGTTCCGCCTGAGCAGTAGGCTTTCGTTAAATTAATATTACTCCCTTTACTGTCTCTTGTACTGGCCTGAAGAAGTCTGCTACGCAGGCGAAACGTTTCACCAATGAGGATATCGAAGTGTTTCATGTTATTCATCAGAGAACTAGTGTCTAATAACTTTACTGTTGCATAGAAATGCTGTAAAATTAGACACGATGGAAATCGCAACACAAATGCAATGTGATCGCATTACACTGCATGTGTGTCTGTTATCTCCGCTGCTATTAGCGGAGACTAACACTAAGGATTGCTAGTTATAATTATAACCATAATTTTTTAAGTGGTGGAGGGGTAAGCCAGTGAAAGGCCTCGGTCAAATCACCAAAAGCTCCAGCTGTGGGTCATCATATGACTAAGACCCGCGTCAGGAAACACTTGTCCTGTTTCCCGACAAACCTAACCTAACCAACTACTCCTGACAATCCTAGATGAGAGAGCTCACGGTATACATATTCCATACGTATACAAACCTAACAAAGTGGTGAAGCATAAAAACACAAAGCCTGTTTAAGAGAGAGAGAGAGAACAGAATCCAGAAAACACGGGAAGAAACTAGTCAGATGAGGCTACAGGGACCTGTTACCTTCCTGGAGTCTGATGAGGCTACAGGGACCTGCTACCTTCCTGGAGTCTGATGAGGCTACAGGGACCTGCTACCTTCCTGGAGTCTGATGAGGCTACAGGGACCTGCTACCTTCCTGGAGTCTGATGAGGCTACAGGGACCTGTTACCTTCCTGGAGTCTGATGAGGCTACAGGGACCTGCTACCTTCCTGGAGTCTGATGAGGCTACAGGGACCTGCTACCTTCCTGGAGTCTGATGAGGCTACAGGGACCTGCTACCTTCCTGGAGTCTGATGAGGCTACAGGGACCTGCTACCTTCCTGGAGTCTGATGAGGCTACAGGGACCTGCTACCTTCCTGGAGTCTGATGAGGCTACAGGGACCTGCTACCTTCCTGGAGTCTGATGAGGCTACAGGGACCTGCTACCTTCCTGGAGTCTGATGAGGCTACAGGGACCTGCTACCTTCCTGGAGTCTGATGAGGCTACAGGGACCTGTTACCTTCCTGGAGTCTGATGAGGCTACAGGGACCTGCTACCTTCCTGGAGTCTGATGAGGCTACAGGGACCTGCTACCTTCCTGGAGTCTGATGAGGCTACAGGGACCTGCTACCTTCCTGGAGTTTACTTGGAGGGTACCCCAGGGATCAACGCCCCCGTGGCCCAGTCCACGACCAGGCCTACCGGTGGATCAGGGCCTGATCAACTAGACTGTTACTGCTGGCTGCACGTAGTCCAACGTACCAACCACAGCCCGGTTGATCCGGCACTGGCTTTAGGTATCTGTCCTGCTCCCTCTTGAAGACAACCAGGGGTTTACTGGTAATTCTCCTTATGGCTGGTGGGAGGCTATTGAAGTCTTAGGCCCCGGACACTTACTGTGTTTTCTCTTAGTGTACCAGTGGCGCCCCTATTTTTCATTGGGTGTATGTTGCATCGCCTACCCAGTCTTCTGCTTTCGTAGGGAGTGATTTCTGTGTGCAGATTAGGGACCAGTCCCTCCAAGATTTTCCAGGTGCAGATTATGATGTATCTGTCTCGTCTGCGCTCCAATGAGTACAAGTCAAGTACTTCCAGGTGTTCCCAGTAGTTTAGGTGTTTGATGGAACTTATACATGCAGTAAAAGTTCTCAGTACATTCTTTAGATCTGCAATTTCACCTGCCTTGAATGGGGATGTTAATGTACAGCAATATTCCAGCCTAGAAAGAATGATTTAAAAAGGATCATCATTGGCATAGCATCTCTTGTCTTGAATGTTCTCATTATCCATCCTATCAGTTTCCTCGCAGATGTGATAGTGGCATTGTTGTGATCCTTGAAGGTGAGATCCTCTGACATTACCACTCCCAGGTCCTTCACATTACTCTTCCTCTCTATTGTGTGATCAGAGTTTGTAGTATACTCAGTTCTAGTTATTATTTCTTCCAGTTTTCCATAACGGAGTAGTTGGAATTTGTCTTCACTGAACATCATATTATTCTCTGTTTCCCATTGTAAAACTTGGTTTATATCTTCTTGGAGATTAACAGTCCTCAATGGAGGACACTCTCATGCTGATCCCAGTATCGTCTGCAAAAGATGATACATACAGGCCCAGGGAAACTGGTAGTCAGATTGATCTTTGGATCAATCTGACTACCAGTTAAGGAGGATACAGTGCTGTAGTCTAGGTTAGATTATGGGAAGTATTTCTTTCATAAACGAGCTAGAGACAGTATAAAATACCGACACGATGGTATAACAGACACAGATACAGCATAATGCGATCATTTATTAACTATGTTTCGCCCACACAGTGGGTTTTATCAAGTTACAAACAAATTTACTTGGATAAAGTCTATGACCTGATAAAGCCCACGGTGTGGGCGAAATGCAGTCAATAAACGATGGCATTATACTTCGTGTTTATTTCTCCACTAAACGAGCCAGATGAAGTTGTGGTAGCAAACTGGCAGCTTTACAAAACAAGACTAATTCCCGCTAGGCTTGAGCACTGTAATTTCAACGTCAGTAGCTTATGATGAGACGAGGAAGTCGGTCGCATCTGGAGTCTTGTCAACCAACACTTGTGTTCAAGATTAACTTGTGCAACACTTAGGAATCTTTATTGTGGAACCTTTCGCTTGCTAGTGGATTCTTCAGTTCAAAACAGAAGAAGGGTGGAAGATGAGGAGGGGTTTGAAGTAATCAGTCCCCTAGCACTTATATAAGCTGCAGTAAGAATAATCACTAAATCCCATCCCTGGCAACACCCCCCCCCCACTCTTCATAGATCTAAATTTACTCCCTGTTCAGTGCATCCACACTTACTACTGTGCAATCTACATCTACAGGACCTTAAACTCCAATATCAACCTTGACCTAAAACGCTTTCTTGATAGTTGTGACAGAACCCACAGGCATAACACCAGACACAAACATCTCTACGACATTCCCCGTGTCCGACTAAACCTTTACAAAAATTCAATGTATGTCAAAGGCCCTAAAATCTGGAACACCCTACCTGAGAACTCTAGAACTGCAGACACATTCATCACCTTCAAAACTACCATTAGAAAACATCTTATCTCCCT
This sequence comes from Cherax quadricarinatus, assembly GCF_038502225.1. NCBI lineage: Eukaryota > Metazoa > Arthropoda > Malacostraca > Decapoda > Parastacidae > Cherax > Cherax quadricarinatus. The sequence goes on from NC_091366.1 coordinate 2,807,090, forward strand.
GATACACCCCGTCAACTAACTACACGAATACCACCTGGTGGTTCACACTTACACTCACTCACTCACTCATTTGACCATAAACAGAAATATTAATCTCAGTCTTAAATTAATGAATCCTGTGATACTCCAATACTGAAACTATGTACTGTGCCAAAACAAAATCATTCACATTGCTAAACTCACAAACTAGTATTTAGTCACTTAGCCATAATACCAACTTACCTCATAATTTGTAATATTTTAAATTTAAGAATTAATCTAAGTCTGCCCGAAATGCCTAGCCATGCTAGGATTCTAGTGGTACACTGTAATCATTATTTAACTACATGTAAACCACACAATAACCAAATTCTGTAAACTCAGCATTGTAATCCTTATAGAGAATAAACTTTGAATTGAATCCTATGAGAAGATTGATGGACTGAACGTACCAACTCGAGGCAGGCTGGGGGACTGATTACCTCTACCTGCTTTGTATTGGACATCAACTTGTCGGGTTTATAAACTATTTACATCACAGCACTAGTCGTGTGTGTGGGAGTTGCTACAACACACTCGCCCTCACAGTTCCCTTCTCCCAACACACACCTACGTTTCCCCATAGCCAAACATTGCTAATACGTCTCGATGGAATGATTACCGTGTGAATGTAGCCCCTTCACTTGACACCAAGACAAACACCAGTAAAGAGAGAGTCACACACACAACAAACACCACTAAGGTGACCTGCACTCATAAGAAATAAAGCCTATACAATGTGTCTTACAGCTAGGCTTTACTTAAATAACCTGTACATGGGAGAGAGGAGCTTATGACGACGTTTTGGTTTGACTTTGACCATTTACAAAGTTGCACTGTGACTTTGTAAAAGGTACAAGTCACAGTGTGACTTTGTAAATGGTACAAGTCACAGTGTGACTTTGTAAAAGGTACAAGTCACAGTGTGACTTTGTAAAAGGTACAAGTGGGACCGAAACGTCGAGATTAGCTCCTCTCCACTATGTGCGGGTTAACTGTGTATTGTTCCAGTCACGGTATTGTGCCTTTTATTCTTTTCAGCTAGGCTTTAAATAATAAGATACTACAAAGACACCATTGGAAATGCGCCACTTCGTCTGCCTTTCTTTTGGGGTATCGTCAGCAAAGGAAGACAAGGTACCGTGGCTTACACCTCCGTGTCAAACACGAGGATCAGGAACAGGATGGGAGCGAGTACTGTGCCCTGTGGAACAACTTTTCACATAAGCCGCCTCAGACTTTACTGTTCATTATTACTTTGTGTGTTCTATTTGTTGGGAAATTATATTTGTCTTAGGTATTTTACACATATGTTATTAGGTACAATAATTGTACTTATGTGTACCTGTACTTAAATACACGTGCTTAACACTTACACTCCAGCATTAACGATAACGGTACTTAATTTGCCAGTACCTATCCTGAGGGATACTCCACTTACACACACACACACACACACACACACATTGTTCCAGAGATGGGACACAGCAACAAGGGGTCACAGTCGGAAGCTGAAGACTCAGATGAACGGTGGCTTGGTGGTTAACGCTCTTGCTTCACACGGTGAGGGTCCGGGTTCGATTCCCAGCCAGAGTAGAAACATTGGACGCGTTTCTTTCCACCTGTTGTCTATGTTCCCCATCAGTAAAATGGGTACCTGGGTGTTAGTCGACTGGTGTGGGTCGCATCCTGGGACACTGACCTAAGGAGGCCTGGTCACAGACCGGGCCGCGGGGGCGTTGACCCCCGGAACTCTCTCCAGATATACTCCAGATATACCACAGGGATGTTAGGAAGTATTTCTTCATCATAGAGTTGTCAGGAAGTGGAATAGTCTGGAAAGTGATGTAGTGGAGGCAGGATCCATACAAAGGTGTAAGAAGAGGTATGATAAAGTTCATGGAGCAGGAAGCGTGACCTAGTAGCGACCAGTGAAGAGGCGGGGCCAGGAGCTGTGACTCGACCTCTGCAACCACAACTAGGTGAGTACACACACATACACGGGAGGGGTGAAATAAATTCTTGCGACAAAAAAGCCTCTGGCACCTGCTGCTCTCCAGCCTGTGTTCTCCTGCCGCAGCCGCACCCACCTGCAATCCACCTCTGGTTCCTCCTGCCGCAGCCGCCCCCTACCTGCGGCCAGTGTTCACCTTGACCCTAGCCCTGGGTCGCCGCACACTCCACTACCACCACAATATGGAGTGTGGGGAGGGGGGAGGGAAAGGCAGGAGGAGGAGAGGCAGTGGGAAGGGAAGAGGAAGACGGAGAGGAAGACAGACTGGAAGGGATAGGAAGAGGCATTTTGCGTGGAACGGAACTTTAAAGAGTGAAAGGCCACTTAACGCGCGCCACCACACACATACACACACACACACACACACACACACACACACACACACACACACACACACACACACACACACAAACAAACAACCGGTTACAGTTAGAAGTTGAAGACCCCTATGAGTCAAAGGGATGTTAGGAAGTATTTTTTTAGTCACAGAGTTGTCAGGAAGTGGAACAGCCAGAGACTGTATCTCAACATTACGGAGGTACATAATGGCTCCAGAGACTGTACCTCAACATTACAGAAGTACATAATGGCTCCAGGGACTGTACCTCAACATTACAGAAGTACATAATGGCTCCAGGGACTGTACCTCAACATTACAGAGGTACATAATGGCTGGAGAGACTGTATCTCAACATTACAGAGGTACATAATGGCTCCAGGGACTGTACCTCAACATTACAGAAGTACATAATGGCTCCAGGGACTGTACCTCAACATTACAGAAGTACATAATGGCTCCAGGGACTGTACCTCAACATTACAGAGGTACATAATGGCTCCAGAGACTGTACCTCAACATTACAGAGGTACATAATGGCTCCAGGGACTGTACCTCAACATTACAGAGGCACATAATGGCTCCAGGGACTGTACCTCAACATTACAGAGGTACATAATGGCTCCAGGGACTGTACCTCAACATTACAGAGGTACATAATGGCTCCAGAGACTGTACCTCAACATTACAGAGGTACATAATAGCTCCAGAGACTGTACCTCAACATTACAGAGGTACATAATGGCTCCAGGGACTGTACCTCAACATTACAGAGGTACATAATGGCTCCAGAGACTGTACCTCAATATTACAGAGGTACATAATGGGTCCAGGGACTGTACCTCAACATTGCAGAGGTACATAATGGGTCCAGGGACTGTACCTCAATATTACAGAGGTACATAATGGCTCCAGGGACTGTACCTCAGCATTACAGAGGTACATAATGGCTGGAGAGACTGTACCTCAACATTACAGAGGTACATAATGGCTCCAGGGACTGTACCTCAACATTACAGAGGTACATAATGGGTCCAGGGACTGTACCTCAACATTACAGAGGTACATAATGGCTCCAGGGACTGTACCTCAACATTACAGAGGTACATAATGGCTCCAGAGACTACCTCAGCATTACAGAGGTACATAATTTGTCCAGGGACTGTACCTCAACATTACAGAGGTACATAATGGCTCCAGAGACTGTACCTCAACATTACAGAGGTACATAATGGCTCCAGGGACTGTACCTCAACATTACAGAGGTACATAATAGCTCCAGGGACTGTACCACAACATTACAAAGGTACATAATAGCTCCAGGGACTGTACCACAACATTACAGAGGTACATAATAGCTCCAGGGACTGTACCACAACATTACAGAGGTACATAATAGCTCCAGGGACTGTACCTCAACATTACAGAGGTACATAATAGCTCCAGGGACTGTACCACAACATTACAGAGGTACATAATAGCTCCAGGGACTGTACCTCAACATTACAGAGGTACATAATGGCTCCAGGTACTGTACCACAAAGGTTTGATAACAGAACAAGTTACACTGGTAATAGATTATTTATATATTTATATCTGGTCACACTCGTAATGAGTTATATAAGTAGACATTAATTAGATCACACACACACACACACACACACACACACACACACACACACACACACACACACACACACACACACACACACACACAAAAGCAAAAGAAACATTATTTATAAGAGTAATAATGCTGCAGCAGTGTATTTTACTGATACCCGTGAGGAGGACTAGATTATTATTATAATCAAGGGGGAAGCGCTAAACCTGGGTGAGGAGGACTAGAGAACCACGTCGTGCAGGGTCCTGTACCGCCTGATGTTCGCCCGTGGTAGCTGGTAGCATCCAGACATCCACTCCACCATTACACACAACGCACGAGGGAGCGCATGTACTGCAGGTCATCTACCTGGCAGGTACCACACCTGTAAGAGGAAGCTAACCCGTTCCCCCATGACTACCACACTCTACTACCACAAGATCCCGAATATATGACGTGACCAGTACGTACCTGGAATATAAACAGTTCGACTCTCTCCACCACCACAACCAACATGCCAATACTTACCGTTTTCTGCTTATATATATATATATATATATATATATATATATATATATATATATATATATATATATGAATTTTGTTGCTGGAGGCCTTTCGTGGTGCAACTGTCAATGTTTCTTCAGAGGAATGCAATGGCGAGACTAAGTCTGGAGAGCCCAGGCTGGTGTGTCACGAGTGTGTCCATCCAAGACTGCCCCTCATTGCTCCTGAAGAAGTTTGTAACTGCATCGCGAAAGGCCTAGAACAACATCTTCCGCTAGTGGTGATCTCATAGCCTGAAAGTCTTCCAGGAGACCTGTAGCAGCCTCTGGAAACCCAAATGTACAGAAAACTGACTGTATATTTCGACCACTGCTTTCCTGTTTGTATGTTCATCCATTACCCTGATACACACAGACACACACACACAGACACACACACACACACACACACACACACACACACACACACACACACTCGATAAAGCTCATGGAGCAGGGAGTGTGGACCTAGTAGCGACCAGTGAAGAGGCGGGGCCAGGAGCTGTGACTCGATCCCTGTAACCACAAACAGGTGAAATAGATGATCAAATTTACGGACGTGTAAGGAACGGCGAAACAGAGTTAAGATTCAAAGCGTAAATATTTTTGTTAGTTGGTTTGGGTTTTGAGAAGGACGTGCCAAGTATGGGCCAGTAGACCTAATGTTCTGTGGCATCCAAAGAGTACGTAACCATTATTCGGCGCATGTACACACCCTCATTGAAAAGCTATCTCCCCCAACCAGCGAACCAGGTACTAGGGGTTGATGATGGGGCCCCGTCGTTCAATCAGTACCCAGGTTCCAGCCAATGAGAAGATGGTTTTGACAATCGCAGAGGTGTTGTGGGTACCACACACCTGTCTGCCCTTGTCATTCCCATTCTAGAGCTGGTTGAAGCACGGTCTGCTCTCTAGTGGCTTCTATTCTGCCTTGCTTACCGTGGAGTGCACTAATACCTATCACTGTACATAGTGTACATACTTCTGTTCTGAATTGGTGAAGGATAATACAAGTCAAAAGTTTTTCTGCTGTGTTTATGTTGCTCCCGATACACCAAGGATAACAGGCCTTTGGGAGAGAGGGTAATGGGGGTTACCTGGAGGTTATTCCGGGGATCAACGCCCCCGCGGCCCGGTCCATGACCAGGCCTCCCGATGGATCAGGGCCTGATCAACTAGGCTGTTACTGCTGGCCGCACGCAGTCCAACGTACGAGCCACAGCCCGGCTGATCCGGCACTGACTTTAGGTATCTGTCCAGCTCTCTCTTGAAGGCAGCCAGGGGTTTATTGGCAATTCCCCTAATGCTTGATGGGAGGCTGTTGAACAGTTTTGGGCCCCGGACACTTATGGTGTTTTCTCTTAGTGTACCAATGGCGCCCCTACTTTTTATTGGCGGCATTTTGCATCGCCTGCCCAGTCTTTTACTTTCGTAGGGAGTGATTTCTGTGTGCAGATTTGGGACCATTCCTTCCAAGATTTTCCAAGTGTAGATTATGATATATCTCTCCCTGCGTTCCAACGAGTACAAGTCAAGTGCTTCCAAGCGTTCCCAGTAGTTAAGGTGCTTGACAGAACTTATATGTGCAGTAAAGGATCTCTGTACACTCTCTAGATCTGCAATTTCACCTGCTTTGAATGGAGATGTTAATGTACAGCAGTATTCCAGCCTAG
>NC_091366.1:2820776-2950776 GCF_038502225.1 Cherax quadricarinatus
CCTGCTGGCTTGCTTGCCTTCCTGCTGGCTTGCCTGCCTTCCTGCTGGCTTGCTTCCTTCCTGCTGGCTTGCCTGCCTTCCTGCTGGCTTGCCTGCCTTCCTGCTGGCTTGCTTGCCCTCCTACTGGCTTGCTTGCCTTCCTGCTGGCTTGTTTGCCTTCCTGCTGGCTTGCTTGCCTTCCTGCTGGCTTGCTTGCCTTCCTGTTGGTTTGCCTGCCTTCCTGCTGGCTTGCTTGCCTTCCTGCTGGCTTGCTTGCCTTCCTGCTGGCATGCTTGCCTTCCTGCTGGCTTGCCTGCCTTCCTGCTGGCTTGCTTGCCTTCCTGCTGGCTTGCCTGCCTTCCTGCTGGCTTGCTTGCCTTCCTGTTTGTTGCCTGCCTTCCTGCTGGCTTGCCTGCCTTCCTGCTGGCTTGCTTGCCTTCCTGCTGGCTTGCTTGCCTTCCTGCTGGCTTGCTTGCCTTCCTGCTGGCTTGCCTTCCTGTTGGTTTGCCTGCCTTCCTGCTGGCTTGCTTGCCTTCCTGCTGGCTTGCTTGCCTTCCTGCTGGCTTGCTTGCCTTCCTGCTGGCTTGCCTTCCTGTTGGTTTGCCTGCCTTCCTGCTGGCTTGCTTGCCTTCCTGTTTGTTGCTTGCCTTCCTGCTGGCTTGCTTGCCTTCCTGTTGGTTTGCTTGCCTTCCTGCTGGCTTGCTTGCCTTCCTGTTTGTTGCCTGCCTTCCTGCTGGCTTGCTTGCCTTCCTGTTTGTTGCTTGCCTTCCTGCTGGCTTGCTTGCCTTCCTGTTTGTTGCTTGCCTTCCTGCTGGCTTGCTTGCCTTCCTGTTTGTTGCCTGCCTTCCTGCTGGCTTGCCTTCCTGTTGGTTTGCTTGCCTTCCTGCTGGCTTGCTTGCCTTCCTGTTGGTTTGCTTGCCTTCCTGCTGGCTTGCTTGCCTTCCTGTTTGTTGCCTGCCTTCCTGCTGGCTTGCTTGCCTTCCTGTTTGTTGCTTGCCTTCCTGCTGGCTTGCTTGCCTTCATGTTTGTTGCCTGCCTTCCTGCTGGCTTGCTTGCCTTCCTGTTGGTTTGCTTGCCTTCCTGCTGGCTTGCTTGCCTTCCTGTTGGCTTGCTTGCCTTCCTGCTGGCTTGCTTGCCTTCCTGTTTGTTGCCTGCCTTCCTGCTGGCTTGCTTGCCTTCCTGTTTGTTGCTTGCCTTCCTGCTGGCTTGCTTGCCTTCCTGCTGGCTTGCTTGCCTTCCTGTTTGTTGCTTGCCTTCCTGCTGGCTTGCTTGCCTTCCTGCTGGCTTGCTTGCCTTCCTGTTTGTTTGCCTGCCTTCCTGCTGGCTTGCCTTCCTGTTTGTTGCTTGCCTTCCTGTTTGTTGCCTGCCTTCCTGCTGTCTTGCTTGCCTTCCTGTTTGTTGCCTGCCTTCCTGCTGGCTTGCTTGCCTTCCTGTTTGTTGCCTGCCTTCCTGCTGGCTTGCTTGCCTTCCTGTTTGTTGCCTGCCTTCCTGCTGGCTTGCTTGCCTTCCTGTTTGTTGCCTGCCTTCCTGCTGGCTTGCTTGCCTTCCTGTTTGTTACCTGCCTTCCTGCTGGCTTGCTTGCCTTCCTATTTGTTACCTGCCTTCCTGCTGGCTTGCTTGCCTTCCTGTTTGTTACCTGCCTTCCTGCTGGCTTGCTTGCCTTCCTGTTTACCTGCCTTCCTGCTGGCTTGCTTGCCTTCCTGTTTGTTACCTGCCTTCCTGCTGGCTTGCTTGCCTTCCTGTTTGTTACCTGCCTTCCTGCTGGCTTGCTTGCCTTCCTGTTTGTTACCTGCCTTCCTGCTGGCTTGCTTGCCTTCCTATTTGTTACCTGCCTTCCTGCTGGCTTGCTTGCCTTCCTGTTTGTTACCTGCCTTCCTGCTGGCTTGCTTGCCTTCCTGTTTACCTGCCTTCCTGCTGGCTTGCTTGCCTTCCTGTTTGTTACCTGCCTTCCTGCTGGCTTGCTTACCTTCCTATTTGTTACCTGCCTTCCTGCTGGCTTGCTTGCCTTCCTATTTGTTACCTGCCTTCCTGCTGGCTTGCTTGCCTTCCTGTTTGTTACCTGCCTTCCTGCTGGCTTGCTTGCCTTCCTATTTGTTACCTGCCTTCCTGCTGGCTTACTTGCCTTCCTGTTTGTTACCTGCCTTCCTGCTGGCTTGCTTGCCTTCCTATTTGTTACCTGCCTTCCTGCTGGCTTACTTGCCTTCCTATTTGTTACCTGCCTTCCTGCTGGCTTACTTGCCTTCCTGTTTGTTACCTGCCTTCCTGCTGGCTTGCTTGCCTTCCTATTTGTTACCTGCCTTCCTGCTGGCTTGCTTGCCTTCCTGTTTGTTACCTGCCTTCCTGCTGGCTTGCTTGCCTTCCTATTTGTTACCTGCCTTCCTGCTGGCTTACTTGCCTTCCTGTTTGTTACCTGCCTTCCTGCTGGCTTACTTGCCTTCCTGTTTGTTACCTGCCTTCCTGCTGGCTTGCTTGCCTTCCTATTTGTTACCTGCCTTCCTGCTGGCTTACTTGCCTTCCTATTTGTTACCTGCCTTCCTGCTGGCTTGCTTGCCTTCCTGCTGGCTTACTTGCCTTCCTATTTGTTACCTGCCTTCCTGCTGGCTTGCTTGCCTTCCTATTTGTTACCTGCCTTCCTGCTGGCTTACTTGCCTTCCTATTTGTTACCTGCCTTCCTGCTGGCTTGCCTGTTATGACCAAGGTCATAATGAGATTAATTTATACGTATTATCCACTTAATATTATACTCAGGGTTTCTTTAATATTAGCTAAATTAAAGATTCCACTAGTTTATAATGTTATATGATTTAGGAATATATCCGGGTATGATGTGTATATATTTATGTATTTTGAGTAATGTGTTAGGTAGGTAGGTAACAGCTGGCTAAGAGCTGAAACAAGGTACGTCCTTGGACGGTAGTTTAGCCTACTATTCCCTCTTCCCTTTGGCTAGTTGATGTCATGCAGGGATTACTGTGTTCATTCAGTTCGCTCTCTCTGCCGACTCAGTGAGCATTGACTGAGTTACCTCTCCAGTACTCGAACTTATTCACACTTGGATAGAGAATTCTGTTGTAGAAACTCCTGAACCAGCTTGTGGTTTATTCTGAAGTGAAGTCTGCGGACAGTTATATATCGTTACCTTCAGTTTACGAGGTGACGACCTGTGTCAAGTTTAGAACTTTAAGTGCTATATTCCTTATGCCAGGGAGTTACTCAGTGAAGGTGTCCATTCTCAATGTTTGTACTCGCGTACCAGTAATGTCATTGAGGAAGCAGTATTAACAGTCTCCAGGAGGAGTTTGCTGTACATTCTATTTGTGTTTCTTATGTGAATAAGTTTCTGACGAAGTGATATTTAATAGATATTTATGAATATCTAAAGTATTTAAGCTTTTAAATAAAAATTAACTAGAAAAGACTGAGTAACTATTATTTGTGCCTTACATTTCTAAGTTTGGGAGTATTTTCTCGTTCTCTGAAGTGTATTGTTACGGAGTGCACTAACCTGGCTGAAGATTAAGATTCGAACCGTAACACTTGTCTTCCTGCTAGCTTGCCTGCCTTCCTGCTAGCTTGCCTGCCTTCCTGCTAGCTTGCCTGTCTTCCTGCTAGCTTGCCTGTCTTCCTGCTAGCTTGCCTGTCTTCCTGCTAGCTTGCCTGCCTTCCTGCTAGCTTGCCTGTTTCCCTACTAGCTTGCCTGCCTTCCTGCTCCCTCGTGAGGGGGGGGGGAAACTGGTCAACATAGTGGGGTCCCCCTCTAACACCAGCCATCAGCATCATCCAAGACGTATCAAGACAGTTGGTTTAAACTGGCCACTATAATAATTTATATAAACAACCCATTACCAGTACACAACATAGGAGAAATGAGATTGCCACGACGTTTCGGTTCGACTTGGACCATTTACAAAGTCACACTTAAGTACATCGCTGGAGTAGCCTCGTCTTCAATAAGTCTTCACACTGTAAGGCTCTTGATTGAAGGAACTGGAGCTTGAATGACGGCTCTAGGCCTTTCGTGCTACAATCGGTATCATCAGGAGCTTGCAACATTGCAGAAATTAGTAGGAAGTCCAAGCGGATTAGTTCAGGGGAGCAAAAACATTCCCTCTAAACGAGTCCTCTTGGACTTCCTACTCTCTGCAACACTGCAAGCTCCTGATGACGTGTTGACTGCAACACGAAAGGCCTAGAGCTATCATTAAACTCCCCCTGTGGTTTCATTTTGTATCGCTTGTTCGCGATTACTGCATAAGATTATATAATCAAGGAGTGGGTACGTACGTGCCCGGGCTAGTACCAAGTGTAGTGGCGTGCCTGTACAGGCAGGTACGTCCTACCAAGCTAAATTTACAACAGGTCGTGCACGACACACCCAGCACTCGTGCACGACACACCCAGCACTCGTGCACGGTGAAGGCAAGCCTGAAGATAATTCTGGAAACAATTAAGACACAATCTGCAGGGCTTGGGTGAGGGGTTGTTACTTCTCTCATCAACTACAAACAGAATCAGATCCTCAGAGTCCCTTCCCGGTAGTATCAGATCAATAAGTCATCACGTACAGGTTAAAGTCTAAAGAGAAATGTACAAATAATGACCTTTCATGAGTTTCTGATTACGTTTGTGATCCGCCACTCCAGAAGACTGGCGGAGCTGCGACTCTGGTAAACACTGATGCCAGAGTTCTTACTGTACAATTATTCGCCACAATTAAGCATACAGTATGTACTTTATAGACGATTTGTGGTGAAATGTTGTGCACTCAAGCCTGTACTGTAATCCAGTGTCTCACAGATCATAATACTGCCTGGGTTTTAAAGACTTCTGTCATCAGTCTTGCAGATCATAATAGTCCCTGGGTTTCAGGTGAGGTTCAATAATGGAAGGGTTATAACAGCCTGGTGATTTCTAGTAAAAAATATAAACTTTAATACCTAACAGTTCAGAATTAAACCCAGTATATACACTGAGGCAGTTTAATATACCATGATTTAAAACGTGTATAAAGCTGTGCCTGCAGAATCCCCATTACGTAACTCTCGCCCTCTAAACTTGCAACAAAAAATCTTCACGAAATCCTTTCTTAGAACGGGATTCTACACTAAAATCCCTGACAGCAAACTTGTCGCAAGAAATAAAAACGGGAGATTCGGTTGAACGTGTCAGAAAATTAAATTTATGCTCTAGGGTATCTTTAAACCACATTAGCTAAGGAAAGATACCCAGAATGCCAAGGGTAAGTCTTCCTGAAAGGCTTGTATTCCTTATAACTTAAGTGGAACAAGTTCCCAAAACAGGCGTGGCAATTTAGGCTATCTAAAACCTTTCATTATTTGAGTTCTTAAGACTATCGTTAACATGCAAAGGTGCTGGTGTGGGTTTCCAGGTGACAGATCATGTCAACCAAACAGGGCAAGTATCCCTTAACTCAAGGGTTCGCTTCTTGCAAGCTCGCACGCAACCCCAGACCTCCTTAACCAGACCACAATACTAGGAAAAGCCGCACCCACTAAGCTTTTAACACGAGAGACAGCAACACATTACATATACACCCAGCTGTATACATATCAACTTATACACCAAGTTCAACCCCCATAACAAATTCACGAATATTAAGTGTACAGGTGATGTGCAGTCTTAGTAACTTACTTAAAGTTACCGATTGCATATGTAACTCAACTGCAGTCGACAGACTTCAGAGAAAATCTATATGCTAGGCTTTTTTTTACAGGGAAAGTAACTCCAGTGGCACAATGAGAGATCTGTATCTCTGTGTATACACTAGAGTCCAACCCAGAAAAAAAATTATTAATACACAGTTGCAATCGTAGTCTTACTTGGCCATGTGCAAGCCGATATGCTATTTAAATCTAATTAACTAGCTGGGATAATGTACGTACGTCGTGTGCTGTGGACGTGACCTGACTGGCCAATTATGGTGAATCAATTAGTTGCCGGCAAAGAATCCTGACAGGCCACTTGAAGAGCCAAAAGCACTAGGCTAAAGTTTCCAATACAATTGTCGTCAGTGGCCACACCTGAGGGCAAGTATATCAAAATGAGTATATACGCCGAGGTATCAGTATATATACACACTTGAAGGCAAGTATATGTATACACCAAACCGTATGTGTATATATACCGAGTTGTGTATCTCTGACGCTGTATAGTCCTTGTGGCTTAGCGCTTCTTTTTGATTATAATAATAATGTGTATCTCTGAGTGTACATACAGATGGAGACAGATGGTATAAAAATAGACAAGATGGGAAAACTGTGTAGTATAATGCGATCTCTTATTGATTACATTTCGCCCACAGTGGGCCCAGGTAGACCTGTTTGCAGAAGTGTCGTGTCACCTTCTAAAGGTGACACTAATTCATAAAACACTGCCTCGCCAACATAAGAGAAGAATCCTTCGTTAATTTTGATGATTTGATAGATTGATTTTGATGAATTAGATGATTTTTGCATAATTGAAGGCAAGGAAATGTAACATCAGATTCACTGAGATGTTACCTGTACTCAAGGTCATGTGTAACATCAGATTCACTGAGATGTTACCTGTACTCAAGGTCATGTGTAACATCAGATTCACTGAGATGTTACCTGTACTCGAGGTCATATGTAACATCAGATTCACTGAGATGTTACCTGTACTCATGGTCATGTGTAACATCAGATTCACTGAGATGTTACCTGTACTCAAGGTCATATGTAACATCAGATTCACTGAGATGTTACCTGTACTCATGGTCATGTGTAACATCAGATTCACTGAGATGTTACCTGTACTCAAGGTCATATGTAACATCAGATTCACTGAGATGTTACCTGTACTCATGGTCATATGTAACATCAGATTCACTGAGATGTTACCTGTACTCAAGGTCATATGTAACATCAGATTCACTGAGATGTTACATGGTCTGTACTCAAGGTCATCATGTAACATCAGATCAGATTCACTGAGATGTTACAAGGTCTGTACTCATGGTCATATGTAACATCAGATTCACTGAGATGTTACCTGTACTCATGGTCATGTGTAACATCAGATTCACTGAGATGTTACCTGTACTCATGGTCATGTGTAACATCAGATTCACTGAGATGTTACCTGTACTCAAGGTCATATGTAACATCAGATTCACTGAGGTGTTACCTGTACTCAAGGTCATATGTAACATCAGATTCACTGAGGTGTTACCTGTACTCATGGTCATATGTAACATCAGATTCACTGAGATGTTACCTGTACTCATGGTCATGTGTAACATCAGATTCACTGAGATGTTACCTGTACTCATGGTCATGTGTAACATCAGATTCACTGAGATGTTACCTGTACTCATGGTCATGTGTAACATCAGATTCACTGAGATGTTACCTGTACTCAAGGTCATATGTAACATCAGATTCACTGAGGTGTTACCTGTACTCAAGGTCATATGTAACATCAGATTCACTGAGGTGTTACCTGTACTCATGGTCATATGTAACATCAGATTCACTGAGATGTTACCTGTACTCATGGTCATGTGTAACATCAGATTCACTGAGATGTTACCTGTACTCAAGGTCATATGTAACATCAGATTCACTGAGGTGTTACCTGTACTCAAGGTCATATGTAACATCAGATTCACTGAGGTGTTACCTGTACTCAAGGTCATATGTAACATCAGATTCACTGAGGTGTTACCTGTACTCATGGTCATATCGGAACTAGTGTTTCTCCGATATAGCAAAGTTTTTTTTTATTTTTTGCACTGTTAAAGCTGAATAAAGGTAGGATCTGTTGTCTGTACTCAAAGTGGTCTATTTGAGTTTGTTTACTCAATATTACTACGATTATTTATTAATAAAGTTGAAAAGTATTCTCCTGTTTACTTTATGGCCCTTAAACGTCCTCGTTGATAAACATTTGTAACTGGTCATGTAGTAGTGACGTAACTGGTCATGTAGTAGTGACGTAACTGGTCATGTAGTAGTGATGTAACTGGTCATGTAGTAGTGATGTAACTGGTCATGTAGTAGTGATGTAACTGGTCATGTAGTAGTGATGTAACTGGTCATGTAGTAGTGACGTAACTGGTCATGTAGTAGTGATGTAACTGGTCATGTAGTAGTGATGTAACTGGTCATGTAGTAGTGATGTAACTGGTCATGTAGTAGTGATGTAACTGGTCATGTAGTAGTGACGTAACTGGTCATGTAGTAGTGATGTAACTGGTCATGTAGTAGTGATGTAACTGGTCATGTAGTAGTGATGTAACTGGTCATGTAGTAGTGATGTAACTGGTCATGTAGTAGTGATGTAACTGGTCATGTAGTAGTGATGTAACTGGTCATGTAGTAGTGATGTAACTGGTCATGTAGTAGTGATGTAACTGGTCATGTAGTAGTGATGTAACTGGTCATGTAGTAGTGATGTAACTGGTCATGTAGTAGTGATGTAACTGGTCATGTAGTAGTGATGTAACTGGTCATGTAGTAGTGATGTAACTGGTCATGTAGTAGTGATGTAACTGGTCATGTAGTAGTGATGTAACTGGTCATGTAGTAGTGATGTAACTGGTCATGTAGTAGTGATGTAACTGGTCATGTAGTAGTGATGTAACTGGTCATGTAGTAGTGATGTAACTGGTCATGTAGTAGTGATGTAACTGGTCATGTAGTAGTGATGTAACTGGTCATGTAGTAGTGACGTAACTGGTCATGTAGTAGTGATGTAACTGGTCATGTAGTAGTGATGTAACTGGTCATGTAGTAGTGATGTAACTGGTCATGTAGTAGTGATGTAACTGGTCATGTAGTAGTGATGTAACTGGTCATGTAGTAGTGATGTAACTGGTCATGTAGTAGTGATGTAACTGGTCATGTAGTAGTGATGTAACTGGTCATGTAGTAGTGATGTAACTGGTCATGTAGTAGTGATGTAACTGGTCATGTAAGTCAGTGAGTGACGTAACTGGTCATGTAGTAGTGATGTAACTGGTCATGTAGTAGTGACGTAACTGGTCATGTAGTAGTGATGTAACTGGTCATGTAGTAGTGATGTAACTGGTCATGTAGTAGTGATGTAACTGGTCATGTAGTAGTGACGTAACTGGTCATGTAGTAGTGATGTAACTGGTCATGTAGTAGTGATGTAACTGGTCATGTAGTAGTGACGTAACTGGTCATGTAGTAGTGATGTAACTGGTCATGTAGTAGTGATGTAACTGGTCATGTAGTAGTGATGTAACTGGTCATGTAGTAGTGATGTAACTGGTCATGTAGTAGTGATGTAACTGGTCATGTAGTAGTGATGTAACTGGTCATGTAGTAGTGATGTAACTGGTCATGTAGTAGTGATGTAACTGGTCATGTAGTAGTGATGTAACTGGTCATGTAGTAGTGATGTAACTGGTCATGTAGTAGTGATGTAACTGGTCATGTAGTAGTGATGTAACTGGTCATGTAGTAGTGATGTAACTGGTCATGTAGTAGTGATGTAACTGGTCATGTAGTAGTGATGTAACTGGTCATGTAGTAGTGATGTAACTGGTCATGTAGTAGTGATGTAACTGGTCATGTAGTAGTGATGTAACTGGTCATGTAGTAGTGATGTAACTGGTCATGTAGTAGTGATGTAACTGGTCATGTAGTAGTGATGTAACTGGTCATGTAGTAGTGATGTAACTGGTCATGTAGTAGTGATGTAACTGGTCATGTAGTAGTGATGTAACTGGTCATGTAGTAGTGATGTAACTGGTCATGTAGTAGTGATGTAACTGGTCATGTAGTAGTGATGTAACTGGTCATGTAGTAGTGATGTAACTGGTCATGTAGTAGTGATGTAACTGGTCATGTAGTAGTGATGTAACTGGTCATGTAGTAGTGATGTAACTGGTCATGTAGTAGTGATGTAACTGGTCATGTAGTAGTGATGTAACTGGTCATGTAGTAGTGATGTAACTGGTCATGTAGTAGTGATGTAACTGGTCATGTAGTAGTGATGTAACTGGTCATGTAGTAGTGATGTAACTGGTCATGTAGTAGTGATGTAACTGGTCATGTAGTAGTGACGTAACTGGTCATGTAGTAGTGATGTAACTGGTCATGTAGTAGTGACGTAACTGGTCATGTAGTAGTGACGTAACTGGTCATGTAGTAGTGATGTAACTGGTCATGTAGTAGTGACGTAACTGGTCATGTAGTAGTGATGTAACTGGTCATGTAGTAGTGATGTAACTGGTCATGTAGTAGTGACGTAACTGGTCATGTAGTAGTGACGTAACTGGTCATGTAGTAGTGATGTAACTGGTCATGTAGTAGTGATGTAACTGGTCATGTAGTAGTGACGTAACTGGTCATGTAGTAGTGATGTAACTGGTCATGTAGTAGTGATGTAACTGGTCATGTAGTAGTGATGTAACTGGTCATGTAGTAGTGATGTAACTGGTCATGTAGTAGTGACGTAACTGGTCATGTAGTAGTGATGTAACTGGTCATGTAGTAGTGATGTAACTGGTCATGTAGTAGTGACGTAACTGGTCATGTAGTAGTGACGTAACTGGTCATGTAGTAGTGATGTAACTGGTCATGTAGTAGTGATGTAACTGGTCATGTAGTAGTGACGTAACTGGTCATGTAGTAGTGACGTAACTGGTCATGTAGTAGTGATGTAACTGGTCATGTAGTAGTGACGTAACTGGTCATGTAGTAGTGATGTAACTGGTCATGTAGTAGTGATGTAACTGGTCATGTAGTAGTGACGTAACTGGTCATGTAGTAGTGACGTAACTGGTCATGTAGTAGTGATGTAACTGGTCATGTAGTAGTGATGTAACTGGTCATGTAGTAGTGACGTAACTGGTCATGTAGTAGTGACGTAACTGGTCATGTAGTAGTGATGTAACTGGTCATGTAGTAGTGACGTAACTGGTCATGTAGTAGTGATGTAACTGGTCATGTAGTAGTGATGTAACTGGTCATGTAGTAGTGACGTAACTGGTCATGTAGTAGTGACGTAACTGGTCATGTAGTAGTGATGTAACTGGTCATGTAGTAGTGATGTAACTGGTCATGTAGTAGTGACGTAACTGGTCATGTAGTAGTGACGTAACTGGTCATGTAGTAGTGATGTAACTGGTCATGTAGTAGTGACGTAACTGGCGTTTACTCCCCCATTCCTCCGCCCCTGAATTTCATGGGGGTGACACCAGATTCCGCCCTGGATGACTCCAACTCTAGCGATGCCTCTGCCTGTTTGTAACTTGATAAAGCTCACTGTGGGCGAAACGTTGTCAACAAACTATAGCATTACACTGCATTTGTATCTACTTTTCCAGTGTATACATGTTGAGTTTACTTGCCCAGGGATTAATGACCTTCGTGTAGTCTATCGGGTTTAAACCCAATAAATTAACCATTCAACCTAATGAAAATGAGGCAAAACAATGTAAGAAATCTTAACAAATCTTGCCTCGCCTGGAAATCGAACCCGCGTCCGTCAACCAAGGGAGTCAGGGAGGACAAGTGGGCGCACGAAGAGCATTTGGCCCCAGGGAGAGAAGCATATGATCCTAAGGTCAAGTGTGTGACCAAGAAGTGTGTGGTCATGGACATGCGTGTGGCCAAAGACAAGCATTTGGCCAAGAAGCGAATAGTCAAGGGCCAGCATGTGGCCAAGGACAAGAATGCAGAAGTGTGACCAAGGAGTGTGTGGCTGGCTCCGCATCTCAAGCCGGAACTCGCAATAACCTAACATATTGCCGAGGCAAACAGCCAAGCTAACAGCCACAATCTATCACACTCAAGCCTTGCTGATAACAATCATACATGGCACCTGTATAATCATACCAAAGACTTACTCAATTTTCCCAGTGATACCATCCAACAAGTGAAACACGTTACTTAACCCACATCACACCTTAATGAGAAACTAAATTGACCAAACGCCTGAAGGACCTACCTAGTAAAGGCCAGTAGGCCTGCTGCAGTGTTATAGATTATAGTTAATTATAGTCCAAGGTTTAGGATTTCAAAAGTTTAAAGCGAACTATGCATAAGTGTCCTCTCAAGGAAGGTTCCCTGATGCTGGTGAGGGGCTCTTGATCCAGGATATTGGATCTGTACTCAGTTCCCCTAATTAAGCCTGAATACCTCCCACATCCCCCCCCCCCACAGGCGCTGTATAATCCTACGGGTTCAACGCTTCCCCCTTGATTATAATATAATAATATTAATATATAATTCCTGAGGTACTGATATATATAACAGACTTCGTTAGGTTATACTTTATCATATACACATCTTTGGTACAAAGGTTTCACGTCAGATTATGCTGCTTGGTTCTGGTCTCCACATTACAAAATGGACATAAATCTGCTGGGTAATAGAGAGAGAAGGAAGGGGAGTTTATCTTCGATATTAGAAATCTCTCTACAATGACAGGATGTACGCACCGAATTTGTACTGGAAAAACGCAAGATTAGGGAGGATACGATTGAATTTTTTACAAGGGAAAACCTGGAATAAATAAAGGGGAATATAAATAAAATAAGAGACAATACCGTGACTGGAATACGTAAATAACCCGCACACAGGAGAGAGGAGCTTATGGCGATGTTTTGGTCCGACTTGTACCACTGACAAAGTCAGAGATCACAGTAATCCTATTGACTAGTCTGCTGCTATAACTGTCTAACATACTACTAACTTTAACAGTAACCGTCTGGTTGAATCCTCCCTCGTGCACAACTTTCCTAGTATGAATCTTAGTCCTGGCTTTATCTCTATAGATGCCTTACATTGTTAAATGCTCCAAACTTCAGAACACCCGTGACTTAACCCGATTCTTTTTCCTCCTTCTCCCTCTGGTGGCCTGGTGGTTAACGCTCTCGCTTCACACGGTGAGGGTCTGGGTTCGATTCCCAGCCAGAGTAGAAACATTGGACGTGTTTCTTTCCACCTGTTGTCTATGTTCCCCATCAGTAAAATGGGTACCTGGGTGTTAGTGGACTGGTGTGGGTCGCATCCTGGGACACTGACCTAAGGAGGCCTGGTCACAGACCGGGCCGCGGGGGCGTTGACCCCCGGAACTCTCTCCAGGTATCTCCAGGTATCCAGGTATCTCTTCCCCTTTCCTTTTCTCCTTCTCCCTCTTCCCCTTTCCTTTCTTCTTTGGGTTTTCTTTCTTCTGCTTTGGATGTCTGGTTCTCTCCCCTCTCTTCTCCGTGTTTCTGTTCCTTGTGGTTCTTTAGCTCTCCTGCAGTATTTCTCTTTCTTGATCTTTGACTGACTCTTGCTACCTCTTGTCCCGTCCCTGTCTGCTGGCCTATATATACTCCCTCGTTCTCTCCTGTTAGTGTGACTTTGTAAATGGTCCAAGTCGGACCGAAACGTCGTCGTAAGCTTCTCTCACCTATGTGCGGGTTATTTGTGTAAATGGAAATATAAATAACGTTAAGTTGTCTAAGCAAGACTGGACTCGAAGTAATGAATTCAAGTTGGAGGAATTTAAATTTAGAAAGGATATAAGTACTATTTTGGCAATAGAGTTGTAGATGAGTGGAACAAACTCCTGGGTAGCGCCACTGAGACGAGAACATGAGGGGGTGGGGTGAGTTATATATGCCTATTATGGGCCAATAAGCCTACTGTAGTATTCAGTCATAATAACATAAGAATGAAGGAGGCCTACTGGCCCTGACAAGGCAGGTCCTTCTCAAATAGCTCAGAGGCCTAGTCATGGACCGGGCCGCGGGGGCGTTGATCCCTGGAATACCCTCCAGGTAGACTCCAGATAGGTAGACCCTCACTCATCCTTCACTCGTAAATACAGTTCTCAAATTACCAGTAAGACCCTTGTTAATTTAACATATCACCACAAACACAGCATTAACACACCACTCATCCTATCAGTGAACATACCACCACAAACACAGCATTAACACACCACTCATCCTAGCAGTGAACATACCACCACAAACACAGCATTAACACACCACTCATCCTAGCAGTGAACATACCACCACAAACACAGCATTAACACACCACTCATCCTAGCAGTGAACATACCACCACAAACACAGCATTAACACACCACTCATCCTAGCAGTGAACATACCACCACAAACACAGCATTAACACACCACTCATCCTAGCAGTGAACATACCACCACAAACACAGCATTAACACACCACTCATCCTAGCAGTGAACATACCACCACAAACACAGCATTAACACACCACTCATCCTAGCAGTGAACATATCACCACAAACACAGCATTAACACACCACTCATCCTAGCAGTGAACATATCACCACAAACACAGCATTAACACACCACTCAACCTAGCAGTGAACATACCACCACAAACACAGCATTAACACAGCACTCATCCTAGCAGTGAACATATCACCACAAACACAGCATTAACACAGCACTCATCCTAGCAGTGAACATATCACCACAAACACAGCATTAACACAGCACTCATCTTAGCAGTGAACATATCACCACAAACACAGCATTAACACAGCACTCATCTTAGCAGTGAACATATCACCACAAACACAGCATTAACACAGCACTCATCTTAGCAGTGAACATATCACCACAAACACAGCATTAACACACCACTCATCCTATCAGTGAACATACCACCACAAACACAGCATTAACACACCACTCAACCTATCAGTAAACATACCACCACAAACACAGCATTAACACACCACTCAACCTATCAGTGAACATATAACCACAAACACAGCATTAACACACCACTCAACCTATCAGTGAACATATAACCACAAACACAGCATTAACACACCACTCAACCTATCAGTGAACATATAACCACAAACACAGCATTAACACACCACTCAACCTATCAGTGAACATATAACCACAAACACAGCATTAACACACCACTCAACCTATCAGTAAACATATAACCACAAACACAGCATTAACACACCACTCAACCTATCAGTGAACATATAACCACAAACACAGCATTAACACACCACTCAACCTATCAGTAAACATATAACCACAAACACAGCATTAACACACCACTCAACCTATCAGTGAACATATAACCACAAACACAGCATTAACACACCACTCAACCTATCAGTGAACATATAACCACAAACACAGCATTAACACACCACTCATCCTAGCAGTGAACATACCACCACAAACACAGCATTAACACACCACTCATCCTAGCAGTGAACATACCACCACAAACACAGCATTAACACACCACTCATCCTAGCAGTGAACATACCACCACATTATCAGTATAGTATATACTACGAACAGTATACACGCCACTGCAGACAGCCGGCAACTATCACTAATTATACACAAAATTATATATTCTGAACACAATCCACTAACACAGATGTGTACGATAGTGTTATTATTACATCCTGTGATGTATTACTGAAATCTGTTGTTACCCATAACAAAATAATCTGTTTAACATTACAATGTAATTAGATTTTTCTTATGTCTTATTCTATGTAATAACTGAACGTGCTAGTGTTCGGTAATAACTAAGTGCTTATTTCAGGGCCTAGTTGTAGGTATTGTTAGGTTTAAAGCCTATCTACTACACTAGGGTTACTAAGGCTGCACGTCCCCTGTATATCACTAGTCAAGGATATTTTTGCTCGCAAAATGGGAATTAAAGTAATACAGAATAATAGAGAAATAGTTATAATTATAGTAATATTTAAAGAGGTGTTCCGGTAAGCCAGCGAAAGGCCTCGGTCAGATGGCCAAAAGCTCCAACGGCGGGTCATCATCTAAGACCCGCGTCAGGTAACACTTGTCCTGTTTCCTGACTTACCTAACGTAACCTAATTAAAGTAAGCTGTGTGTATACCTTGAGAAACATACAGCCTAACCCATGTAATCTAGTAGCTGGTAAACATAGCCAGCAGACATAGGGAAACCAGGCGAAACGTCTCGCCCACTTCTGATATATGAACGTTTCCAGGTCCCTCTAAAAAGAAATAATAATGACGGCTATTAACCATAGTTTTGAATGGGGTGGAGTGGTAAGCCAGTGAAAGGTCTCAGTCACATAACCAAAAGCACCAGCTGTGGGTCGTCACCCCTCAAGGAACGTTCCTTGATGTTGGTGAGGGGCTCTTGATTTAGGCAATTGGATCTGTGCTCCAGTTCCCCGAATTAAGCCTGAATGCCTTCCACATCCCCCCCCCCAGGCGCTGTATAATCCTCCGGGTTTAGCGCCTCCCCCTTGATTATAATAATGTGGGTCGTCATCTAACACCCGCGTCAGGTAACACTTGTCCTATTTCCTAACCAATCTTACCTAACCCTCAGGTTGTGTACCGAGCGCTCTACTCTAGTTACAGAAGTCAAAATGTCATAGAAAGGCCAGGCTTAAGTTCGGTCAGAAAATACACCTGATAATTTGGCATACATACAACCACTGGTCAAATTAAATGACAACTCACATTCTTAAATAACATTATTATTATAATCAAGGGGGAAGCACTAAACCCGTAGGATTATACAGCGCCTATGGGGGGATGGAAGGCATTCAGGCTTAATTCAGGGAACTGGAGCACAGATCCAACTGGAGCACAGATCCAACTGGAGCACAGATCCAACTGGAGCACAGATCCAACTGGAGCACAGATCCAACTGGAGCACAGATCCAACTGGAACACAGATCCAACTGGAGCACAGATCCAACTGGAGCACAGATCCAACTGGAGCACAGATCCAACTGGAGCACAGATCCAACTGGAGCACAGATCCAACTGGAACACAGATCCAACTGGAGCACAGATCCAACTGGAGCACAGATCCAACTGGAGCACAGATCCAACTGGAACACAGATCCAACTGGAGCACAGATCCAACTGGAGCACAGATCCAACTGGAACACAGATCCAACTGGAGCACAGATCCAACTGGAGCACAGATCCAACTGGAGCACAGATCCAACTGGAGCACAGATCCAACTGGAGCACAGATCCAACTGGAGCACAGATCCAACTGGAGCACAGATCCAACTGGAACACAGATCCAACTGGAGCACAGATCCAACTGGAGCACAGATCCAACTGGAGCACAGATCCAACTGGAACACAGATCCAACTGGAGCACAGATCCAACTGGAGCACAGATCCAACTGGAACACAGATCCAACTGGAGCACAGATCCAACTGGAGCACAGATCCAACTGGAGCACAGATCCAACTGGAGCACAGATCCAACTGGAGCACAGATCCAACTGGAGCACAGATCCAACTGGAACACAGATCCAACTGGAGCACAGATCCAATTCCCTAGATCAAGAGCCCCTCACCAGCGTCAAGGAGCCTTCCTTGAAGGGTCTTAAATAACAAAAAAGGCACAATACCGTGACTGGAACGATACACAAATAACCCGCACATAAAAGAGAGAAGCTTACGACGACGTTTCGGTCCGACTTGGACCAGTGTGACTTTGTCAATGGTCCAAGTCGGACCGAAACGTCGTCGTAAGCTTCTCTCTTTTATGTGCGGGTTATTTGTGTAACTCACATTTCTGTCTGTCTATTGATAAATGGTTAAAACGTGACTAATATACTAGACGTTTGTATAAATACACTGATATGAACCTTGGTAAGAGTTAGACACTAGTGCATAGTTACAAGATAATTTAAATATGGCCAGGAACGTTTATTTAATACATATATCTTAGTGTTTGTTCACGTTTCTTATGATAAATACCTTGAACAAGCTTGTACTAGATACTGTATATCTGAATAAACGACAATAAATAAACCCTTGTGCTCTAGTTTGGTCTTCTTAGGACTTACTTCCTAGATGTGTCTTGTATGTACTCTTGTGCTAGTTTTCTCACCTTGGAGATTTAGTCTAAAATAAAGTAGCCGCTACAGTAGTAAAACTAAATTCAATGAGAATATATATATATATATATATATATATATATATATATATATATATATATATATATATATAAGAATGAAGAATTAAGACACGTGCAACCTCTGGGAATCTTTATTGAAGACGTTTCGCCCTCCAGTGGCTTGAAGGCTGAGGGACTGATAACCTCACGTTTTGTATGGAGTTGTCGATGAATGGTTCAGGGAACCGACACGTTGATAAATTAGACACATGTGCAACTCTTGGGTATCTTTATTGAGGAAACGTTTCGCCACACAATGACTTCATCAGTCCATACAAAGGAGAATCGTGAAGAACAGGAGGAGAATGAGGTAATCAGTCCCTGAATTTATATTGAGAAAAGCCACTGGTTGGCTTTTCTCAAAGATACCCAGATGCTGCACATGTCTAATTATTTATCTTGTTTCGCCTACACAGTAGACTTCTTCAGTCAAAAACCAAGGGAGCAGTAGTAATGAAATAATGATGTAATCAGTCTATCAACCTTGGAGAAAAAGTGTTTGTGGTGGTCAGTCCCTCAGCCTGGAGAAGAGTGTGAGGTGGTCAGTCCCTCAGCCTGGAGAAGAGTGTGAGGTGGTCAGTCCCTCAGCCTGGAGAAGAGTGAGAGGTGGTCAGTCCCTCAGCCTGGAGAAGAGTGTGAGGTGGTCAGTCCCTCAGCCTGGAGAAGAGTGAGAGGTGGTCAGTCCCTCAGCCTGGAGAAGAGTGTGAGGTGGTCAGTCCCTCAACCTGGAGAAGAGTGTGAGGTGGTCAGTCCCTCAGCCTGGAGAAGAGTGAGAGGTGGTCAGTCCCTCAGCCTGGAGAAGAGTGTGAGGTGGTCAGTCCCTCAGCCTGGAGAAGAGTGAGAGGTGGTCAGTCCCTCAGCCTGGAGAAGAGTGTGAGGTGGTCAGTCCCTCAGCCTGGAGAAGAGTGAGAGGTGGTCAGTCCCTCAGCCTGGAGAAGAGTGTGAGGTGGTCAGTCCCTCAGCCTGGAGAAGAGTGAGAGGTGGTCAGTCCCTCAGCCTGGAGAAGAGTGAGAGGTGGTCAGTCCCTCAGCCTGGAGAAGAGTGAGAGGTGGTCAGTCCCTCAGCCTGGAGAAGAGTGTGAGGTGGTCAGTCCCTCAGCCTGGAGAAGAGTGAGAGGTGGTCAGTCCCTCAGCCTGGAGAAGAGTGTGAGGTGGTCAGTCCCTCAGCCTGGAGAAGAGTGTGAGGTGGTCAGTCCCTCAGCCTGGAGAAGAGTGTGAGGTGGTCAGTCCCTCAGCCTGGAGAAGAGTGAGAGGTGGTCAGTCCCTCAGCCTGGAGAAGAGTGTGAGGTGGTCAGTCCCTCAGCCTGGAGAAGAGTGTGAGGTGGTCAGTCCCTCAGCCTGGAGAAGAGTGTGAGGTGGTCAGTCCCTCAGCCTGGAGAAGAGTGTGAGGTGGTCAGTCCCTCAGCCTGGAGAAGAGTGAGAGGTGGTCAGTCCCTCAGCCTGGAGAAGAGTGTGAGGTGGTCAGTCCCTCAGCCTGGAGAAGAGTATGAGGTGGTTAGGCCCTCAGCCTGGAGAAGAGTGTAAGGTGGTCAGTCCCTCAGCCTGGAGAAGAATGTGAGGTGGTCAGTCCCTCAGCCTGGAGAAGAGTGTGAGGTGGTTAGGCCCTCAGCCTGGAGAAGAGTGAGAGGTGGTCAGTCCCTCAGCCTGGAGAAGAGTGTGAGGTGGTCAGTCCCTCAGCCTGGAGAAGAGTGTGAGGTGGTTAGGCCCTCAGCCTGGAGAAGAGTGTGAGGTGGTCAGTCCCTCAGCCTGGAGAAGAATGTGAGGTGGTCAGTCCCTCAGCCTGGAGAAGAGTGTGAGGTGGTTAGGCCCTCAGCCTGGAGAAGAGTGTGAGGTGGTCAGTCCCTCAGCCTGGAGAAGAGTGAGAGGTGGTCAGTCCCTCAGCCTGGAGAAGAGTGTGAGGTGGTCAGTCCCTCAGCCTGGAGAAGAGTGTGAGGTGGTCAGTCCCTCAGCCTGGAGAAGAGTGAGAGGTGGTCAGTCCCTCAGCCTGGAGAAGAGTGAGAGGTGGTCAGTCCCTCAGCCTGGAGAAGAGTGAGAGGTGGTCAGTCCCTCAGCCTGGAGAAGAGTGTGAGGTGGTCAGTCCCTCAGCCTGGAGAAGAGTGAGAGGTGGTCAGTCCCTCAGCCTGGAGAAGAGTGAGAGGTGGTCAGTCCCTCAGCCTGGAGAAGAGTGAGAGGTGGTCAGTCCCTCAGCCTGGAGAAGAGTTCAGCTCCATGGCCAGAAATACAAGTACATGTACAAGGTATACAAGTACATGTACAAGGTATACAAGTACATGTACAAGGTATACAAGTACATGTACAAGGTATACAAGTACATGTACAAGGTATACAAGTACATGTACAAGGTATACCAGTACATGTACAAGGTATACAAGTACATGTACAAGGTATACAAGTACATGTACAAGGTATACAAGTACATGTACAAGGTATACAAGTACATGTACAAGGTATACCAGTACATGTACAAGGTATACAAGTACATGTACAAGGTATACCAGTACATGTACAAGGTATACAAGTACATGTACAAGGTATACAAGTACATGTACAAGGTATACAGACCATAGCTGACATCAGTGACATACTACTATATAGAAAGTCACTTGTTATGCTGAGCATTTCCCACAAATTATGTCAGTTTTGTCCCAGGATGCGACCCACACCAGTCCACTAACACCCTGGATGCGACCCACACCAGTCCACTAACACCCAGGATGTGACCCACACCAGCCCACTAACACCCAGGATGCGACCCACACCAGTCCACTAACACCCAGGATGCGACCCACACCAGTCCACTAACACCCAGGATGTGACCCACACCAGTCCACTAACACCCAGGATGCGACCCACACCAGTCCACTAACACCCAGGATGCGACCCACACCAGTCCACTAACACCCAGGATGCGACCCACACCAGTCCACTAACACCCAGGATGCGACCCACACCAGTCCACTAACACCCAGGATGCGACCCACACCAGTCCACTAACACCCAGGATGTGACCCACACCAGTCCACTAACACCCAGGATGCGACCCACATCAGTCCACTAACACCCAGGTACCTATTTTACTAATGAGTGAACATGGGCAACCGGTGTAAGGAAACATGCCCAATGTTCCCACCCTTTCCGGGAATCGAACCCGGATACTGAGCGTGTGAAGCGAGAACTTCTCCTACCAGGCTACGAGCCACCTTAGTGTAGCTGTGAGACCAGTACTGTTATCTACAAGAGAACGTGTGTTATCGAGAACAATTAATCTTGGACGTGTCTTATCAACTTCACTCTGTCGCGAGAGATTAATTATCCAAGAAACAATCACATATACATCTCATCCACAGTCCTATGATACCTTGATAAATGAAACACCTGTGTAACACCTGGGTAGCTTTATTCTGGAAACGTGTCGCCAGCCAGTGGCTTCTACAGTCGATCACCAACTCCAGGAAAAGGGACTAATCACCTCAATCTCCTCCTCTCATCTTCCACCTTTCTCTGCACTGGACTGAAGAAACCACTGACTGGCTTCTACAGTCGATCATCAACTCCAGGAAAAGGGACTAATCACCTCAAACTCCTCCTCTCATCTTCCACCTTTCTCTGCACTGGACTGAAGAAGCCACTGACTGGCGAAACGTTTCCAGAATAAAGCATCCCAAATGCAGCACAAGTGTGAGTGCAATTTTATGTATCGTCTATATAAGTCATCTGATAACAAAAGCACATTAATTATATGTTGGGTTAAGGACCTGCCTTGTATGAGCCAGTAGGTCTGCTGCAGTGTTCCTCCTTTTCTTGTACTCACCTATTTGTGGTTGCAGGGGTCGAGACTCGGCTCCTGGCCCCGCCTCTTCACTGACCGCTACGAGGTCCTCTCTCTCCCTGCTCCATGAGCTTTATCATACCTCGTCTTAAATCTATGCATGTTTCCAGCATCCACTACATTACTTTCCAGACCATTCCACTTCCTGACAACTCTGTGACTGAAGAAATACTTCCTAACATCCCTGTGATTCATCTGAGTCATGTGTACAACTAGCGAGGTATATTTATTGCGGCAACGTTTCGTTCTCCAGGAGCTCTGTCGAGCTTGACAAAGCTGATGGAGAGCGAAACGTTGCCAAAAATAAAAATGATTAAGAGAAGTGTACAAATTAGGTATCTTTATTGTTGAAACGTTTCGCCTACACAGCAGACTTCTTCAAATATACGTTGCAACGTCTTGGAGATCTTTCACCTCGCCTTCGACAGTATTTAAGACTCCATTCTCATGATTCATATTGTTCCAGACCATGGAGCTGGACTCTTCTCCAGACTGAGGGATTGACCACCTTGTTCCAGACCATGGAGCTGGACTCTTCTCCAGGCTGAGGGACTGACCACCTTGTTCCAGACCATGGAGCTGGACTCTTCTCCAGGCTGAGGGACTGACCACCTTGTTCCAGACCATGGAGCTGGACTAAACCATACCCCCGGCCGGGATTGAACCCGCGGTCATAGAGTCTCAAAACTCCAGCCCGTCGCGCTAGCCACTAGACCAGCTAGCCACAATAAGATTCATCCAACTAGGTATATTTCTACACCATAGGAAAGTTAGCACAGGCACCTCTGTGACCACAAATGCAAGTTTTTACAGACGAATCTCCAGCTAGCGTGGCCGTGACGAACTCTAGCTCAAGTCCCTTCACTGCCGTCAACATGACTTAAGAAATCGTAATGACACGATTGCAAATAAACCATACCCCCGGCCGGGATTGAACCCGCGGTCATAGAGTCTCAAAACTCCAGCCCGTCGCGCTAGCCACTAGACCAGCTAGCCACAATAAGATTCATCCAACTAGGTATATTTCTACACCATAGGAAAGTTAGCACAGGCACCTCTGTGACCACAAATGCAAGTTTTTACAGACGAATCTCCAGCTAGCGTGGCCGTGACGAACTCTAGCTCAAGTCCCTTCACTGCCGTCAACATGACTTAAGAAATCGTTATTTGCAATCGTGTCATTACGATTTCTTAAGTCATGTTGACGGCAGTGAAGGGACTTGAGCTAGAGTTCGTCACGGCCACGCTAGCTGGAGATTCGTCTGTAAAAACTTGCATTTGTGGTCACAGAGGTGCCTGTGCTAACTTTCCTATGGTGTAGAAATATACCTAGTTGGATGAATCTTATTGTGGCTAGCTGGTCTAGTGGCTAGCGCGACGGGCTGGAGTTTTGAGACTCTATGACCGCGGGTTCAATCCCGGCCGGGGGTATGGTTTATTTGCAATCGTGTCATTACGATTTCTTAAGTCATGTTGACGGCAGTGAAGGGACTTGAGCTAGAGTTCGTCACGGCCACGCTAGCTGGAGATTCGTCTGTAAAAACTTGCATTTGTGGTCACAGAGGTGCCTGTGCTAACTTTCCTATGGTGTAGAAATATACCTAGTTGGATGAATCTTATTGTGGCTAGCTGGTCTAGTGGCTAGCGCGACGGGCTGGAGTTTTGAGACTCTATGACCGCGGGTTCAATCCCGGCCGGGGGTATGGTTTATTTGCAATCGTGTCATTACGATTTCTTAAGTCATGGAGCTGGACTCTTCTCCAGGCTGAGAGACTGACCACCATGTTCCAAACCATGGAGCTGGACTCTTCTCCAGGCTGAGGGACTGACCACCTTGTTCCAGACCATGGAGCTGAACTCTTCTCCAGGCTGAGGGATTGACCACCTTGTTCCAGACCATGGAGCTGAACTCTTCTCCAGGCTGAGGGACTGACCACCTTGTTCCAGACCATGGAGCTGGACTCTCCTCCAGGCTGAGAGACTGACCACCATGTTCCAGACCATGGAGCTGGACTCTTCTCCAGGCTGAGAGACTGACCACCGTGTTCCAGACCATGGAGCTGGACTCTTCTCCAGGCTGAGAGACTGACCACCGTGTTCCAGACCATGGAGCTGGACTCTTCTCCAGGCTGAGGGACTGACCACCGTGTTCCAGACCATGGAGCTGGACTCTTCTCCAGGCTGAGGGACTGACCACCTTGTTCCAGACCATGGAGCTGGACTCTTCTCCAGACTGAGGGACTGACCACCTTGTTCCAGACCATGGAGCTGGACTCTTCTCCAGGCTGAGAGACTGACCACCGTGTTCCAGACCATGGAGCTGGACTCTTCTCCAGGCTGAGAGACTGACCACCGTGTTCCAGACCATGGAGCTGGACTCTTCTCCAGGCTGAGGGACTGACCACCTTGTTCCAGACCATGGAGCTGAACTCTTCTCCAGGCTGAGGGACTGACCACCTTGTTCCAGACCATGGAGCTGGACTTCTCCAGGCTGAGAGACTGACCACCTTGTTCCAGACCATGGAGACAGGCACTGACCACCGTGTTCCAGACCATGAGCTGGACTCTTCTCCAGGCTTGACCACCTCCAGACCATGGAGCTGACTCTTCTCCAGGCTGAGGGACTGACCACCTTGTTCCAGACCATGGAGCTGAACTTCTCCAGGCTGAGGGACTCCACCTTGTTCCAGACCATGAGGGACTTCTCCATGAGAGACTGACCACCTTGTTCCAGACCATGGAGCTGAACTCTTCTCAGGCAGGCTCCAGACCATGGAGCTGAACTCTTCTCCAGGCTGAGGGATTGACCACCTTGTTCCAGACCATGGAGATGAACTCTTCTCCAGGCTGAGGGACTGACCACCTCAAATATTATTTCTCCAAGGTTGATGTACTGATTAATCATCTTCGATTCACTACACCTGCTGCCTCAATATCTGACTGAAACCTACTATGTAGACGAAACGTTTCCATACACAAATAACCCGCACATAAAAGAGAGAAGCTTACAACGACGTTTCGGTCCTACTTGGACCATTAACAAAGTCACACTAACCAGAAGTGGAGCAGGACGGCTATATATAGACAGTTCCAGTCACGCTATTGTGCCTTTTTTAGTTATTTACGAAACGTTCCAACAATAAGGACACCCAGCTGCTGCACATGTATCTTAAATCATCAAAATGCACAAAACGCTTCCATAGTTATCACGATCCTAACGAAAAACAAATCAGCGATTATTTTTTTAATTATTTCATGCCTTAAACAAATTAGTTTACCCATCTCGGGGGAATAGGGGAGTATATTTCGTGTACAACTCTGGCTCTCTTCAGAACACTCTGCAAGTCACATTAGACGATTTATGGACCCTGGGAGCAACAGTAGTAGATAGCAAGGCGGTGATACAAAGATATATAAGTAAATCAAGTGTGATTTGTGTGGGTAGTGATCGTACATGGATGGGCCGGGCTGGTGGGTGGTCGTACATGGAAGGGCCGGGCAGGTGGGTGGTCGTACATGGATGGGCTGGGCTGGTGGGTGGTCGTACATGGATGGGCTGGGCTGGTGGGTGATCGTACATGGATGGGCTGGGCTGGTGGGTGGTCGTACATGGATGGGCTGGGCTGGTGGGTGGTCGTACATGGAAGGGCCGGGCAGGTGGGTGGTCGTACATGGATGGGCTGGGCTGGTGGGTGGTCGTACATGGATGGGCTGGGCTGGTGGGTGGTCGTACATGGAAGGGCCGGGCAGGTGGGTGGTCGTACATGGATGGGCTGGGCTGGTGGGTGGTCGTACATGGAAGGGCCGGGCTGGTGGGTGGTCGTACATGGAAGGGCCGGGCTGGTGGGTGGTCGTACATGGATGGGCTGGGCTGGTGGGTGGTCGTACATGGATGGGCTGGGCTGGTGGGTGGTCGTACATGGATGGGCTGGGCTGGTGGGTGGTCGTACATGGATGGGCTGGGCTGGTGGGTGGTCGTACATGGATGGGCCGGGCAGGTGGGTGGTCGTACATGGATGGGCTGGGCTGGTGGGTGGTCGTACATGGATGGGCCGGGCAGGTGGGTGGTCGTACATGGATGGGCTGGGCTGGTGGGTGGTCGTACATGGATGGGCTGGGCTGGTGGGTGATCGTACATGGAAGGGCCGGGCTGGTGGGTGGTCGTACATGGAAGGGCCGGGCTGGTGGGTGGTCGTACATGGATGGGCCGGGCTGGTGGGTGGTCGTACATGGATGGGCTGGGCTGGTGGGTGATCGTACATGGATGGGCCGGGCTGGTGGGTGGTCGTACATGGATGGGCCGGGCTGGTGGGTGGTCGTACATGGAAGGGCCGGGCAGGTGGGTGGTCGTACATGGATGGGCCGGGCTGGTGGGTGGTCGTACATGGAAGGGCCGGGCTGGTGGGTGGTCGTACATGGAAGGGCCGGGCAGGTTGGTCGTACATGGAAGGGCCGGGCTGGTGGGTGGTCGTACATGGATGGGCTGGGCTGGTGGGTGATCGTACATGGATTGGCTGGGCTGGTGGGTGGTCGTACATGGATGGGCTGGGCTGGTGGGTGGTCGTACATGGATGGGCTGGGCTGGTGGGTGGTCGTACATGGATGGGCCGGGCTGGTGGGTGGTCGTACATGGATGGGCTGGGCTGGTGGGTGGTCGTACATGGATTGGCTGGGATGGTGGGTGGTCGTACATGGATGGGCTGGGCTGGTGGGTGGTCGTACATGGATGGGCTGGGCTGGTGGGTGGTCGTACATGGATGGGCTGGGCTGGTGGGTGGTCGTACATGGATGGGCTGGGCTGGTGGGTGGTCGTACATGGATGGGCTGGGCTGGTGGGTGATCGTACATGGATGGGCTGGGCTGGTGGGTGGTCGTACATGGATGGGCTGGGCTGGTGGGTGATCGTACATGGATGGGCTGGGCTGGTGGGTGGTCGTACATGGATGGGCTGGGCTGGTGGGTGATCGTACATGGATGGGCTGGGCTGGTGGGTGGTCGTACATGGATGGGCTGGGCTGGTGGGTGGTCGTACATGGATGGGCTGGGCTGGTGGGTGGTCGTACATGGATGGGCTGGGCTGGTGGGTGGTCGTACATGGATGGGCTGGGCTGGTGGGTGGTCGTACATGGATGGGCTGGGCTGGTGGGTGATCGTACATGGATGGGCTGGGCTGGTGGGTGGTCGTACATGGATGGGCTGGGCTGGTGGGTGGTCGTACATGGATGGGCTGGGCTGGTGGGTGGTCGTACATGGATGGGCTGGGCTGGTGGGTGGTCGTACATGGATGGGCTGGGCTGGTGGGTGGTCGTACATGGATGGGCTGGTGGGTGGTCGTACATGGATGGGCTGGGCTGGTGGGTGGTCGTACATGGATGGGCTGGGCTGGTGGGTGGTCGTACATGGATGGGCTGGGCTGGTGGGTGGTCGTACATGGAAGGGCCGGGCTGGTGGGTGGTCGTACATGGATGGGCTGGTGGGTGGTCGTACATGGATGGGCTGGGCTGGTGGGTGGTCGTACATGGATGGGCTGGGCTGGTGGGTGATCGTACATGGATGGGCTGGGCTGGTGGGTGGTCGTACATGGATGGGCTGGGCTGGTGGGTGGTCGTACATGGATGGGCTGGGCTGGTGGGTGATCGTACATGGATGGGCTGGGCTGGTGGGTGGTCGTACATGGATGGGCTGGGCTGGTGGGTGATCGTACATGGATGGGCTGGGCTGGTGGGTGGTCGTACATGGATGGGCTGGGCTGGTGGGTGGTCGTACATGGATGGGCTGGGCTGGTGGGTGGTCGTACATGGATGGGCTGGGCTGGTGGGTGGTCGTACATGGAAGGGCCGGGCTGGTGGGTGATCGTACATGGATGAACTAGGCGGGTGGTCGGGGTGGAGGCTGGCTTGTTCAGGAATGGGAAGGGTCAGTAATTACCTATTTTTAACTACCTATTTAAAAAAGTTTGAGGGGGGGGGGAAGGTAAACTACCAGTGACTAATACGCTAACAGTACGTTAAAGCAACTGTATCGAAACCACGGTACACATGGAGTTAGAACTCGGAACAAGTTCTAACTCCACCCATACTGTGGTTTGTTGGTAATTAGTGTTATTACGAGTGCGTGAGTCAAATGTATGGAGTCCATTAGTTTCTTTTCTGCTTAACATCCCTTCAAGGTAAAGGGGGGGCGTTGAGGCTGGTGTTGAAGACCCACCTGGAAACTGCGCCGTCGAGGGTGAGGGACTGATCACCTGGAAACTGCACCTTCGAGGGTGAGGGACTGATCACCTGAAAACTGCGCCGTCGAGAGTGAGGGACTGACCACCTGAAAACTGCGCCTTCGAGGGTGAGGGACTGACCACCTGGAAACTGCACCTTCGAGGGTGAGGGACTGACCACCTGGAAACTGCACCTTCGAGGGTGAGGGACTGACCACCTGGAAACTGCGCCGTCGAGGGTGAGGGACTGATCACCTGAAAACTACGCCGTCGAAGGTGAGGGACTGATCACCTGAAAACTGCACCTTCGAGGGTGAGGGACTGATCACCTGAAAACTGCACCTTCGAGGGTGAGGGACTGACCACCTGAAAACTGCGCCGTCGAGGGTGAGGGACTGATCACCTGAAAACTGCACCTTCAAGGGTGAGGGACTGATCACCTGAAAACTGCACCTTCGAGGGTGAGGGACTGATCACTTGAAAACTGCACCTTCGAGAGTGAGGGACTGACCACCTGAAAACTGCGCCTTCGAGGGTGAGGGACTGACCACCTGAAAACTGCGCCGTCGAGGGTGAGGGACTGACCACCTGAAAACTGCACCTTCGAGAGTGAGGGACTGACCACCTGAAAACTGCACCTTCGAGAGTGAGGGACTGACCACCTGAAAACTACGCCGTCGAAGGTGAGGGACTGACCACCTAAAAACTGCGCCTTTGAGAGTGAGGGACTGATTATATCGTCTTTACATCTCTACTACTACAATGTGGCAGATGTTGCAGGTGTATGGTGTAGGAGGTAGGTTACTGAAAGCAGTGAAGAGTTTTTACGAGGATAGTGAGGCTCAAGTTAGAGTATGTAGGAAAGAGGGAAATTATTTCCCAGTAAAAGTAGGCCTTAGACAAGGATGTGTGATGTCACCGTGGTTGTTTAATATATTTATAGATGGGGTTGTAAGAGAAGTAAATGCGAGGGTCTTGGCAAGAGGTGTGGAGTCAAAAGATAAAGAATCACACATAAAGTGGGAGTTGTCACAGTTGCTCTTTGCTGATGACACTGTGCTCTTGGGAGATTCTGAAGAGAAGTTGCAGAGATTGGTGGATGAATTTGGTAGGGTGTGCAAAAGAAGAAAATTGAAAGTGAATACAGGAAAGAGTAAGGTTATGAGGATAACAAAAATATTAGGTGATGAAAGATTGGATATCAGATTGGAGGGAGAGAGTATGGAGGAGGTGAATGTATTCAGATATTTGGGAGTGGACGTGTCAGCAGATGGGTCTATGAAAGATGAGGTGAATCATAGAATTGATGAGGGGAAAAGGGTGAGTGGTGCACTTAGGAGTCTGTGGAGACAAAGAACTTTGTCCTTGGAGGCAAAGAGGGGAATGTATGAGAGTATAGTTTTACCAACGCTCTTATATGGGTGTGAAGCATGGGTGATGAATGTTGCAGCGAGGAGAAGGGTGGAGGCAGTGGAGATGTCATGTCTGAGGGCAATGTGTGGTGTGAATATAATGCAGAGAATTCGTAGTTTGGAAGTTAGGAGGAGGTGCGGGATTACCAAAACTGTTGTCCAGAGGGCTGAGGAAGGGTTGTTGAGGTGGTTCGGACATGTAGAGAGAATGGAGCGAAACAGAATGACTTCAAGAGTGTATCAGTCTGTAGTGGAAGGAAGGCGGGGTAGGGGTCGGCCTAGGAAAGGTTGGAGGGAGGGGGTAAAGGAGGTTTTGTGTGCGAGGGGCTTGGACTTCCAGCAGGCATGCGTGAGCGTGTTTGATAGGAGTGAATGGAGACAAATGGTTTTTAATACTTGACGTGCTGTTGGAGTGTGAGCAAAGTAACATTTATGAAGGGATTCAGGGAAACCGGCAGGCCGGACTTGAGTCCTGGAGATGGGAAGTACAGTGTCTGCACTCTGAAGGAGGGGTGTTAATGTTGCAGTTTAAAAACTGTAGTGTAAAGCACCCTTCTGGCAAGACAGTGATGGAGTGAATGATGGTGAAAGTTTTTCTTTTTCGGGCCACCCTGCCTTGGTGGGAATCGGCCAGTGTGATAATAAATAAATAATCTCTACTACTGCTACCTCCTCTGCATACGACTGAAGAAGCCTACTGTGCAGGCGAAACGTTTCTAAATAAAGATACCTAACTGTTGGAGATGTGTCTTACTTATTAACCTGTCGGTATTGTATACCATTATCATGTTCACACCATCCCACACCCTCTTCCTGTGCTGGAAAAAGACATAAAAACAATTGAATTCTGTTTTTTTATGTAGCAGCACACTACTGATGAATCCAACTTTGTATAATTAAAAAATGAATCCCCTGTGGTACCCCGTCTCACCCGAGTCGCCTAATACGGGTAACAATTGTAAAATTCAACACCATCTCTCTAATTCTCATTACCAGTCAACACACACACTTCCGCCTCCGCCAAACCCACCTCCAACACCTCTGTGTGAATCCCCAACCTTCACTCGACGCGCCCACTTCAGTTACAGTAATTACACAAAAATGTGTCATCGCCAACGGGGCTCGACCTAAGATAAGGCAGATCCACACCTGGGCCAGTATTTGCTGCAGATAGTTGTGGCTGCAGGGAAATATGCCTATAGTCGACACTAAATAATTCCGAACGCTTTATATAGTAACGCAAGGACAGGGCTGTCGAAGGAGGGTTTGGTATTCCATTAATACAAGTCGACACTCGATAATTTCTAACGCTTTGGATGGTAACGCAAGGACAGGGCTGTCGAAGGAGAGTCTGGTGTTCCATTAATACAAGTCGACACTCGATAATTTCTAACGCTTTGGATGGTAACGCAAGGACAGGGCTGTCGAAGGAGAGTCTGGTGTTCCATTAATACAAGTCGACACTCGATAATTTCTAACGCTTTGGATGGTAACGCAAGGACAGGGCTGTCGAAGGAGAGTCTGGTGTTCCATTAATACAAGTCGACACTCGATAATTTCTAACGCTTTGGATGGTAACGCAAGGACAGGGCTGTCGAAGGAGAGTCTGGTGTTCCATTAATACAAGTCGACACTCGATAATTTCTAACGCTTTGGATGGTAACGCAAGGACAGGGCTGTCGAAGGAGAGTCTGGTGTTCCATTAATACAAGTCGACACTCGATAATTTCTAACGCTTTGGATGGTAACGCAAGGACAGGGCTGTCGAAGGAGAGTCTGGTGTTCCATTAATACAAGTCGACACTCGATAATTTCTAACGCTTTGGATGGTAACGCAAGGACAGGGCTGTCGAAGGAGAGTCTGGTGTTCCATTAATACAAGTCGACACTCGATAATTTCTAACGCTTTGGATGGTAACGCAAGGACAGGGCTGTCGAAGGAGAGTCTGGTGTTCCATTAATACAAGTCGACACTCGATAATTTCTAACGCTTTGGATGGTAACGCAAGGACAGGGCTGTCGAAGGTGTTCCAGTTACAGCTTACCTCACAACCACTAGCAGTGGTTGTGAGGTAAGCTGTCAGACACCATCAAGCTAGAGAAGTACTATCCTGTCATATGAGCAACACTGGAGATTATATTACTCAGCTCTCGTATTCATATTAGAAAATGCGCTGGAAAATATACAAAAAACTACTTAAATTGATCTCGTGTATCAGAAACCTTTCCTACAAATACACGTTGAATGCACTGAAATTTCACTCTGGAAAGACGTAGAATTAGAGGGAATATGACTGAAGTGTACAAATGCAAAATATAGCTTACTGAATGTACTTGAGAGTAATCTCTAAATTACAAATTAAAATTTCCACGTCTCGTTGCTATCACAATATTTGAGACAACTTAGCAAACACGTTTTTACAAGTAAAATATCTTAGGTCGTTAACCTGGTCTAGTTCTCGTTTCCGGTGGTATGGGACCTCTCGTACTGACCTTAATGAAAACACAGTAGCAGACCAGTGCTGTTATTATCATGGGGGAGCACTAAACTTGTAGGGATTATACAGTTCCTGGGGATGATGGAAGGTATTCAGGTTTAATTCAGGGAGCTGGAGCACAGATACAATTCCCTAGATCAAGAGCTCCTCACCAACATCAAGGAACCTTCCTTGAGGGGACATGAACCTCCCTTGAGGGGACAGGAACCTTCCTTGAGGGGACAGAACCTCCCTTGAGGGGACAGGAACCTCCCTTGAGGGGACAGGAACCTTCCTTGAGGGGACAGGAACCTCCCTTGAGGGGACAGGAACCTCCCTTGAGGGGACAGGATCCTCCCTTGAGGGGACAGGAACCTCCCTTGAGGGGACAGGAACCTCCCTTGAGGGGACAGGAACCTCCCTTGAGGGGACAGGAACCTCCCTTGAGGGGACAGGAACCTTCCTTGAGGAGACAGGAACCTCCCTTAAGGGGACAGGAACCTCCCTTGAGGGGACAGGAACCTCCGTTAAGGGGTCTTAGTATTAAGCCTACAGGAATTAGACATATGCAACACCTGACTATCTTCATTTGAAGATGTTTCACATATGCAGATGTTTGCGTGTGTTTAATTCCTCGTCCAGTCAGTATTGTGTAACGTTATGGTAGAAGTGATTTCTAGTCCTGACGCACTCACCTGATCAAAGTAAGCAGCAAGCATCATGGTGTTATGGGTGACGCAAAACTCCAGTAGTCTGATGCACGTGGTTTACGGATGACGCAAGCCTCGTGCAGGCTGACACACCGTGGTTCTGGATGACGCAAGCCTCGTGCAGGCTGACACACCGTGGTTCTGGATGACGCAAGCCTCGTACAGGCTGACACACCGTGGTTCTGGATGACGCAAGCCTCGTGCAGGCTGACACACCGTGGTTCTGGATGACGCAAGCCTCGTGCAGGCTGACACACCGTGGTTCTGGATGACGCAAGCCTTTTGCAGGCTGACACACCGTGGTTCTGGATGACGCAAGCCTCGTGCAGGCTGACACACCGTGGTTCTAGATGACGCAAACTTTGTGTAGGCTGGTACACGTGGCTTATAGATAACGCAAGGCTCGTCTAGGCTACGCAAAGCCGGTAGCACACATCACCGGCTTACAACGGTGCCATCAACACTATCCATGCCAAGGTAGAGTGCCGCTAGTCCTAGTCTTAGCAGCCTGACCATTATGTCAGAGCCACGGGTTTAAGGGAAGCCTAGGGGGTATGTCCTAGCTACCCTTAGTTCCTCCCCCTGGGGGTCTTGAGGGAGGGTATCTAGGCTCTACTGGAGCCTACAGAAGACCGGAAAAGCCCAGCCAGTGTTGGGGGAGTTCCAGTCTGTGTAGGAGTTCTTGCTAGTGTTGGGGCTCCGACCAGTGTTGGAGTTCCAGCTAGTGGTGGGGCTACAGTGTTGAGTCTCAGCCAGTGTTGGGATTCCAGCCAGTACTGAAGCCCCAGTCAGTGGAGTTCCAGCCAGTGTTGGGGTTCCAGCCAGTGTTGGGGTTCCAGCCAGTGTTGGGGTTCCAGCCAGTGTTGGGGTTCCAGCCAGTGTTGGGGTTCCAGCCAGTGTTGAAGTCCCAGTCAGTGCTGGAGTTCCAGCCAATGTTGAAGCCCCAGCCAGTGTTGGAGAGGGTAGCAGTGTGGCCTACTGAGACGAGCGCCAGCAACACACGTCTCCCACTGCCTCCTGCCAGTTGCCAACTGAAGCATCAAGACAGTGTGAGTGTGTGTTCCCCTGAACATGTGCTCCTCCCCTCCCTCTCCCATTACCCCTTCCCCTTCCCCTACCCTCCCTCTCACACGTAAACAAACCCCCATGCAGGTGCCTCGCTCAGGTGAACGCCGACGCACCTGAGCTAAATTTATGTGTGTTTACCCCCCTGTTTTTTTTATTTTGAAAAATATGTGGAAAAACAATAGCCTACCCAAGGCTCTATTAAATGGGTATTTTTCCCGTAGCTGAGTTGGTAGCGCATTCAGTTCACACACTGAGGTCCGTGGCTCGATCCCCGGTACGAGTGCAATCATAATGACGTATTTCCCTAAGACACCTTCTGTCCATGTTCACCTAGCAGTAATTACGTTACTTGGATGGTAGTCACCCTACACCTGCTGTCCCTGTTCAGCTAACAGTAAGTAGGTACCTGAGTGTTAGCTAACTGCTGTGGTTAACATCGTAGTAGTGGTGAATTAACGTTAGTGGTGGTGACGGTGCTGGTGGCCGGTGGTGGTAGCAGTGGGAGAACATTGGTGGTGGTAGTGGCGGTGGTAGTGACGGTGGTATTGACATTGGTAGTAGTAGTGACGGTGGCGTAACATTAGTAGTGATGGTGGTAACATTAGTGGTAGCTTGATGGTGGTAGTGACAGTGGTAACGGTAGTAACGTTGGTAATTAGTGATGACGGTGGTAACATTGGTAGTGGTAGCATTAGTAGTAGTGGTAACGATGGTAGCATTAGTGATGAGTAACATTGGTAGTGATGGTATTAACATTAGTGGTGACAGTGAGTAACGTTAGTGGTAGTAGTAGTAACAATTGGTAGTGACGGTGGTGGTAGTATTATTGAGTGGTAACATTAGTGGTGAGTAAGTGACATTAGTAGTAATGGTAACCAGTGATAACGATGAAAGTGGTAGTAGTAACATTGGTATTAGTGGTAACGGTGGTAACATTAGTAATAACGGTAGTAAGTAGTAGTAACGAGTAGTGGCATTAGCGGTGGCAGTAACGATGGTGAAGTAGTAACAGTAGTAGTGAAGTGACAGTGGTGGTAGTGGTAAAGCAGTGGTAACATTGGTGAGTAACATTGGTAGTAGTGGCAACAATTGGTAACGGTGGTAGTGGTAACGGTGGTGGCAGGGTGGTGGAGTAGCAGTGGTAACGTTGGTGGTAGTAAAGTGGTAACGTTGGTAGTGGTAACAGTGGTAACGTTAGTGGTAACCCGGTGGTAACGTTAGAGTAGTAACAGTGAAGTAACATTAGTAGTGGTAGTAGCAGTGGTAACGGTAGTAGTAGTACTGATGGTAACGCATTGGTAGTAGAGTAACTTGGTAGTAACGATGGTGGTAAGTAAAGTAACAGTAGTAACCATTAGTAGTAATTAGTAAACAGTGGTAGTAGTAGTGACAGTGAAGTGGTAGTGGTAACATTAATTATTGGTAATGGTAACGGTAGTGGCATTGGTGGTGGTAGTAACAGTGGTAGTAGTAGTAACAGTGAAGTAACGTTGGTAGTAGTGGTAACGGTGGTGGTAGTAGTGAACGGTGGTAGTAGTGAGTGAAAGCATTGGTAGTGAGTAGTAACAGTGGTAACATTAGTATTAGTGTAACAGTGGTAACATTAGTGGTAACATTGGTAGTGAAGTAGTGGCAGTGGTAACATTGGTAGTAGTAATTGGTAACATTGGTAGTAACAGTGGTGGTATTAATGTTAGTAGTAACGTTAGTGAGTAGTATTAACAGTGGTAACAGTGGTGGTGGTGGTGGCGGTGGTGGTGGTGGTGGCGGTGGTGGCGTTGGTGGTGGTGGTGGTGGCGTTGGTGGTGACGGTGGTGGTGACAGTGGTGGCAGTGTGGCATTGGTGGTGGTGACGGTGGTAACGTTGGTGGTGGTGGCGTTGGTGGTGGTGGTGGCGGTGGTGGCAGTGGCGGTGTGATGGCATTGGTGGTGGTAGTGACGGTGGTGGTGGTAACGGTGGTGGTGGTGGTGACGGTAGTGGCGGTGGTGGTAGTGGTGAAGTGACGTTGGTGGTAACGGTGGTGGTGGTATTGGTGGTAGCGTTGGTGGTAGTGGTAGTGCATTGGTAGTGGCGGTGGTGGTGGTATTGGTGGTGACGTTGGTGGTAGTGGTAACATTAGTGGTGGAAGTGGCGGTGGTGACGGTGGTAACGTTGGCGTGGCAGTAACGTTGCGTGTGGTAGTGAACGGTGGTAGTAGTGGCAGTGGTAGTGGTGTTGGTAACGGTAGTGGCATTGAGTAGTAACGGTGGTAATTAGTAGCAACAGTGGTAACGGTGGTGAAGTAGTAACGGTGGTAGCGGGTAGTAGAAGTAACAGTAGTAACATTAGTAGTAGTAAAAGTAGTAACATTAGTAGTAGTAACAGTAGTAACATTAGTAGTAACAGTAGTAACATTAGAAGTAGTAACAGTAGTAACATTAGTAGTAGTAGTAACAGTAGTAACAGTAGTAGTAGTAACAGTAGTAACATTAGTAGTAGAAGTAACAGTAGTAACATTAGTAGTAGTAGTAACAGTAGTAACATTAGTAGTAGTAGTAACAGTAGTAACATTAGTAGTAGTAGTAACAGTAGTAACATTAGTAGTAGTAGTAACAGTAGTAACATTAGTAGTAGTAGTAACAGTAGTAACATTAGTAGTAGTAGTAACATTAGTAGTAACAGTGGTAGTGGTAGTGACGGTGGCATTGGTGGTGAGTGGTAACCAGTGGTAACGATGGTGTGAGTGGTAACGGTGGTAACGTTGGTGGTGGTGGTAGCATTGGTAACCAGTGGTAACGTTGGTGGTGGCGGTGGTGGTGGTAGTGACAATTGGTAGCGTTGGTAGTGGTAGTAACGGTGGTAGCATTGAGTATTGGTAGTGACATTGGTGGTAGTGGTGACGGTAGTGACATTAGTGTGGTAGTAACATTGGTAGTGAGTGATGGCAGTGGTAACATTGGTAGTGAAGTAGTAACGGTGAAGTGGCTTGTTAGTGACTGAGTAGTAGGCATTGGTAGTAGCATTGGTGGTGGTGATGAGCGGTGGTGGCATTGGTAGTGGTAACGGTGGTAACGTTAGTGGTGTCAACGGTGGTGACATTGGTGGTAGTAACGGTGATGACATTGGTGGTGAGTGGTGACATTGGTAGTGGTAGTAACGGTGAAAGTGACATTGGTGAGTAGTAGTGACGTTGGTAACGGTGGTGGTGGTGGTAGCAGTGGTAACGTTGGTAGTAGTAACAGTGGTAACATTGGTGGTGGTAACAGTGGTAACGTTGGTAGTAACAGTAGTAACATTAGTAGTAGTAGTAACATTAGTAGTAGTAACAGTAGTAACATTAGTAGTAGTAGTAACAGTAGTAACATTAGTAGTAGTAGTAACAGTAGTAACATTAGTAGTAGTAACATTAGTAGTAGTAACAGTAGTAACATTAGTAGTAGTAACAGTAGTAACATTAGTAGTAATAGTAATAGTAACATTAGTAGTAGTAACAGCAGTAACAGTAGTAGTAGTAACAGTAGTAACAGTAGTAATAGTAACAGTAGTAACATTAGTAGTAGTAACAGTAGTAACATTAGTAGTAGTAACAGTAGTAACATTAGTAGTAGTAGTAACATTAGTAGTAGTAGTAACAGTAGTAGTAGTAACAGTAGTAACATTAGTAGTAGTAGTAACAGTAGTAACATTAGTAGTAGTAACATTAGTAGTAGTAGTAACAGTAGTGACGTGGTGAGTATTAGTGAAGCAGTGAAGTGGCATTGGTGGTAGTGGTAACGGTAGTAGTGGTAACATTGAAGTGGTAGTAACCAGTGGTAACATTGGTAGTGGTAGTGAGCAGTATTGTTCAGTGGCAGTAGTAACGTGTGTGCTTGGTAACGGAGTAGTAAACGATGGTATTAGTAGTAACCAGTAGTAACATTAAGTGAGTAGTGGTAACAGTGGTAACATTGGTAGTGGCGCGTTAGTAGTAGTAGTAACAGTAGTAACATTAGTAGTAGTAGTAACATTAGTAGTAGTAGTAACAGTAGTAACATTAGTAGTAGTAGTAACAGTAGTAACATTAGTAGTAGTAGTAACAGTAGTAACATTAGTAGTAGTAACAGTAGTAACATTAGTGATGAGTGGTAAGCAATTAGTAACTTGTTAGTAGTATTAATGCTGGTAAGAGTGGTAACGGTGACAGCATTGAAGGTGGTGACAGTAACCAGTGGTAGTAACAGTGGTAACATCAGTGATGGTAGTGACAGTGGTAACGCATTGGTAGTGGTAACAGTAGTAGCGGTGAAGTAGTAGTAGTAACATCAGTAGTAGTAGTAACAGTAGTAACATTAGTAGTAGTAACAGTAGTAACATTAGTAGTAGTAGTAACATTAGTAGTAATAACAGTAGTAACATTAGTAGTAATAACAGTAGTAACATTAGTAATTGTAGTAACAGTAGTAACAGCAGTAGTAGTAACATTAGTAGTAGTAGTAACAGTGTGGCGTTAGTGAGTATTAACGGTATTGGTGGTAGTAACATTGGTGGTAGTGACAGTGGTAACGGTGGTAGTGGTGGCAGTGTGGCGGTGAAGTGAGTGAGTAGTGGCAGTGGTAACAGTGATGAGTGGTGGCAGTGGTAACGGTGGTATTGACAGTAGTGGTAGTAGTAACGGTGGTAGCATTGGTAGTGAGTAAGATTAATTGGTGGCGGTAGCAATTGCTAACATTAGTGGTAGTGAGTAGTAACGGTGGTAGTAGTAACGGTGGTAATGGTAGTGGCGTTGGTAGTGGCGAAGTAACGGTAGTGACATTGGTAGTGGTAACATTGGTAGCAGTAACATTGGTAGTAGGTAGCATTATAACCAGTGGTAACATTAGTAGTGGTATTAACGTTGGTGAGTGAGTGAGTAGCAGTGAAGTGACAATTGGTAGCGATTGGTGGTAATTATTAACGTTAGTGGTGGTGATGACGGTGAAGTGATAGTAGTATTGATGGTAACACATTGGTGAGTAGTGGTAACGATTGGTAGTAGTGGTAACGGTAGTAACGTTAGTAGTGGCAGTGACAGTGGTAACGGTGGTAGTAGTAACAGTGATGACAGTAGTAACATTGGTAGTAGTAACGGTAGTAACGGTAGTAACATTAGTGGTAGTAACAGTGGTAACAGTATTGCTTGATGACAG
This sequence comes from Cherax quadricarinatus, assembly GCF_038502225.1. Taxonomy (NCBI): domain Eukaryota; kingdom Metazoa; phylum Arthropoda; class Malacostraca; order Decapoda; family Parastacidae; genus Cherax; species Cherax quadricarinatus. The sequence goes on from NC_091366.1 coordinate 2,859,570, forward strand.
TGGTAACGTTAGTGATAGTGGTAACCCGGTGGTAACCCAGTGGTAACATTAGTAGTGAGTGGTAACATTAGTAACAGTAGTAAGCATTAGTAGTAGTAGTAACATTGGTGGTAATGGTAACCCAGTGGTAACATTAGTAGTGAAGTACAGTAACAAGTTAACGATGGTAGTGGTATTAACATTAGCGGTGGTAGTGGCATTGGTAACATTGGTAGGTGGTAATTGAGTGATGAGTAACAGTGAACATTAGTAGTAGTAACGAGTATTGGCATTGGTAACATTAGTGGTAGTGGTAACAGTGGTAACATTAGTGGCGCAGTGAGCAGTAGTAACGTTGGTAGCAGTGGTAACGGTGATGGCAGTAGTATTAATTGGTAACGATGGTGGCATTAACGGTGGTAACGTTAGTGAGTAGTAGTAACGGTAGTGGCATTAGTGGCATTGGTATTAACATTAGGAGCAGTGGTAAAGTAATGAACGATGGTGGTGGTAGCATTAGTAGTGAGTAGCATTAGTAGTGAGCAGTAACGGTGGTGGCATTGGTGGTAGTGGTAAACAGTGGTAACATTGGTAGTGGTAACATTAGTAGTAGTAGTAACATTGAGTAGTAGTAGTAACAGTGGTAACGATGGTAGTAGTAGTAACAGTGGTAACATTAGTAGTGAAGTAGTAACGTTAGTAACATTGGTAGTGGTAACGAGTAGTAACGATGTAGTAGTAGTAACATTAGTAACGAGTAGTAACATTATTGGTGGTAGTGACAGTGGTAACGTTGGTGGTAGTGGTAAACAGTGATGACAGTGGTAACATTTGGTGGTGGTGTGACGTTGGTGGTATTGGTGGCGTTGGTGGTGGTAAGTGGCGTTGGTGGTGGTGGCGATTGGTGGTGGTAGTGACATTAGTGGTGGTATTGACAGTGGTAACGGTGGTGGTGAGGAAGTAACGTTGGTGGTGGTAGTGACAGTGATGACATTGGTGATGGTAGTGACGGTGGTAACATTGAGTGGTGATAACATTAGTAGTAGTAGTAACGGTGGTAGTAATGGTAACGGTGGTAACATTGGTAGTGGTAGTGGCATTGGCAGTAGTGGTAACGGTGGTAACGTGGTAACATTAGTGGTGGTAGTAACAGTGGTAACATTAGTAACATTAGTAGTAGTAACATTGTGACGGTGGTGACAGTGTTAACCCGGTGGTGGTGGTGGCGTGGTGGTGGTGGCATTGGTGGTGGTGGTAACCCGGTGGTGGCGTTGGTGGTGGTGGTGAACGGTGGTGGCGTTGGTGGTGGTGAGCGATTGGTAGTGGTGGTGGCATTGATGATGGTAATTGACGGTGAAGTGGCATTGGTAGTGGTAGTGACGGTGGTGACGTTGGTATTGGTGGTAACAGTGGTAACGTTAGTGGTAGTAAACAGTGGTAACATTGAGTGAGTGAGTGGTAACATTGGTAACGGTGGTAACATTGGTAGTGGTGGTAACAGTGGTAACATTAGTAGTAGTGACAGTGGTAACGGTGAAGTAACATTGAGTAGTGGTGAGTAACATTAGTAGTGGTGGTGGCATTGGTGGTGGTGATGGCATTGGTGGTGGTAGTGGCGTTGGTGGTGGTGGTGACAGTGGTGGCATTAGTGGTGGTAACGTTGGTGGTAGTGGTAACGGTGGTAACGTTAGTGATGGTAGTGGCATTGGTGGTAGTGGTAACCCGGTGGTAGCATTGGTAGTGAAGTAACATTAGTAGTGGTAGTAACGAGTGAAGTAACATTAGTAGTAGTAGTAACAGTGGTAGCATTGGTATTGAAGTAGTAACAGTATTAACAGTGAAGTAACATTGGTAGTAGTAGTAACATTGGTAGTAGTAGTAACATTAGTGGTAGTAGTAACAGTGGCTGACATTAATGTGAAAGTAACATTAGTGGTGGTAGTAACGGTGGTAACGTTAGTAGTGGTGGTAACCGGTGATAACATTAGTAGTGGTAGTAACGGTAGTAACGGTGGTAACGTTGGTGGTAGTGGTGGCATTGGTGAGTAGTGTTGGTGGTGGTGGTAAGCATTAGTGGTGAAAGTAACGGTGGTGGTAGTAACATTGGTAGTGAGTAACAGTGAAGTAACATTAGTATTGGTATTAACGGTAGTAACTATTAGTGATAGTGGTAACAGTGGTAACATTGGTAGTAGTGGTAACAATTAGTAACATTAGTAGTAGTGAAGTAACATTGATGATAGTAACATTAGTAGTAGTAACAGTAGTAACATTAGCAGTAGTAGTAACAGTAGTAACATTAGTAGTAGTAGTAACAGTAGTAACATTAGTGGCTAGTAACGAAAGTAGTAACATTAGTGGTAATTAGTGACATTAGTGGTAGTGGCATTAGTGCCAGTAACGGTAGTAAGCAATTAGTAGTGGTAACGGTAGTAACATTAATTGATGAGTAGTAACCCAGTAGTAGCATTGATGGTAGTGACAGTGTGACGTTAGTGGTAGTGACATTGGTGATAGTAGTGACAGTGGTAACGTGGTAGTAGTGGTAACATTGGTGGTAGTAGTAGTAACGTTAGTAGTAGTAACGGTAGTGGCATTGGTATTAGTAGTAACGGTGTAGTAACGTTGGTGAGTAGTAGTAACAGTAGTAACGAGTAGTAACGTTGGTGGTGGTGGTAACGGTGGTGGCGTTGGTGATGGTGGTGACGAGTGGTGGCATTGGTGGTAGTGACGGTGGTGACGTTGGTGGTGGTGGTAACGTTGGTGGTGGTGGTGGCATTGGTGGTAGTGGTGACAGTGGTGAGCATTGGTGGTATTAGTGACGTTGGTGGTGAGTGGTAACATTAGTAGTGGTAGTAACGTTGAGTAGTGGTAGTGTAGTGGTAGCATTAGTGGTAGAGTGACAGTGGTAATGAAGTGAAGTAACATTAGTGGTGAGTGGTAACAGTGGTAACATTGGTAGTAGTAACGGTAGCATTAGTAGTGGTAACATTAGTGAGTGGTAGTGGCATTGGTGGTGAGTGGTAAGCAGTGGTAGCGTTGGTGATGGTAGTAACCAGTGGTAACGTTAGTAGTGAAGTGGTAACAGTGGTAACGTTGGTAGTGGCAGTGGTAACAGTGAAGTAACATTGGTGGTAGTGGTAACAGTGGTAACATTAGTGGTGGTAACGGTGGTGACAGTGGTATTGGTAACCAGTGGTAACATTAGTGGTAGTGGTAACGTTAGTAGTAGTAACAGTGGTAACGGTGGCAGTGGTAACGGTGGTAACACATTGGTAGTGGTAGTAACATTAGTGAGTAGTGGTAACATTAGTGGTAGTAGTAACATTGGTGAGCAGTAATTAACAGTAGTAACATTAGTATTAGTAGTAACATTGGTAGTAGTGAGTGGCGTTGGTGGTGAGTGGTGACGGTGGTGGTGGTGGTGACGGTGGTGGCGATGGTGGTGGTGGTGGCGTTGGTGGTGGTGGTGGCATTGGTGGTGGTGGTGGCCCGGTGGTGGCATTGGTGGTGGTGGTGACGGTGGTGTGGCATTGGTGATGGTGGTAACGTTGTGGTGAGTGTGACGGTGGTAGCATTGGTGGTGGTGGTGACGTTGGTGATGGTGGTAACGTTGGTGGTGGTGGTAACGTTAGTGGTGGTAGTGGCAGTGGTAACGTTGGTAGTGGTAGTAACATTGGTAGTGGTGGTAGCATTGGTAGTGAGTGGTGGCATTAGTAGTAAGTGAAGCAGCATTAGTAGTAGTAGTAACAGTAGTAACATTAGTAGTAGTAGTAACAGTAGCAACAGTAGTAGTAGTAGTAGTAACAGTAGTAACAGTAGTAGTAGTAACAGTAGTAGTAGTAACAGTAGTTTTAGGCCGTAATCTGTGTGAGACAACTATTTTCTATAATCCACAGAAGCTGTTGGATCCCTAACACTCACAGAACACCTGGTAAATGGAAGCAAACAGGCTTGGTCTTAGGGCAACGTAGCTCCATTTTCCATGAATCAAGAGCCCCTCACCAGTACCAGTAAACATAACAATGCTAGGCAACCCTATCGTCATTACGTTACACAGATGATGACTTGAAGCGTATATATACTGAGATGCAATAATCACGAACAAGCTCCTGACGTGTTGCAATCAACACATCAGAATCTTGGTGTTGCACAAATGAGTAGGAAGATCAGGCGGATACATTTAAGGGAACGAATCAAGGAAATACTGAGAGTTAAGTCCTTTTACAGAGATGAAATATTCTTGGCTAGTGGTTTGCAGCCTTAATAACCTCTTCCTGTAGTCGACAGGTACTAAACCAAGCAAGCTTCAGGAGCCAGGAACTCATCTGAAGCATGTACCTAAGTCTAAGATGGTCCATAACCAGACACAGCAAGGTCGTGGGGGAGGTGTGTGTTCTCAGCCGCCAAGAAGAAAAGGGTGAGCAAGTGAAATGATTTAAAATTATTTCTTCGCTTTCGTGGTTATTAAGATAAGATAAGATAAGATTTCGTTCGGATTTTTAACCCCGGAGGGTTAGCCACCCAGGATAACCCAAGAAAGTCAGTGCGTCATCGAGGACTGTCTAACTTATTTCCATTGTGGTCCTTAATCTTGTCCCCCAGGATGCCACCCACACCAGTCGACTAACACCCAGGTACCTATTTGCTGCTAGGTGAACAGGACAACAGGTGTAAGGAAACGTGTCGAAATGTTTCCACCCGCCGGGAATCGAACCCGGGCCCTCCGTGTGTGAAGCGGGAGCTTTAGCCACCAGGCCACCGGGCGGTTATGACGGTAAGATTAATACACAGTTTAATACCTCGTGAATAAATGGTCTGGGAGACCGACACGTTGATAAATGAGACGCTTGTGTAGCATTTGGGTGGCACTGGACTAAAGAAGCCAGTGGCTTCTTCAGTCCAGGGCAGAGAAAGGTGGAAGATGAGGAGTCTGAGGTAATCGGTCCCTCAATCTGGAGGCAATTTGTTCATTCCATCAGTCTTGTTAGATTGAGGGACTGATTACCCCAAAACTAACTCAAGACTAATGCACTGATCATCACCTCTCCACTGCTTCCGCAGGTTCTGTGTATTCGACTGAAGAAGCCTATTTTGCAGGCGAAAAATTTAGGAAATGTAGATATCTATCTATCCCAGATCTTAATAATCAACCTAAAACTAAGGCGAAGCTTAAAGACAACACGTCAGCACTAAAAGTTACAAGCCGACCAGAAGATGCGTTTCTCAGGTATTACACATAGTCAATTTAAAGTTTATTACGTCAGTAAATACCAGAAATGTATATCCACACAGCCTAATATATATCCACACAGCCTAATATATATCCACACAGCCTAATATACATCCACACAGCCTAATATACATCCACACAGCCAGTACCCCACACACTGTCCCTGTCACTACCTCCCCCTGTCAGTACCCCACACACTGTCCCTGTCACTACCTCCCCCTGTCAGTACCCCACACACTGTCCCTGTCACTACCTCCCCCTGTCAGTACCCCACACACTGTCCCTGTCACTACCTCCCCCTGTCAGTACCCCACACACTGTCCCTGTCACTACCTCCCCCTGTCAGTACCCCACACACTGTCCCTGTCACTACCTCCCCCTGTCAGTACCCCACACACTGTCCCTGTCACTACCTCCCCCTGTCAGTACCCCACACACTGTCCCTGTCACTACCTCCCCCTGTCAGTACCCCACACACTGTCCCTGTCACTACCTCCCCCTGTCAGTACCCCACACACTGTCCCTGTCACTACCTCCCCCTGTCAGTACCCCACACACTGTCCCTGTCACTACCTCCCCCTGCCCGTACCCCACACACTGTCCCTGTCACTACCTCCCCCCTGTCAGTACCCCACACACTGTCCCTGTCACTACCTCCCCCTGTCAGTACCCCACACACTGTCCCTGTCACTACCTCCCCCTGTCAGTACCCCACACACTGTCCCTGTCACTACCTCCCCCTGTCAGTACCCCACACACTGTCCCTGTCACTACCTCCCCCTCTCAGTACCACACACACTGTCCCTGTCACTACCTCCCCCTGTCAGTACCCCACACACTGTCCCTGTCACTACCTCCCCCTGTCAGTACCCCACACACTGTCCCTGTCACTACCTCCCCCTGTCAGTACCACAAACACTCTCCCTGTCACTACCTCCCCCTGTCAGTACCCCACACACTGTCCCTGTCACTACCTCCCCCCTGTCAGTACCCCACACACTGTCCCTGTCACTACCTCCCCCTGTCAGTACCCCACACACACTGTCCCTGTCACTACCTCCCCCTGTCAGTACCCCACACACTGTCCCTGTCACTACCTCCCCCTGTCAGTACCACACACACTCTCCCTGTCACTACCTCCCCCTGTCAGTACCCCACACACTGTCCCTGTCACTACCTCCCCCTGTCAGTACCACATACACTGTCCCTGTCACTACCTCCCCCTGTCAGTACCACAAACACTGTCCCTGTCACTACCTCCCCCCTGTCAGTACCACACACACTGTCCCTGTCACTACCTCCCCCTGTCAGTACCCCACACACTGTCCCTGTCACTACCTCCCCCTGTCAGTACCACACACACTGTCCCTGTCACTACCTCCCCCTGTCAGTACCCCACACACTGTCCCTGTCACTACCTCCCCCTGTCAGTACCCCACACACTGTCCCTGTCACTACCTCCCCCTGGTCAGTACCCCACACACTGTCCCTGTCACTACCTCCCCCTGTCAGTACCCCACACACTGTCCCTGTCACTACCTATTCCCTGTCAGTACCCCACACACTGTCCCTGTCACTACCTCCCCCTGTCAGTACCCCACACACTGTCCCTGTCACTACCTCCCCCCTGTCAGTACCCCACACACTGTCCCTGCCACTACCTCCCCCCTGTCAGTACCCCACACACTGTCCCTGTCACTACCTCCCCCTGTCAGTACCCCACACACTGTCCCTGTCACTACCTCCCCCCTGTCAGTACCCCACACACTGTCCCTGTCACTACCTCCCCCTGTCAGTACCCCACACACTGTCCCTGTCACTACCTCCCCCTGTCAGTACCCCACACACTGTCCCTGTCACTACCTCCCCCTGTCAGTACCCCACACACTGTCCCTGTCACTACCTCCCCCTGTCAGTACCCCACACACTGTCCCTGTCACTACCTCCCCCCGGTCAGTACCACACACACTGTCCCTGTCACTACCTCCCCCTGTCAGTACCCCACACACTGTCCCTGTCACTACCTCCCCCCTGTCAGTACCCCACACACTGTCCCTGTCACTACCTCCCCCTGTCAGTACCCCACACACTGTCCCTGTCACTACCTCCCCCTGTCAGTACCCCACACACTGTCCCTGTCACTACCTCCCCCTGTCAGTACCACACACACTGTCCCTGTCACTACCTCCCCCTGTCAGTACCCCACACACTGTCCCTGTCACTACCTCCCCCTGTCAGTACCCCACACACTGTCCCTGTCACTACCTCCCCCCTGTCAGTACCCCACACACTGTCCCTGTCACTACCTCCCCCTGTCAGTACCCCACACACTGTCCCTGTCACTACCTCCCCCTGTCAGTACCCCACACACTGTCCCTGTCACTACCTCCCCCCTGTCAGTACCCCACACACTGTCCCTGTCACTACCTCCCCCTGTCAGTACCCCACACACTGTCCCTGTCACTACCTCCCCCTGTCAGTACCCCACACACTGTCCCTGTCACTACCTCCCCCTGTCAGTACCACACACACTGTCCCTGTCACTACCTCCCCCTGTCAGTACCCCACACACTGTCCCTGTCACTACCTCCCCCTGTCAGTACCCCACACACTGTCCCTGTCACTACCTCTCCCCTGTCAGCACCCCACACACTGTCCCTGTCACTACCTCCCCCCTGGCAGTACCCCACACACTGTCCCTGTCACTACCTCCCCCTGTCAGTACCCCACACACTGTCCCTGTCACTACCTCCCCCCGTCAGTACCCCACACACTGTCCCTGTCACTACCTCCCCCTGTCAGTACCCCACACACTGTCCCTGTCACTACCTCCCCCTGTCAGTACCCCACACACTGTCCCTGTCACTACCTCCCCCCTGTCAGTACCCCACACACTGTCCCTGTCACTACCTCCCCCTGTCAGTACCCCACACACTGTCCCTGTCACTACCTCCCCCTGTCAGTACCCCACACACTGTCCCTGTCACTACCTCCCCCTGTCAGTACCCACACACACTGTCCCTGTCACTACCTCCCCCTGTCAGTACCCACACACACTGTCCCTGTCACTACCTCCCCCTGTCAGTACCCACACACACTGTCCCTGTCACTACCTCCCCCCTGTCAGTACCACACACACTGTCCCTGTCACTACCTCCCCCTGTCAGTACCCCACACACTGTCCCTGTCACTACCTCCCCCTGTCAGTACCCCACACACTGTCCCTGTCACCACCTCCCCCTGTCAGTACCCCACACACTGTCCCTGTCACTACCTCCCCCTGTCAGTACCCCACACACTGTCCCTGTCACCACCTCTCCCTGTCAGTACCACACACACTGTCCCTGTCACTACCTCCCCCTGCCAGTACCCCACACACTGTCCCTGTCACCACCTCCCCCTGTCAGTACCCCACACACTGTCCCTGTCACTACCTCCCCCTGTCAGTACCCCACACACTGTCCCTGTCACCACCTCCCCCTGTCAGTACCACACACACTGTCCCTGTCACTACCTCCCCCTGCCCGTACCCCACACACTGTCCCTGTCACCACCTCCCCCTGTCAGTACCACACACACTGTCCCTGTCACTACCTCCCCCTGTCAGTACCCCACACACTGTCCCTGTCACTACCTCCCCCTGTCAGTACCACACACACTGTCCCTGTCACTACCTCCCCCTGTCAGTACCCCACACACTGTCCCTGTCACTACCTCCCCCCTGTCAGTACCCCACACACTGTCCCTGTCACTACCTCCCCCTGTCAGTATCACACACACTGTCCCTGTCACTACCTCCCCCTGTCAGTACCACACACACTGTCCCTGTCACTACCTCCCCCTGTCAGTACCCCACACACTGTCCCTGTCACTACCTCCCCCTGTCAGTACCCCACACACTGTCCCTGTCACTACCTCCCCCTGTCAGTACCCCACACAATGTCCCTGTCACTACCTCCCCCTGTCAGTACCCCACACACTGTCCCTGTCACTACCTCCCCCTGTCAGTACCACACACACTGTCCCTGTCACTACCTCCCCCTGTCAGTACCCCACACACTGTCCCTGTCACTACCTCCCCCTGTCAGTACCCCACACACTGTCCCTGTCACTACCTCCCCCTGTCAGTACCCCACACACTGTCCCTGTCACTACCTCCCCCTGTCAGTACCCCACACACTGTCCCTGTCACTACCTCCCCCTGTCAGTACCACACACACTGTCCTTGTCACTACCTCCCCCTGTCAGTACCCCACACACTGTCCCTGTCACTACCTCCCCCTGTCAGTACCACACACACTGTCCCTGTCACTACCTCCCCCTGTCAGTACCACACACACTGTCCCTGTCACTACCTCCCCCTGTCAGTACCCCACACACTGTCCCTGTCACTACCTCCCCCTGTCAGTACCCCACACACTGTCCCTGTCAATTCCTCCCCCCTGTCAGTACCCCACACACTGTCCCTGTCACTACCTCCCCCTGTCAGTACCCCACACACTGTCCCTGTCACTACCTCCCCCTGTCAGTACCCCACACACTGTCCCTGTCACTACCTCCCCCTGCCAGTACCCCACACACTGTCCCTGTCACTACCTCCCCCTGTCAGTACCCCACACACTGTCCCTGTCACTACCTCCCCCTGTCAGTACCACACACACTGTCCCTGTCACTACCTCCCCCTGTCAGTACCCCACACACTGTCCCTGTCACTACCTCCCCCTGTCAGTACCCCACACACTGTCCCTGTCACTACCTCCCCCTGTCAGTACCCCACACACTGTCCCTGTCACCACCTCCCCCTGTCAGTACCCCACACACTGTCCCTGTCACTACCTCCCCCTGTCAGTACCCCACACACTGTCCCTGTCACTACCTCCCCCTGTCAGTACCCCACACACTGTCCCTGTCACTACCTCCCCCCTGTCAGTACCCCACACACACTGTCCCTGTCACTACCTCCCCCTGTCAGTACCCCACACACTGTCCCTGTCACTACCTCCCCCTGTCAGTACCCCACACACTGTCCCTGTCACTACCTCCCCCTGTCAGTACCACACACACTGTCCCTGTCACTACCTCCCCCTGTCAGTACCCCACACACACTGTCCCTGTCACTACCTCCCCCTGTCAGTACCACACACACTGTCCCTGTCACTACCTCCCCCTGTCAGTACCCCACACACTGTCCCTGTCACTACCTCCCCCTGTCAGTACCCCACACACTGTCCCTGTCACTACCTCCCCCTGTCAGTACCACACACACTGTCCCTGTCACTACCTCCCCCTGTCAGTACCACACACACTGTCCCTGTCACTACCTCCCCCTGTCAGTACCACGCACACTGTCCCTGTCACTACCTCCCCCTGTCAGTACCACACACACTGTCCCTGTCACTACCTCCCCCTGTCAGTACCCCACACACTGTCCCTGTCACTACCTCCCCCCTGTCAGTACCCCACACACTGTCCCTGTCACTACCTCCCCCTGTCAGTACCCCACACACACTGTCCCTGTCACTACCTTCCCCTGTCAGTACCCCACACACTGTCCCTGTCACTACCTCCCCCTGTCAGTACCCCACACACACTGTCCCTGTCACTACCTCCCCCTGTCAGTACCACACACACTGTCCCTGTCACTACCTCCCCCTGTCAGTACCCCACACACTGTCCCTGTCACTACCTCCCCCCTGTCAGTACCCCACACACTGTCCCTGTCACTACCTCCCCCTGTCAGTACCCCACACACTGTCCCGGTCACTACCTCCCCCTGTCAGTACCCACACACACTGTCCCTGTCACTACCTCCCCCCTGTCAGTACCCCACACACTGTCCCTGTCACTACCTCCCCCTGTCAGTACCCCACACACTGTCCCTGTCACTACCTCCCCCCTGTCAGTACCCCACACACTGTCCCTGTCACTACCCCACACACTGTCCCTGTCACTACCTCCCCCCTGTCAGTACCCCACACACTGTCCCTGTCACTACCTCCCCCTGTCAGTACCACACACACTGTCCCTGTCACTACCTCCCCCTGTCAGTACCACACACACTGTCCCTGTCACTACCTCCCCCTGTCAGTACCCCACACACTGTCCCTGTCACTACCTCCCCCCTGTCAGTACCCCACACACTGTCCCTGTCACTACCCCACACACTGTCCCTGTCACTACCTCCCCCCTGTCAGTACCCCACACACTGTCCCTGTCACTACCCCACACACTGTCCCTGTCACTACCTCCCCCCTGTCAGTACCCCACACACTGTCCCTGTCACTACCTCCCCCCTGTCAGTACCACACACACTGTCCCTGTCACTACCTCCCCCTGTCAGTACCACACACACTGTCCCTGTCACTACCTCCCCCGTCAGTACCCCACACACTGTCCCTGTCACTACCTCCCCCCTGTCAGTACCCCACACACTGTCCCTGTCAGTACCCCACACACTGTCCCTGTCACTACCTCCCCCTGTCAGTACCCCACACACTGTCCCTGTCACTACCTCCCCCCTGTCAGTACCACACACACTGTCCCTGTCACTACCTCCCCCTGTCAGTACCACACACACTGTCCCTGTCACTACCTCCCCCTGTCAGTACCCCACACACTGTCCCTGTCACTACCTCCCCCCTGTCAGTACCCCACACACTGTCCCTGTCACTACCTCCCCCTGTCAGTACCCCACACACTGTCCCTGTCACTACCTCCCCCTGTCAGTACCCCACACACTGTCCCTGTCACTACCTCCCCCTGTCAGTACCCCACACACTGTCCCTGTCACTACCTCCCCCTGTCAGTACCCCACACACTGTCCCTGTCACTACCTCCCCCTGTCAGTACCCCACACACTGTCCCTGTCACTACCTCCCCCTGTCAGTACCCCACACACTGTCCCTGTCACTACCTCCCCCTGTCAGTACCACACACACTGTCCCTGTCACTACCTCCCCCTGTCAGTACCCCACACACTGTCCCTGTCACTACCTCCCCCTGTCAGTACCCCACACACTGTCCCTGTCACTACCTCCCCCTGTCAGTACCCCACACACACTGTCCCTGTCACTACCTCCCCCCTGTCAGTACCACACACACTGTCCCTGTCACTACCTCCCCCTGTCAGTACCCCACACACTGTCCCTGTCACTACCTCCCCCTGTCAGTACCCCACACACTGTCCCTGTCACTACCTCCCCCTGTCAGTACCCCACACACTGTCCCTGTCACTACATCCCCCCTGTCAGTACCACACACACTGTCCCTGTCACTACCTCCCCCTGTCAGTACCCCACACACTGTCCCTGTCACTACCTCCCCCTGTCAGTACCACACACACACTGTCCCTGTCACTACCTCCCGCTGTCAGTACCCCACACACTGCCCCTGTCACTACCTCCCCCTGTCAGTACCACACACACTGTCCCTGTCACTACCTCCCCCTGTCAGTACCCCACACACTGTCCCTGTCACTACCTCCCCCTGTCAGTACCCCACACACTGTCCCTGTCACTACCTCCCCCTGTCAGTACCACACACACTGTCCCTGTCACTACCTCCCCCTGTCAGTACCCAACACACTGTCCCTGTCACTACCTCCCCCTGTCAGTACCCCACACACTGTCCCTGTCACTACCTCCCCCTGTCAGTACCCCACACACTGTCCCTGTCACTACCTCCCCCTGTCAGTACCACACACACTGTCCCTGTCACTACCTCCCCCTGTCAGTACCACACACACTGTCCCTGTCACTACCCCACACACTGTCCCTGTCACTACCTCCCCCCTGTCAGTACCCCACACACTGTCCCTGTCACTACCTCCCCCTGTCAGTACCCCACACACTGTCCCTGTCACTACCTCCCCCTGTCAGTACCACACACACACTGTCCCTGTCACTACCTCCCCCTGTCAGTACCACACACACACTGTCCCTGTCACTACCTCCCCCTGTCAGTACCCCACACACTGTCCCTGTCACTACCTCCCCCTGTCAGTACCACACACACTGTCCCTGTCACTACCTCCCCCTGTCAGTACCACACACACTGTCCCTGTCACTACCTCCCCCTGTCAGTACCCCACACACTGTCCCTGTCACTACCTCCCCCCTGTCAGTACCACACACACTGTCCCTGTCACTACCTCCCCCTGTCAGTACCCCACACACTGTCCCTGTCACTACCTCCCCCTGTCAGTACCACACACACTGTCCCTGTCACTACCTCCCCCCTGTCAGTACCCCACCCACTGTCCCTGTCACTACCTCCCCCTGTCAGTACCCCACACACTGTCCCTGTCACTACCTCCCCCTGTCAGTACCCCACACACTGTCCCTGTCACTACCTCCCCCTGTCAGTACCACACACACTGTCCCTGTCACTACCTCCCCCCTGTCAGTACCCCACACACTGTCCCTGTCACTACCTCCCCCCTGTCAGTACCACACACACTGTCCCTGTCACTACCTCCCCCCTGTCAGTACCACACACACTGTCCCTGTCACTACCTCCCCCATGTCAGTACCCCACACACTGTCCCTGTCACTACCTCCCACTGTCAGTACCCCACACACTGTCCCTGTCACTACCTCCCCCTGTCAGTACCACACACACTGTCCCTGTCACTACCTCCCCCTGTCAGTACCCCACACACTGTCCCTGTCACTACCTCCCCCCTGTCAGTACCACACACACTGTCCCTGTCACTACCTCCCCCTGTCAGTACCCCACACACTGTCCCTGTCACTACCTCCCCCTGTCAGTACCACACACACTGTCCCTGTCACTACCTCCCCCCTGTCAGTACCCCACACAGTCCCTGTCACTACCTCCCCCTGTCAGTACCCCACACACTGTCCCTGTCACTACCTCCCCCTGTCAGTACCCCACACACTGTCCCTGTCACTACCTCCCCCTGTCAGTACCACACACACTGTCCCTGTCACTACCTCCCCCCTGTCAGTACCCCACACACTGTCCCTGTCACTACCTCCCCCCTGTCAGTACCCCACACACACTGTCCCTGTCACTACCTCCCCCCTGTCAGTACCACACACACTGTCCCTGTCACTACCTCCCCCTGTCAGTACCCCACACACTGTCCCTGTCACTACCTCCCCCTGTCAGTACCCCACACACTGTCCCTGTCACTACCTCCCCCTGTCAGTACCCCACACACTGTCCCTGTCACTACCTCCCCCCTGTCAGTACCACACACACTGTCCCTGTCACTACCTCCCCCTGTCAGTACCCCACACACTGTCCCTGTCACTACCTCCCCCTGTCAGTACCACACACACACTGTCCCTGTCACTACCTCCCGCTGTCAGTACCCCACACACTGCCCCTGTCACTACCTCCCCCTGTCAGTACCACACACACTGTCCCTGTCACTACCTCCCCCTGTCAGTACCCCACACACTGTCCCTGTCACTACCTCCCCCTGTCAGTACCCCACACACTGTCCCTGTCACTACCTCCCCCTGTCAGTACCACACACACTGTCCCTGTCACTACCTCCCCCTGTCAGTACCCAACACACTGTCCCTGTCACTACCTCCCCCTGTCAGTACCCCACACACTGTCCCTGTCACTACCTCCCCCTGTCAGTACCCCACACACTGTCCCTGTCACTACCTCCCCCTGTCAGTACCACACACACTGTCCCTGTCACTACCTCCCCCTGTCAGTACCACACACACTGTCCCTGTCACTACCCCACACACTGTCCCTGTCACTACCTCCCCCCTGTCAGTACCCCACACACTGTCCCTGTCACTACCTCCCCCTGTCAGTACCCCACACACTGTCCCTGTCACTACCTCCCCCTGTCAGTACCACACACACACTGTCCCTGTCACTACCTCCCCCTGTCAGTACCACACACACACTGTCCCTGTCACTACCTCCCCCTGTCAGTACCCCACACACTGTCCCTGTCACTACCTCCCCCTGTCAGTACCACACACACTGTCCCTGTCACTACCTCCCCCTGTCAGTACCACACACACTGTCCCTGTCACTACCTCCCCCTGTCAGTACCCCACACACTGTCCCTGTCACTACCTCCCCCCTGTCAGTACCACACACACTGTCCCTGTCACTACCTCCCCCTGTCAGTACCCCACACACTGTCCCTGTCACTACCTCCCCCTGTCAGTACCACACACACTGTCCCTGTCACTACCTCCCCCCTGTCAGTACCCCACACACTGTCCCTGTCACTACCTCCCCCTGTCAGTACCCCACACACTGTCCCTGTCACTACCTCCCCCTGTCAGTACCCCACACACTGTCCCTGTCACTACCTCCCCCTGTCAGTACCACACACACTGTCCCTGTCACTACCTCCCCCCTGTCAGTACCCCACACACTGTCCCTGTCACTACCTCCCCCCGGACAGTACCACACACACTGTCCCTGTCACTACCTCCCCCCTGTCAGTACCACACACACTGTCCCTGTCACTACCTCCCCCATGTCAGTACCCCACACACTGTCCCTGTCACTACCTCCCACTGTCAGTACCCCACACACTGTCCCTGTCACTACCTCCCCCTGTCAGTACCACACACACTGTCCCTGTCACTACCTCCCCCTGTCAGTACCCCACACACTGTCCCTGTCACTACCTCCCCCCTGTCAGTACCACACACACTGTCCCTGTCACTACCTCCCCCTGTCAGTACCCCACACACTGTCCCTGTCACTACCTCCCCCTGTCAGTACCACACACACTGTCCCTGTCACTACCTCCCCCCTGTCAGTACCCCACACACTGTCCCTGTCACTACCTCCCCCTGTCAGTACCCCACACACTGTCCCTGTCACTACCTCCCCCTGTCAGTACCCCACACACTGTCCCTGTCACTACCTCCCCCTGTCAGTACCACACACACTGTCCCTGTCACTACCTCCCCCCTGTCAGTACCCCACACACTGTCCCTGTCACTACCTCCCCCCTGTCAGTACCACACACACTGTCCCTGTCACTACCTCCCCCCTGTCAGTACCACACACACTGTCCCTGTCACTACCTCCCCCATGTCAGTACCCCACACACTGTCCCTGTCACTACCTCCCACTGTCAGTACCCCACACACTGTCCCTGTTACGATCTCCTACTCCCCCTGTCACAACAACAGCCTCCTATTGTCACAACAGCAGCCCCCCCCCCACTGTCACAACAGTTTCCCCACTGTCGCAAGTTTCCCCACTGTCACAACAGCCTCCCCACTGTCACAATAGCCTCCCCACTGTCACAACAGCAGCCCCCCATTGTCACAACAACAGCCTCCCCACTGTGACAACAACAACCTCCCCACTGTGACAACATCCTCCCCACTGTCACAACCTCCCCCACTGTGACAACAACAGCCTCTCCACTGTGACAACAACAGCCTCCCCACTGTGACAACAACAACCTCCCCACTGTGACAACATCCTCCCCACTGTCACAACCTCCCCCACTGTGACAACAGCTTCTCCACTGTGACAACATCCTCCCCACTGTCACAACCTCCCCCACTGTGACAACAAGAGCCTCCCCACTGTGACAACAGCCTCCGCACTGTCACAACCTCCCCCACTGTGACAACAACATCCTCCCCACTGTCACAACCTCCCCCACTGTGACAACAACAGCCTCCCCACTGTGACAACAGCCTCCCCACTGTCACAACCACCCAGAACCTCCGCCTCACAACATTCAGCATGGTGGACCACAACTTTCAAGTGACATGCCTTATACCCTATGCTCTTAGCCAATCAACATTCGTCCTCTTGCCCAACTGCTTTCACCTTGAGTACATACTGCCCGCGATCCATACTTCACACTCCCTTCTCTCCCTGCTTTACGTACCCAGAGTACTAGTACTCACTAGCACCGGTCTTGGGGTGATGTGTACCGTGGGTCAAGAGTACTTTAGTATCTAAAATAATAGCAGTAATAGTAGTAGTAGTAGTAGTAGTAGTAGCAGCAGCAGCAGGAGTAATAGCAGCAGTAGCAGTAATAGTAGTAGCAGTAATAGTAGTAGTAGCAGCAGCAGCAGCAGCAGCAGGAGTAATAGCAGCAGTAGCAGTAATAGTAGTAGCAGTAATAGTAGTAGTAGCAGCAGCAGCAGCAGCAGCAGGAGTAATAGCAGCAGTAGCAGTAATAGTAGTAGCAGTAATAGTAGTAGTAGCAGCAGCAGCAGGAGTAATAGCAGCAGTAGCAGTAATAGTAGTAGCAGTAATAGTAGTAGTAGCAGCAGCAGCAGGAGTAATAGCAGCAGTAGCAGTAATAGTAGTAGCAGTAATAGTAGTAGTAGCAGCAGCAGCAGGAGTAATAGCAGCAGTAGCAGTAATAGTAGTAGCAGTAATAGTAGTAGTAGCAGCAGCAGCAGCAGCAGCAGGAGTAATAGCAGCAGTAGCAGTAATAGTAGTAGCAGTAATAGTAGTAGTAGCAGCAGCAGCAGGAGTAATAGCAGCAGTAGCAGTAATAGCAGTAGCAGTAATAGTAGTAGCAGCAGCAGCAGGAGTAATAGGAGCAGTAGCAGTAGCAGTAATAACAGTAGTAGTAGCAGCAGCAGGAGTAATAGCAGTAGCAGTAATAGTAGTAGTAGTAGCAGCAGCAGCAGGAGTAATAGCAGCAGTAGCAGTAATAGTAGTAGTAGCAGCAGCAGCAGCAGCAGCAGGAGTAATAGGAGCAGTAGTAGCAGTAATAGCAGTAGCAGTAATAGCAGTAGTAGTAGCAGCAGCAGGAGTAATAACAGCAGTAGCAGTAATAGCAGTAGTACAGCAGCAGGAGTAATAGCAGTAGCAGTAGAAGTAATAGCAATAGCAGTAATAGCAGTAGTAGTAACAGCAGCAGGAGTAATAGCAGCAGTAGCAGTAGCAGTAATAGCAGTAGCAGTAATAGCAGTAGCAGCATCTTCCACCATATAAACACAGATATTAAACCCTCTTTTACGAACAAAAATTACTCTTAACAACCATGGCCTAGCAGACAGGCTTCAAACCCAAAAATACCCAAGCAACCTTTGCTTCCTGCAAGGATAAAGGAAGCCAGGCTAGGGATACACACATGCAGGAACACCATATAGGGTAGGATGAAGGCTGGGGGGATCATCCTGGGTATCCTGCGGTAATAATCGTGTGGCTGGAGATGGACAGTCAGTCAGTGAAGGTATGAAAATTAATTTTTATCAACAATACGGCAGTGATGGTGACTGTGGAATAATGTAGCGTGTATTATTGTTGCTGTAGTGTTGTTGGTAGAGTTGCTATTATTGTTAATGTTGCTATTAGAGGTGTTAATGTTGCTGTTGCTGCCGTTCTGTTACCAAGAGAGGAGATACAATAGCGTATGGTTGCAGTGGGTACAGTGACAGCCTGAAGAATGTTCACCACTACAGTAATTCAGAGAAGGATGATGAAGGTGATCCCATGTCTCAGATATCTTCCTTACCAAGTTAAGGTGAAGATACTCAACTTACATATTCTCTGGAAAGACGTAGAATTAGAGGGTATGTGATTCAGGTATACAAATGGAAACCAGGAATCAAGATAAAGTTTGAGACATTCATGCAACAGACAGGAATCTTTATTGAGGAAACGTATCGCTGTCAGTAGTGTGTCACTGATTACTTGTATTACTTGTGTAGTATATGTAGATAATCCTAGCTATGTTATAGTTAGGCTCCCTGTTTTAACGTAGATCTACGTTCGGAGCGCTACGCGTGCAAACGTAGATCTATGTTCGGAGCGCTACGCGTGCAAACGTAGATCTATGTTCGGAGCGCTACGCGTGCAAACGTAGATCTATGTTCGGAGCGCTACGCGTGCAAATGTAGATCTATGTTCGGAGCGCTACGCGTGCAAACGTAGATCTATGTTCGGAGCGCTACGCGTGCAAACGTAGATCTACGTTCGGAGCGCTACGCGTGCAAACGTAGATCTATGTTCGGAGCGCTACGCGTGCAAACGTAGATCTATGTTCGGAGTGCTACGCGTGCAAACGTAGATCTATGTTCGGAGCGCTACGCGTGCAAACGTAGATCTATGTTCGGAGCGCTACACGTGCAAACGTAGCTCTATGTTCGGAGTGCTACGCGTGCAAACGTAGCTCTATGTTCGGAGTGCTACGCGTGCAAACGTAGCTCTATGTTCGGAGTGCTACGCGTGCAAACGTAGATCTACATTCGGAGCGCTATGCGTGCAAACGTAGATCTACGTTCGGAGTGCTATGCGTGCAAACGTAGACCTACGTTCGGAGCGCTATGCGTGCAAACGTAGACCTACGTTCGGAGTGCTATGCGTGCAAACGTAGACCTACGTTCGGAGCGCTATGCGTGCAAACGTAGACCTACATTCGGAGCGCTATGCGTGCAAACGTAGATCTATGTTCGGAGCGCTACGCGTGCAAACGTAGCTCTATGTTCGGAGTGCTACGCGTGCAAACGTAGATCTATGTTCGGAGCGCTACGCGTGCAAACGTAGATCTACATTCGGAGCGCTATGCGTGCAAACGTAGATCTACGTTCGGAGCGCTACGCATGCAAACGTAGATCTACGTTTGGAGCACTACACATGCAAACGTAGATCTACGTTCGGAGCGCTACGCATGCAAACGTAGATCTACGTTTGGAGCGCTACGCGTGCAAACGTAGATCTACATTCGGAGCGCTACGTGTGCAAACATAGATCTACGTTTGGACAGTTTAAGGGCTAGATAGACTCCGTGGCTACCTGTGACGTGACGAGCCCCAGGCATGTCAGCACTTGGCCGCAGGGCTCCTCAGATTCCGGCTAGGAGAGACTCAACAAGGCGAGGTTCTGGGCTCCCTCACAAAACTCTCAATATAAGCTACCAACCGACCTAGTGTGTATACTTCATTCAATATCTTCAGAACACCCACCCGACATTGCCACACACTGGCTTCATCAGTTTTATACAAAGCGTTGTATTGAGAGTATCTAACCATGACGGGACTCGTAGTAATGAATTTAAATTTGAAATATTTAGATTCAGGAAGGATATAGAGAAGTACTGGTTTAGCAATAGAGTTGTGGATGAGTGGAACAAACTCTCAGGTAGCCTCATTAAGGCAAGGTGCCCCATTGCTGGGTTGGTAGCGCACTCAGCTCACACACTGTGGTCCATGGTTCAATCCTAAGTACGGGTGGGAACATTAGGACGTGTTTTCTTAAGACATCTGCTTTCCATGTTCACCTAGCAGTAAGTAGGTACCTGGGAGTTAGTCGACTTGGGGTAAAATTAACCTAATTTGTCAGAATTGCTCTGCATAAAAATCACTTAAGTGAGCTATGGTATGTATAAGTTGTATCACGTACTTGTATAACTAAAGATTATGATTATTATTATTAATAATAACTCTGTGGAAGCTTTAAATATAGGTTGGACGGGTACACGAGTGTGTGTGTGTTGGACCTGCCTATTATGGGCCAGTAGACCTACGGTAATATTCTTTCGTTAACGTGTGGAGGAATGTATGATATTCAATGACTTACTTGTTGTCCTGGTGACTGTAGGGAATACTCATACTGTCTTGGTGACTGTAGGCAATACTCATACTGTCTTGGTGACTGTAGGCAATACTCATACTGTCTTGGTGACTGTAGGCAATACTCATACTGTCTTGGTGACTGTAGGCAATACTCATACTGTCTTGGTGACTGTAGGCAATACTCATACTGTATTGGTGACTGTAGGCAATACTCATACTGTCTTGGTGACTGTAGGCAATACTCATACTGTCTTGGTGACTGTAGGCAATACTCATACTGTCTTGGTGACTGTAGGCAATACTCATACTGTCTTGGTGACTGTAGGCAATACTCATACTGTCTTGGTGACTGTAGGCAATACTCATACTGTCTTGGTGACTGTAGGGAATACTCATACTGTCTTGGTGACTGTAGGGAATACTCATACTGTCTTGGTGACTGTAGGCAATACTCATACTGTCTTGGTGACTGTAAGCAATACTCATACTGTCTTGGTGACTGTAGGCAATACTCATACTGTCTTGGTGACTGTAGGCAATACTCATACTGTCTTGGTGACTGTAGGCAATACTCATACTGTCTTGGTGACTGTAGGCAATACTCATACTGTCTTGGTGACTGTAGGCAATACTCATACTGTCTTGGTGACTGTAGGCAATACTCATACTGTCTTGGTGACTGTAGGCAATACTCATACTGTCTTGGTGACTGTAGGCAATACTCATACTGTCTTGGTGACTGTAGGGAATACTCATACTGTCTTGGTGACTGTAGGCAATACTCATACTGTATTGGTGACTGTAGGCAATACTCATACTGTCTTGGTGACTGTAGGCAATACTCATACTGTCTTGGTGACTGTAGGGAATACTCATACTGTCTAGGTGGCTGTAGGCAATACTCATACTGTCTTGGTGACTGTAGGCAATACTCATACTGTCTTGGTGACTGTAGGCAATACTCATACTGTCTAGGTGACTGTAGGGAATACTCATACTGTCTTGGTGACTGTAGGCAATACTCATACTGTCTTGGTGACTGTAGGCAATACTCATACTGTCTTGGTGAATGTAGGCAATACTCATACTGTCTTGGTGACTGTAGGCAATACTCATACTGTCTTGGTGACTGTAGGCAATACTCATACTGTCTTGGTGACTGTAGGCAATACTCATACTGTCTTGGTGACTGTAGGCAATACTCATACTGTCTTGGTGACTGTAGGCAATACTCATACTGTCTAGGTGACTGTAGGCAATACTCATACTGTCTTGGTGACTGTAGGCAATACTCATACTGTCTTGGTGACTGTAGGCAATACTCATACTGTCTTGGTGACTGTAGGCAATACTCATACTGTCTTGGTGACTGTAGGCAATACTCATACTGTCTTGGTGACTGTAGGCAATACTCATACTGTCTTGGTGACTGTAGGCAATACTCATACTGTCTTGGTGACTGTAGGCAATACTCATACTGTCTTGGTGACTGTAGGCAATACTCATACTGTCATGGTGACTGTAGGCAATACTCATACTGTCTTGGTGACTGTAGGCAATACTCATACTGTCTTGGTGACTGTAGGCAATACTCATACTGTCTTGGTGACTGTAGGCAATACTCATACTGTCTTGGTGACTGTAGGCAATACTCATACTGTCTTGGTGACTGTAGGCAATACTCATACTGTCTTGGTGACTGTAGGCAATACTCATACTGTCTTGGTGACTGTAGGCAATACTCATACTGTCTTGGTGACTGTAGGCAATACTCATACTGTCTTGGTGACTGTAGGCAATACTCATACTGTCTTGGTGACTGTAGGCAATACTCATACTGTCATGGTGACTGTAGGCAATACTCATACTGTCTTGGTGACTGTAGGCAATACTCATACTGTCTTGGTGACTGTAGGCAATACTCATACTGTCTTGGTGACTGTAGGCAATACTCATACTGTCTTGGTGACTGTAGGCAATACTCATACTGTCTTGGTGACTGTAGGCAATACTCATACTGTCTTGGTGACTGTAGGCAATACTCATACTGTCTTGGTGACTGTAGGCAATACTCATACTGTCTTGGTGACTGTAGGCAATACTCATACTGTCTTGGTGACTGTAGGCAATACTCATACTGTCTTGGTGACTGTAGGCAATACTCATACTGTCTTGGTGACTGTAGGCAATACTCATACTGTCTTGGTGACTGTAGGCAATACTCATACTGTCTTGGTGACTGTAGGCAATACTCATACTGTCTTGGTGACTGTAGGCAATACTCATACTGTCTTGGTGACTGTAGGGAATACTCATACTGTCTTGGTGACTGTAGGCAATACTCATACTGTCTTGGTGACTGTAGGCAATACTCATACTGTCTTGGTGACTGTAGGCAATACTCATACTGTCTTGGTGACTGTAGGCAATACTCATACTGTCTTGGTGACTGTAGGCAATACTCATACTGTCTTGGTGACTGTAGGCAATACTCATACTGTCTTGGTGACTGTAGGCAATACTCATACTGTCTTGGTGACTTTAGGGTAACAGTAGCAGTAGCAGCAGCAGCTGCAGCAGCAACAACAGCAGTAACAGCAGCAGCAGCAGCAGCAGCAGCAACAGCAGCAGCAGCAGCAACAACAGCAGCAGCAGCAACAACAGCAGCAGCAGCAACGCGGCGGCGGCAACGGCGGCGGCAGCGGCAACGGCGGCGGCGGCAGCGGCAGGCGCGGCAGCGGCGGCAGCGGCGGCGGCGGCGCAGCGGCGCACGGCAGGCGGCAGCGGCGGCGGCAGCGCGGCAGCAGGCGGCAGCGGCACGGCGGCAGCGGCGGCAGCGGCGGCAAGCAACAGCGGCAGCAACAACAGCGGCAGGCGGCGGCGGCAACACGGCGGCGGCAGCGCGGCAGCGGCAACAGCAGCGGCAGCGGCGGCGGCAGCAACGGCAGCAGCGGCGGCGGCGGCAAGCGGCAGGCAGCGGCAGCGGCGGCAGCGGCAGCACGCAGCAGCGGCGGCAGCGCGGCAGCAACGGCAACGGCGGCAGCGGAACGGCGGCAGCGGCAGCCAGCGGCAGCAGCAGCGCACGCGGCAGGCAGCGGCAGCGGCAACAACAGCGGCAGCGGCGGCAGCGGCAGCGGCAGCAGCGGCGGCGGCAGCAGCAACGCAGCGGCAACAGCAGCGGCGGCGGCGGCAGCAGCAGCAGCAACACGGCAGCAGCGGCGGCAGCAGCGGCAAGCACGGCACGGCAGCAGGCAACAGGCGGCGGCGGCAGCAGCAGCAACAACGGCGGCGGCAGCAGCAACAGCAGGCGGCGGCAGCAGGCGGCAACAACAAAACACGGCGGCGGCGGCGGCGGCGGCAGCAGCAGCGGCAACAGCAGCGGCAGCGGAACAGCAGCAGCAGCGGCGGCGGCGGCGACAACGGCGGCGGCAGCAACAGCAGCGGCGGCAGCGGCGGCAGGCAGCAGGCAGCGGCGGCGGCAGCGGCAGCAGGCAGCAGCGGCAGGCGGCGGCGGGGCGGCAAGCAGCAGCGGCGGCAGCGGCAGCGGCAGCGGCAGCAGCGGCGGAACAGCAGCGGCGGCAGCAGCGCGGCGGCGGCGGCAGCGGCAGCGGCAGCGCAGGCGGCGGCGAGCGGCAGCAACAACAGCGGCAGCAACGGCAGCAGGCAGCGGCGGCGGCAGCGGCAGCGCAGCGGCGGCAGCAGGCAACAGCAGCAGCGGCAGCGGCAGCAGCAGCAGCAGCGGCGGCGGAGCGGCAGCGGCAGCAAGGCGGCAGCAACGGCAGCGGCGCGGCGGCGGCGGCAGGCGGCAGCGGCGGCAGCGGCAGCAGGCAGGCAACAGGCGGCGGCGGCAACGGCAGCACAGCAGCAACGGCAGCAAGGCAGCAGCGGTAGCGGCAGCGGCGGCGGCGGCAAGGCAAGGCAGCGGCGGCGCGGCGGCGGCAGCAGCAGCGGCGCAGCGGCAGCGGCAGCGGCACAGCAACGGCGGCGCGGCACGGCAGCAGCGGCGGCAGCACGGCAACAGCAACGGCAGCGGCAGCGGCAGGCAGCACGACAGCAGCAGGCGGCGGCAAGCAACGGCAGCAACAACGGCGGCAGCAGGCACGGCGGCAGCGGCGGCGGCAACAGCAACAGCAGCAAGGCAGCGGCGGCGGCGGCGGCAGCGGCGGCAACAGCGGCACAACAGCAGCAGCAACAGCAGCAGCAGCATTTAAGACAGGTAACCTTGCGAGCAGCTAAGATAGATTAACAAAGCTTTTTCATATATAAGCAAAAACTGTGATGTTTATACTGACAACACTTACTGTAGTGGTGGTAGTGGTGGTAGTGGTAGTGGTAGTGGTGGTAGTAGTGGTGTATGTTTATACTGACAACACTTACTGTACTGGTGGTAGTGGTGGTGTATGTTTATACTGACAACACTTACTGTACTGGTGGTAGTAGTGGTGTATGTTTATACTGACAACACTTACTGTACTGGTGGTAGTAGTGGTGTATGTTTATACTGACAACACTTACTGTACTGGTGGTAGTAGTGGTGTATGTTTATACTGACAACACTTACTGTACTGGTGGTAGTAGTGGTGTATGTTTATACTGACAACACTTACTGTAGTGGTGGTAGTGGTGGTAGTGGTAGTGGTGGTGTATGTTTATACTGACAACACTTACTGTAGTGGTGGTAGTGGTGGTAGTGGTGGTGTATGTTTATACTGACAACACTTACTGTAGTGGTGGTAGTGGTGGTAGTAGTGGTGTATGTTTATACTGACAACACTTACTGTACTGGTGGTAGTAGTGGTGTATGTTTATACTGACAACACTTACTGTACTGGTGGTAGTAGTGGTGTATGTTTATACTGACAACACTTACTGTAGTGGTGGTAGTGGTGGTAGTAGTGGTGTATGTTTATACTGACAACACTTACTGTACTGGTGGTAGTAGTGGTGTATGTTTATACTGACAACACTTACTGTACTGGTGGTAGTAGTGGTGTATGTTTATACTGACAACACTTACTGTACTGGTGGTAGTAGTGGTGTATGTTTATACTGACAACACTTACTGTAGTGGTGGTAGTGGTGGTAGTGGTAGTGGTGGTGTATGTTTATACTGACAACACTTACTGTAGTGGTGGTAGTGGTGGTAGTGGTGGTGTATGTTTATACTGACAACACTTACTGTAGTGGTGGTAGTGGTGGTAGTAGTGGTGTATGTTTATACTGACAACACTTACTGTACTGGTGGTAGTAGTGGTGTATGTTTATACTGACAACACTTACTGTACTGGTGGTAGTAGTGGTGTATGTTTATACTGACAACACTTACTGTAGTGGTGGTAGTGGTGGTAGTAGTGGTGTATGTTTATACTGACAACACTTACTGTACTGGTGGTAGTAGTGGTGTATGTTTATACTGACAACACTTACTGTACTGGTGGTAGTAGTGGTGTATGTTTATACTGACAACACTTACTGTACTGGTGGTAGTAGTGGTGTATGTTTATACTGACAACACTTACTGTAGTGGTGGTAGTGGTGGTAGTGGTAGTGGTGGTGTATGTTTATACTGACAACACTTACTGTAGTGGTGGTAGTGGTGGTAGTGGTGGTGTATGTTTATACTGACAACACTTACTGTAGTGGTGGTAGTGGTGGTAGTAGTGGTGTATGTTTATACTGACAACACTTACTGTACTGGTGGTAGTAGTGGTGTATGTTTATACTGACAACACTTACTGTACTGGTGGTAGTGGTGGTGTATGTTTATACTGACAACACTTACTGTAGTGGTGGTAGTGGTGGTAGTGGTAGTGGTGGTGTATGTTTATACTGACAACACTTACTGTAGTGGTGGTAGTGGTGGTAGTGGTGGTGTATGTTTATACTGACAACACTTACTGTACTGGTGGTAGTGGTGGTAGTGGTAGTGGTGGTGTATGTTTATACTGACAACACTTACTGTAGTGGTGGTAGTGGTGGTAGTGGTGGTGTATGTTTATACTGACAACACTTACTGTAGTGGTGGTAGTGGTGGTAGTAGTGGTGTATGTTTATACTGACAACACTTACTGTACTGGTGGTAGTAGTGGTGTATGTTTATACTGACAACACTTACTGTACTGGTGGTAGTGGTGGTGTATGTTTATACTGACAACACTTACTGTAGTGGTGGTAGTGGTGGTAGTGGTAGTGGTGGTGTATGTTTATACTGACAACACTTACTGTAGTGGTGGTAGTGGTGGTAGTGGTGGTGTATGTTTATACTGACAACACTTACTGTAGTGGTGGTAGTGGTGGTAGTAGTGGTGTATGTTTATACTGACAACACTTACTGTACTGGTGGTAGTAGTGGTGTATGTTTATACTGACAACACTTACTGTACTGGTGGTAGTGGTGGTGTATGTTTATACTGACAACACTTACTGTAGTGGTGGTAGTGGTGGTAGTGGTGGTGTATGTTTATACTGACAACACTTACTGTAGTGGTGGTAGTGGTGGTAGTGGTGGTGTATGTTTATACTGACAACACTTACTGTACTGGTGGTAGTGGTGGTAGTGGTAGTGGTGGTGTATGTTTATACTGACAACACTTACTGTAGTGGTGGTAGTGGTGGTAGTGGTGGTAGTGGTGGTGTATGTTTATACTGACAACACTTACTGTAGTGGTGGTAGTGGTGGTAGTGGTGGTAGTGGTGGTGTATGTTTATACTGACAACACTTACTGTAGTGGTGGTAGTGGTGGTAGTGGTGGTAGTGGTGGTAGTGGTGGTGTATGTTTATACTGACAACACTTACTGTAGTGGTGGTAGTGGTGGTGTATGTTTATACTGACAACACTTACTGTACTGGTGGTAGTGGTGGTAGTGGTAGTGGTGGTGTATGTTTATACTGACAACACTTACTGTAGTGGTGGTAGTGGTGGTAGTGGTGGTAGTGGTGGTAGTGGTGGTGTATGTTTATACTGACAACACTTACTGTACTGGTGGTAGTGGTGGTAGTGGTAGTGGTGGTGTATGTTTATACTGACAACACTTACTGTACTGGTGGTAGTGGTGGTAGTGGTAGTGGTGGTGTATGTTTATACTGACAACACTTACTGTAGTGGTGGTAGTGGTGGTGTATGTTTATACTGACAACACTTACTGTACTGGTGGTAGTGGTGGTAGTGGTAGTGGTGGTGTATGTTTATACTGACAACACTTACTGTAGTGGTGGTAGTGGTGGTAGTGGTGGTGTATGTTTATACTGACAACACTTACTGTAGTGGTGGTAGTGGTGGTAGTGGTGGTAGTGGTGGTAGTGGTGGTAGTGGTGGTGTATGTTTATACTGACAACACTTACTGTACTGGTGGTAGTGGTGGTAGTGGTAGTGGTGGTGTATGTTTATACTGACAACACTTACTGTACTGGTGGTAGTGGTAGTGGTGGTGTATGTTTATACTGACAACACTTACTGTAGTGGTGGTAGTGGTGGTAGTGGTGGTAGTGGTGGTAGTGGTGGTGTATGTTTATACTGACAACACTTACTGTACTGGTGGTAGTGGTGGTAGTGGTAGTGGTGGTGTATGTTTATACTGACAACACTTACTGTAGTGGTGGTAGTGGTGGTAGTGGTGGTAGTGGTGGTGTATGTTTATACTGACAACACTTACTGTAGTGGTGGTAGTGGTGGTAGTGGTGGTAGTGGTGGTAGTGGTGGTGTATGTTTATACTGACAACACTTACTGTACTGGTGGTAGTGGTGGTAGTGGTAGTGGTGGTGTATGTTTATACTGACAACACTTACTGTAGTGGTGGTAGTGGTGGTGTATGTTTATACTGACAACACTTACTGTACTGGTGGTAGTGGTGGTAGTGGTAGTGGTGGTGTATGTTTATACTGACAACACTTACTGTAGTGGTGGTAGTGGTGGTAGTGGTGGTAGTGGTGGTGTATGTTTATACTGACAACACTTACTGTAGTGGTGGTAGTGGTGGTGTATGTTTATACTGACAACACTTACTGTAGTGGTGGTAGTGGTGATGTTTATACTGACAACACTTACTGTAGTGGTGGTAGTGGTGGTAGTTTACCTGGAGTTTACCTGGAGAGAGTTCCGGGGGTCAACGCCCCCGCGGCCCGGTCTGAGACCAGGCCTCCTGGTGGATCAGAGCCTGATCAACCAGGCTGTTGCTGCTGGCTGCACGCAAACCAACATACGAGCCACAGCCCGGCTGATCCGGAACTGACTTTAGGTGCTTGTCCAGTGCCAGCTTGAAGACTGCCAGGGGTCTGTTGGTAATCCCCCTTATGTGTGCTGGGAGGCAGTTGAACAGTCTCGGGCCCCTGACACTTATTGTATGGTCTCTTAACGTGCTAGTGACACCCCTGCTTTTCATTGGGGGAATGGTGCATCGTCTGCCAAGTCTTTTGCTTTCGTAGTGAGTGATTTTCGTGTGCAAGTTCGGTACTAGTCCCTCTAGGATTTTCCAGGTGTATATAATCATGTATCTCTCCCTCCTGCGTTCCAGGGAATACAGGTTTAGGAACCTCAAGCGCTCCCAGTAATTGAGGTGTTTTATCTCCGTTATGCGCGCCGTGAAAGTTCTCTGTACATTTTCTAGGTCGGCAATTTCACCTGCCTTGAAAGGTGCTGTTAGTGTGCAGCAATATTCCAGCCTAGATAGAACAAGTGACCTGAAGAGTGTCATCATGGGCTTGGCCTCCCTAGTTTTGAAGGTTCTCATTATCCATCCTGTCATTTTTCTAGCAGATGCGATTGATACAATGTTATGGTCCTTGAAGGTGAGATCCTCCGACATGATCACTCCCAGGTCTTTGACGTTGGTGTTTCGCTCTATTTTGTGGCCAGAATTTGTTTTGTACTCTGATGAAGATTTAATTTCCTCATGTTTACCATATCTGAGTAATTGAAATTTCTCATCGTTGAACTTCATGTTGTTTTCTGCAGCCCACTGAAAGATTTGGTTGATGTCCGCCTGGAGCCTTGCAGTGTCTGCAATGGAAGACACTGTCATGCAGATTCGGGTGTCATCTGCAAAGGAAGACACGGTGCTGTGGCTGACATCCTTGTCTATGTCGGATATGAGGATGAGGAACAAGATGGGAGCTAGTACTGTGCCTTGTGGAACAGAGCTTTTCACCGTAGCTGCCTCGGACTTTACTGTGTTGACGACTACTCTCTGTGTTCTGTTAGTGAGGAAATTATAGATCCATCGACCGACTTTTCCTGTTATTCCTTTAGCACGCATTTTGTGCGCTATTACGCCATGGTCACACTTGTCGAAGGCTTTTGCAAAGTCTGTATATATTACATCTGCATTCTTTTTGTCTTCTAGTGCATTTAGGACCTTGTCGTAGTGGTCCAATAGTTGAGACAGAGAGGAGCGACCTGTTCTAAACCCATGTTGCCCTGGGTTGTGTAACTGATGGGTTTCTAGATGGGTGGTGATCTTGCTTCTTAGGACCCTTTCAAAGATTTTTAGTAGGTAGTGGTAGTAGTGGTAGTGGTGGTGGTGGTGTATGTTTATACTGACAACACTTACTGTAGTGGTGGTAGTGGTGGTAGTGGTGGTAGTGTTGGTAGTGGTGGTAGTGGTAGTGGTGGTAGTGGTGGTGTATGTTTATACTGACAACACTTACTGTAGTGGTGGTAGTGGTGGTAGTGGAGGTGTATGTTTATACTGACAACACTTACTGTAGTGGTGGTAGTGGTGGTGTATGTTTATACTGACAACACTTACTGTAGTGGTGGTAGTGGTCGTAGTGGTGGTAGTGGTGGTGTATGTTTATACTGACAACACTTACTGTAGTGGTGGTAGTGGTGGTGTATGTTTATACTGACAACACTTACTGTAGTGGTGGTAGTGGTGGTAGTGGTGGTAGTGGTAGTGTATGTTTATACTGACAACACTTACTGTAGTGGTGGTAGTGGTGGTGTATGTTTATACTGACAACACTTACTGTAGTGGTGGTAGTGGTGTATGTTTATACTGACAACACTTACTGTAGTGGTGGTAGTGGTGGTAGTGGTGGTAGTGGTAGTGGGGGTAGTGGTGGTAGTGGTGGTGTATGTTTATACTGACAACACTTACTGTAGTGGTGGTAGTGGTGGTAGTGGTGGTAGTGGTGGTGTATGTTTATACTGACAACACTTACTGTAGTGGTGGTAGTGGTGGTGTATGTTTATACTGACAACACTTACTGTAGTGGTGGTAGTGGTGGTAGTGGTGGTGTATGTTTATACTGACAACACTTACTGTAGTGGTGGTAGTGGTGGTAGTGGTGGTGTATGTTTATACTGACAACACTTACTGTAGTGGTGGTAGTGGTGGTAGTGGTGGTGTATGTTTATACTGACAACACTTACTGTAGTGGTGGTAGTGGTGGTGTATGTTTATACTGACAACACTTACTGTAGTGGTGGTAGTGGTGGTAGTGGTCGTGTATGTTTATACTGACAACACTTACTGTAGTGGTGGTAGTGGTGGTAGTAGTAATGTATGTTTATACTGACAACACTTACTGTAGTGGTGGTAGTGGTGGTGTATGTTTATACTGACAACACTTACTGTAGTGGTGGTAGTGGTGGTAGTGGTGGTGTATGTTTATACTGACAACACTTACTGTAGTGGTGGTAGTGGTGGTGTATGTTTATACTGACAACACTTACTGTAGTGGTGGTAGTGGTGGTGTATGTTTATACTGACAACACTTACTGTAGTGGTGGTAGTGGTGGTGTATGTTTATACTGACAACACTTATTGTAGTGGTGGTAGTGGTGGTAGTGGTGGTGTATGTTTATACTGACAACACTTACTGTAGTTTATACTGACAACACTTGGTAGTGGTGGTAGTGGTGGTGTATGTTTATACTGACAACACTTACTGTAGTGGTGGTAGTGGTGGTGTATGTTTATACTGACAACACTTACTGTAGTGGTGGTAGTGGTGGTAGTATGTTTATACTGACAACACTTACTGTAGTGGTGGTAGTGGTGGTGTATGTTTATACTGACAACACTTACTGTAGTGGTGGTAGTGGTGGTGTATGTTTATACTGACAACACTTACTGTACTGGTAGTGGTGGTTGTGGTGGTGGTAGTTGTGGTTGTGGTGGTGTATGTTTATACTGACAACACTTACTGTAGTGGTGGTAGTGGTGGTGTATGTTTATACTGACAACACTTACTGTAGTGGTGGTGATGGTGGTAGTGGTGGTGAATGTTTATACTGACAACACTTACTGTAGTGGTGGTAGTGGTGGTGTATGTTTATACTGACAACACTTACTGTAGTGGTGGTAGTGGTGGTAGTGGTGGTGTATGTTTATACTGACAACACTTACTGTAGTGGTGGTAGTGGTGGTGTATGTTTATACTGACAACACTTACTGTAGTGGTGGTAGTGGTGGTAGTAGTGGTGGTAGTGGTGGTAGTGGTGGTGTATGTTTATACTGACAACACTTACTGTAGTGGTGGTAGTGGTGGTGTATGTTTATACTGACAACACTTACTGTAGTGGTGGTAGTGGTGTATGTTTATACTGACAAAACTTACTGTAGTGGTGGTAGTGTATGTTTATACTGACAAAACTTACTGTAGTGGTGGTAGTGGTGTATGTTTATACTGACAACACTTACTGTAGTGGTGGTAGTGGTGGTGTATGTTTATACTGACAACACTTACTGTAGTGGTGGTAGTGGTGGTGTATGTTTATACTAACAACACTTACTGTAGTGGTGGTAGTGGTGGTAGTAGTGGTGTATGTTTATACTGACAACACTTACTGTAGTGGTGGTAGTGGTGGTGTATGTTTATACTGACAACACTTACTGTAGTGGTGGTAGTGGTGGTGTATGTTTATACTGACAACACTTACTGTAGTGGTGGTAGTGGTGGTAGTAGTGGTGTATGTTTATACTGACAACACTTACTGTAGTGGTGGTAGTGGTGGTGTATGTTTATACTGACAACACTTACTGTAGTGGTGGTAGTGGTGGTGTATGTTTATACTGACAACACTTACTGTAGTGGTGGTAGTGGTGGTAGTGGTGGTAGTGGTGGTGTATGTTTATACTGACAACACTTACTGTAGTGGTGGTAGTGGTGGTGTATGTTTATACTGACAACACTTACTGTAGTGGTGGTAGTGGTGGTGTATGTTTATACTGACAACACTTACTGTAGTGGTGGTAGTGGTGGTAGTGGTGGTGTATGTTTATACTGACAACACTTACTGTAGTGGTGGTAGTGGTGGTGTATGTTTATACTGACAACACTTACTGTAGTGGTGGTAGTGGTGGTAGTGGTGGTGTATGTTTATACTGACAACACTTACTGTAGTGGTGGTAGTGGTGGTAGTAGTGGTGTATGTTTATACTGACAACACTTACTGTAGTGGTGGTAGTGGTGGTGTATGTTTATACTGACAACACTTACTCTAGTGGTGGTAGTGGTGGTAGTAGTGGTGTATGTTTATACTGACAACACTTACTGTAGTGGTGGTAGTGGTGGTAGTGGTGGTAGTGGTGGTGTATGTTTATACTGACAACACTTACTGTAGTGGTGGTAGTAGTGGTGTATGTTTATACTGACAACACTTACTGTAGTGGTGGTAGTGGTGGTGTATGTTTATACTGACAACACTTACTGTAGTGGTGGTAGTGGTGGTAGTGGTGGTAGTGGTGGTAGTGGTAGTGGTGGTAGTGGTGGTGTATGTTTATACTGACAACACTTACTGTAGTGGTGGTAGTGGTGGTGTATGTTTATACTGACAACACTTACTGTAGTGGTGGTAGTGGTGGTATATGTTTATACTGACAACACTTATTGTAGTGGTGGTAGTGGTGGTGTATGTTTATACTGACAACACTTACTGTAGTGGTGGTAGTGGTGGTAGTGGTGGTGTATGTTTATACTGAGAACACTTACTGTAGTGGTGGTAGTAGTCGTAGTGGTGGTAGTGGTGGTAGTGGTGGTGTATGTTTATACTGACAACACTTACTGTAGTGGTGGTAGTGGTGGTAGTGGTAGTGGTGGTAGTGGTGGTGTATGTTTATACTGACAACACTTACTGTAGTGGTGGTAGTGGTGGTAGTGGTGGTGTATGTTTATACTGACAACACTTACTGTAGTGGTGGTAGTGGTGGTGTATGTTTATACTGACAACACTTACTGTAGTGGTGGTAGTGGTGGTGTATGTTTATACTGACAACACTTACTGTAGTGGTGGTGTATGTTTATACTGACAACACTTACTGTAGTGGTGGTAGTGGTGGTAGTGGTGGTGTATGTTTATACTGACAACACTTACTGTAGTGGTGGTGTATGTTTATACTGACAACACTTACTGTAGTGGTGGTAGTGGTGGTAGTGGTGGTGTATGTTTATACTGACAACACTTACTGTAGTGGTGGTAGTGGTGGTAGTGGTGGTGTATGTTTATACTGACAACACTTACTGTAGTGGTGGTAGTGGTGGTGTATGTTTATACTGACAACACTTACTGTAGTGGTGGTAGTGGTGGTGTATGTTTATACTGACAACACTTACTGTAGTGGTGGTAGTGGTGGTAGTGGTAGTGGTGGTAGTGTTAGTGGTGGTAGTAGTGGTAGTGGTGGTGTATGTTTATACTGACAACACTTACTGTAGTGGTGGTAGTGGTGGTAGTGGTGGTGTATGTTTATACTGACAACACTTACTGTAGTGGTGGTAGTGGTGGTAGTGGTGGTGTATGTTTATACTGACAACACTTACTGTAGTGGTGGTAGTGGTGGTAGTGGTGGTGTATGTTTATACTGACAACACTTACTGTAGTGGTGGTAGTGGTGGTAGTGGTGGTAGTGGTGGTAGTGGTGGTGTATGTTTATACTGACAACACTTACTGTAGTGGTGGTAGTGGTGGTAGTGGTGGTAGTGGTGGTAGTGGTGGTAGTGGTAGTGGTGGTGTATGTTTATACTGACAACACTTACTGTAGTGGTGGTAGTGGTGGTAGTGGTGGTAGTGGTGGTAGTAGTGGTAGTGGTGGTAGTGGTGGTAGTGGTGGTAGTAGTGTATGTTTATACTGACAACACTTACTGTAGTGGTGGTAATGGTGGTAGTGGTGGTAGTGGTGGTAGTGGTGGTAGTGGTAGTGGTGGTAGTGGTAGTGTATGTTTATACTGACAACACTTACTGTAGTGGTGGTAGTGGTGGTAGTGGTGGTGTATGTTTATACTGACAACACTTACTGTAGTGGTGGTAGTGGTGGTAGTAGTGTATGTTTATACTGACAACACTTACTGTAGTGGTGGTAGTGGTGGTGTATGTTTATACTGACAACACTTACTGTAGTGGTGGTAGTGGTGGTAGTGGTGGTGTATGTTTATACTGACAACACTTACTGTAGTGGTGGTAGTGGTGGTAGTGGTGGTGTATGTTTATACTGACAACACTTACTGTAGTGGTGGTAGTGGTGGTAGTGGTAGTGGTGGTAGTAGTGGTGTATGTTTATACTGACAACACTTACTGTAGTGGTGGTAGTGGTGGTAGTGGTAGTAGTGGTGTATGTTTATACTGACAACACTTACTGTAGTGGTGGTAGTGGTGGTAGTGGTGGTAGTGGTGGTAGTGGTAGTGGTGGTAGTAGTGGTGGTGTATGTTTATACTGACAACACGTACTGCTTTAGTGGTGGTAGTATAATAGTAGTAATAGTAGTAGTAGTAGCGGTGGTAGCAGCAGTGGTAGCAGCAGTGGTAGTAGTAGTAGCATAGTAGTAGTAACAGTAATAGTAGTGCTAGTAATTGTGGTAGTAGCGGTGGTAGTGGTAGTAGTAATAGTGGTAGTAGCGAAGAAAGAAGAGAAAGGTAGAAGAGTAACAGAAGTAACAGTTAGGACAGAATAGAGAGAGAATGAGAGAGAGAGAGAGAGAGAGAGAGAGAGAGAGAGAGGGAGAGAGAGGGAGAGAGAGAGAGAGAGAGAGAGAGAGAGAGAGAGAGAGAGAGAGAGAGAGAGAGAGAGAGAGAGAGAGAGAGAGAGAGAGAGAGAGTGTTGGAGAAGAGAGCGTAAGGCAGAAATTAAAGGGCTAAGGGAGACAGGGTTAGAGAGAAGCAGGGAGTAGAGACAGAGACAGGGAGGGAATAAGAAAGTGAGAGGGAGAGAGAGAGATAGAGATAGAGTGGGCGGCAGGTTTGGGGTGGCTGAGGTACGTCTGATATGTATCTTGTAGGTGTGGGCGGCGATTTAGTTGGCTAGGCTGGGTACTGGTGGCAAGGAGTGGGCGGCGGGAGGTGTATGTGGGCGGACAGATGTATGGCAGGTGTGGGGAGTAGGTGGCAGGAAGCTAATCATGTGTGTAGGTGATCAGGAAATAGGTGGCAGGGGTGTGGCAGGTGTGTGGAGTGGATGGCAGGTATATGGAGTGGGTGGCAGGTGTGTGGAGCGGATGGCAGGTGTGTGGAGTGGATGGCAGGTGTGTGGAGTGGATGGCAGGTGTGTGGAGTGGATGGCAGGTGTGTGGAGTGGGTGGCAGGTGTGTGGAGTGTGTGGCATGTGTGTGGAGTGGATGGTAGGTATGTGGGGTTAATGGCAGGTATGTGGAGTGGATGGTATATGGAGTGTGTGGCAGGTGTGTGAAATGGATGGCAGGTGTGTGGAGTGGATGGCAGGTGTGTGGAGTGGATGGTATGTGGAGTGGGTGGCAAGTGTGTGGAGTGGGTGGCAAGTGTGTGGAGTGGATGGCAAGTGTGTGGAGTGGATTGTATGTGGAATGGGTGGCAGATATTTGGAGTGGATGGCAGGTATGTGGAGTAGATGGCAGGTATGTGGAGTGGATGGCAGGTATGTGGGGTGGATGGCAGGTATGTGGAGTGGGTGGCAGATATGTGGAGTGGATGGCAGGTATGTGGAGTAGATGGCAGGTATGTGGAGTGGATGGCAGGTATGTGGAGTGGATGGCAGATATGTGGAGTGGATGGCAGGTATGTGGAGTAGATGGCAGGTATGTGGAGTGGATGGCAGGTATGTGGAGTGGATGGCAGATATGTGGAGTGGATGGCAGATACGTGGAGTGGATGGCAGATACGTGGAGTGGATGGCAGATACGTGGAGTGGATGGCAGATACGTGGAGTGGATGGCAGATACGTGGAGTGGATGGCAGATACGTGGAGTGGATGGCAGATACGTGGAGTGGATGGCAGATACGTGGAGTGGATGGCAGATACGTGGAGTGGATGGCAGATACGTGGAGTGGATGGCAGATATGTAGAGTGGATGGCAGATACGTGGAGTGGATGGCAGAAATCACTCAGCACCAGGAATGGGTGGCAGGCTGGCGTGTGGGCGGACATAGATGGGTGGCAGATGTTGGGAGTGGATGACAGGAGAAGGTTGTGTGTGGGAGACAAGGTCACAACACCACCAAAATATTACCAGACAATAATAATAATAATAATAATAATAATAATAATTAATGCGCCAGAGATATATTTGTGTTGAGTATCTCTCAAAATAAAAATTCCTACCTTACACAAACACATTGTGCTGTAATCCAACCTAGCCTCACCTAACCTAGCCTCACCTAGCCTTACCTAACCTAGCCTAACTTAACCTAGCCTCACCTAGCCTAGCCTAGCCTAACTTAACCTAGCCTCATCTAGCCTTACCTAACCTAGCCTAACTTAACCTAGCCTCACCTAGCCTAGCCTAGCCTAACTTAACCTAGCCTCATCTAGCCTTACCTAACCTAGCCTAACTTAACCTAGCCTCACCTAGCCTAGCCTAGCCTAACTTAACCTAGCCTCATCTAGCCTAACCTAAACTAGCCTAACCTAACCCAGCCTCGCCTAGCCTAATTTAACCTAGCCTAACCTAACCTCACTTAACCTAACCTAATCTAGCCTAACTTAACCTAGCCTAACCTAACCTAGCCTAACTTAACCTAGTCTTACCTAGCCTAACCTAACCCAGTCTCACCTAGCCTAACCTAACGTAGCCTAACCTAGCCTAAGCTAATC
This sequence comes from Cherax quadricarinatus, assembly GCF_038502225.1. NCBI lineage: Eukaryota > Metazoa > Arthropoda > Malacostraca > Decapoda > Parastacidae > Cherax > Cherax quadricarinatus. The sequence continues at coordinate 2,897,293 of NC_091366.1, forward strand.
TAACATATATCTCAGTGAATAATGAATCCAAGTCCTGTTAAATTAGACACATGTGCAACTCTTGGGTATCTTTATTGAGGAAACGTTTCGCCACACAGTGGCTTCATCAGTCCATACAAAGGAGAATCTTGAAGAATAGGAGGAGAATGAGGTAATCAGTCCCTCAACCTTGAGTCAATGTGGTCAGTCCCTCAACCTTGAGTCGATGTGGTCAGTCCATCAATCTTGAGTCGATGTGGTCAGTCCATCAATCTTGAGTTGATGTGGTCAGTCCATCAATCTTGAGTTGATGTGGTCAGTCCATCAATCTTGAGTCGATGTGGTCAGTCCATCAATCTTGAGTTGATGTGGTCAGTCCATCAATCTTGAGTTGATGTGGTCAGTCCATCAACCTTGAGTCGATGTGGTCAGTCCATCAATCTTGAGTTGATGTGGTCAGTCCATCAATCTTGAGTTGATGTGGTCAGTCCATCAATCTTGAGTTGATGTGGTCAGTCCATCAATCTTGAGTTGATGTGGTCAGTCCATCAATCTTGAGTTGATGTGGTCAGTCCATCAATCTTGAGTCGATGTGGTCAGTCCATCAATCTTGAGTTGATGTGGTCAGTCCATCAATCTTGAGTTGATGTGGTCAGTCCATCAATCTTGAGTTGATGTGGTCAGTCCATCAATCTTGAGTTGATGTGGTCAGTCCATCAATCTTGAGTTGATGTGGTCAGTCCATCAATCTTGAGTTGATGTGGTCAGTCCATCAATCTTGAGTTGATGTGGTCAGTCCATCAATCTTGAGTTGATGTGGTCAGTCCATCAATCTTGAGTTGATGTGGTCAGTCCATCAATCTTGAGTTGATGTGGTCAGTCCATCAATCTTGAGTTGATGTGGTCAGTCCATCAATCTTGAGTCGATGTGGTCAGTCCATCAACCTCGAGTCGATGTGGTCAGTCCATCAACCTTGAGTCGATGTGGTCAGTCCATCAATCTTGAGTTGATGTGGTCAGTCCATCAACCTTGAGTCGATGTGGACAGTCCATCAATCTTGAGTCGATGTGGTCAGTCCATCAATCTTGAGTTGATGTGGTCAGTCCATCAATCTTGAGTTGATGTGGTCAGTCCATCAACCTTGAGTCGATGTGGTCAGTCCATCAATCTTGAGTTGATGTGGTCAGTCCATCAATCTTGAGTTGATGTGGTCAGTCCATCAATCTTGAGTTGATGTGGTCAGTCCATCAATCTTGAGTTGATGTGGTCAGTCCATCAATCTTGAGTTGATGTGGTCAGTCCATCAATCTTGAGTTGATGTGGTCAGTCCATCAATCTTGAGTCGATGTGGTCAGTCCATCAATCTTGAGTCGATGTGGACAGTTCATTAATCTTGAGTCGATGTGGACAGTCCATCAATCTTGAGTCGATGTGGTCAGTCCATCAATCTTGAATAGAATACGGCATAGGAGCGGAGAAGGAGCTTATAAACCGTATGGCAGGAGAGGTGCAGCAGTCGTAGGTGGTTCTCTGAACCATTCATCTACAATCCTGTCAGACACTGCAACTTCTTAGGATCTTAATACTTGGGAATCCTTCACTTGCCTAACCCTTGGGCACGACCTTGGGCACGACCTTGGGCACGACCTACTTCCACATTGGACAAATGTGACACCACCTCCGACTGCTGCACCTCTCCTGCCATACGGTTTATAACAGTGGTTCCCAAACTTTTTCAGCTTGTTACCCAATTTAACATGCCACATAAAGCATGTTACCCCTTTCACAAAATGTTGTTATTATTGATATATATGGCTAAATTAAAACACTTGAGATATTTTCTTTTATTTATTGTATTTGAACATTGTGCATCTCTAATGACTATTACCAAAGATGTCAAGAACATCAGTGGGATGGATGGAGTTGCATACTTGAAGCTAGTTTAGGAATTCTTGGCTTCGTGGTTGAGAGTGCCAGCCTGGAATCGTTTGCAACATTCAAGCGAGTCCTCTTTTTTTGTGTTCATACCCAGCACAGTTGAGAAGCCCTTCTCGCACAGGTACGCTGTTGAGAATGATACCAACAACTTCAAAGGCTCTCTTGGACAGAGTTGGCGAGTCAGGTAGTCGTGAAATCCAAAAGGAATCCGCATTTTGGTTTTGGAATTCGATTTTCAAGGCTTCATTGGCTCGCATTGTGATCCACTCCTCCTTTGCAGGGAAATCATTATCATGAATGGCATCATCAGGTACAGAGAAGGGATGAATGATCCACTGAAGAGTGGCTGTTTCTTGGTCACTCTCTGGAAAGTAGTGATGCATGCTTGTTTCAAGCCCCTTCAAATGGTCGCTCATTTCTTTGTTGATGGTCTGTAGAAGTGATCCAGTATCATGACTATTCTCCTCAACAAACTGGTCTACGGTGGGAAACTGGGCGAAACTGGACATTTTCTTGTTCAATCTGCAGAAAAAGAAGAATATCCATGCATACACTGCAAAACGCAAGGTACATAATTTCTCGCATGGCAGCTAACACAAGTTCACTGATGCAAGCACACACGCATACATTCAAAATTATCAGGCTGCAAGTATCATGCTTGTCAGCACAAGAGCACCGTGTAGCGCGAGACTACAATGAACGTATACAGCCTCGCATACTCTGCTAATCCTAGCAAAACCATTGAAAACGTAAGAACCACACATACATTATATATAAAATTAATAATAGCTACAAATTCAGAGTAACAGTGGGTAAATACTAACTATATACTGCACAGGGCAGTACACATACATACCAGCTTATGTCTACCTCGGCTGATGCTCACAGATAAACTGACAGTGTGAAATAGAGGCAGCCTCAGGAAGTGAGTGACGCGTACTGGACAGGTCGATCTGGGCTACTGAGTGACTTTTGTCCTGAAGCATACTTGTCAAAATACTTTTGAGTTTCCACACACTTAGCTATATATTTCTTCTTTTCTAATACTGTATATATTAGTTTTTGATGTTTATTGTTATTTGGTTTAACTTTATTACTTACTTATAATAGGTTTACTTTACAACTTTATATACTAAGACAAAGTTAACAATAATCCTCATACCGGGTACAGCATTGTTTTCTGGATGTTCAGAATTCATAACTTTTTTTCTGTCGCCCCTCCATTACCCCCCAAAAATGGTTAAATTACCCCCAGGGGGTAATTTACCCCCAGTTTGGGAACCACTGGTTTATAAGCTCCTTCTCCGCTCATATGCCGTATTCTACTCAAGATTGATGGACTGACCACATCGACTCAAGGTTGAGGGACTGATTACCTCATTCTCCTTCTGTTCTTCAAGTTTATCCTTTGTATGGACTGATGAAGCCACTGTGTGGCGAAACGTTTCCTCAATAAAGATACCCAAGAGTTGCACATGTGTCTAATTTAACAACGTGTCGGTTCTTTGAACCATTCATCCACAATCCAAGTCATGACTTGCTTAAACCCCTACACAGGGCGAAATGTCGTTCCAATTTCATCTCCTGAAGCGTTTCTGTCCCTCTCTAACGGCGGTCATTCTCGAAATGTTGTAAAAACTCCGCAGTGACCAACAAAGTTATTTGTAAGTGAGATGTGACAGCAGTGTGGACGCCAGTCGTGGACTACACTGCTGCTTCTAGCATCACTCAGGCAAGAGTGCTTGAATGGCTGTGAGTTTGACTTGCCTAGCATGGGCCAGTAGGCCTGAAGCAAGTGTACATGAGTGGGTGTGAGTTTGACTTGCCTAGCATGGGCCAGTAGGCCTGAAGCAAGTGTACATGAGTAGGTGTGAGTAAGACTTGCCTAGCATGGGCCAGTAGGCCTGAAGCAAGTGTACATGAACGGGTGTAAGACCTGCCTAGCATGGGCCAATAGGCCTAAAGCAAGAGTACATGAACGGGTGTAAGACTTGCCTAGCATGGGCCAGTAGGCCTGAAGTAAGAGTACATGAACGGGTGTAAGACTTGCCTAGCATGGGCCAGTAGGCCTGAAGTAAGAGTACATGAACGGGTGTAAGACTTGCCTAGCATGGGCCAGTAGGCCTAAAGCAAGAGTACATGAACGGGTGTGAGTAAGACTTGCCTAGCATGGGCCAGTAGGCCTGAAGCAATGGGTCGAATCGGTGACATAAACGAGCTGTTGCTGGTCACTAATTCAGACTAACAAGCTGTTGAAGTTTCGGTCAGGTCCAAGTCGGTCCGAAACGTTGTGGTAAGTTCATCTCTATGTGCGGGTTAGTTGTTTATTCTTATTTAGTGAGCTGTTGGACAGAGATTGATGAGTCAGCCTGACAGCTCAAGACGTCGAAAAGAGGTTGCTGACAGCTCAAGACGTCGAAAAGAGGTTGCTGACAGCTCAAGACGTCGAAAAGAGGTTGCTGACAGCTCAAGACGTCGAAAAGAGGTTGCTGACAGCTCAAGACGTCGAAAAGAGGTTGCTGACAGCTCAAGACGTCGAAAAGAGGTTGCTGACAGCTCAAGACGTCGAAAAGAGGTTGCTGACAGCTCAAGACGTCGAAAAGAGGTTGCTGACAGCTCAAGACGTCGAAAAGAGGTTGCTGACAGTTCAAGACGTCGGAGAAAAAACTGCTGACAGTTCAAGACGTCGGAGAAAAAACTGCTGACAGTTCAAGACGTCGGAGAAAAAACTGCTGACAGTTCAAGACGTCGGAGAAAAAACTGCTGACAGTTCAAGACGTCGGAGAAAAAACTGCTGACAGTTCAAGACGTCGGAGAAAAAACTGCTGACAGTTCAAGACGTCGGAGAAAAAACTGCTGACAGTTCAAGACGTCGGAGAAAAAACTGCTGACAGTTCAAGACGTCGGAGAAAAAACTGCTGACAGTTCAAGACGTCGGAGAAAAAGTTGCTAACAGTTCAAGACGTCGAAGAAAAAGTTGCTGACAGTTCAAGACGTCGAAGAAAAAGTTGCTGACAGTTCAAGACGTCGGAGAAAAAACTGCTGACAGTTCAAGACGTCGGAAAAAAGTTGCTGACAGTTCAAGACGTCGGAAAAAAGTTGCTGACAGTTCAAGACGTCGGAAAAAGACAGAGACATTATTAAAGTGACATTTATTAAAGGAAACATTTCTCCACAACTACTAACACATCAATTCCTGGCGAAACGTTTCTTCATTTATAAATACCCTAAACTGCACACTTTCTTTTTCACATCTCGCCAGTATTACCATATTAACTTGCTGACAGTGCAACATATTAACTTGCTGACAGTGCAACATATTAACTTGCTGACAGTGCAACATATTAACTTGCTGACAGTGCAACATATTAACTTGCTGACAGTGCAACATATTAACTTGCTGACAGTACAACATATTAACTTGCTGACAGTGCAACATATTAACTTGCTGACAGTGCAACATATTAACTTCCTGACAGTGCAACATATTAACTTGCTGACAGTGCAACATATTAACTTGCTGACAGTGCAACATATTAACTTGCTGACAGTACAACATATTAACTTGCTGACAGTACAACATATTAACTTGCTGACAGTACAACATATTAACTTGCTGACAGTACAACATATTAACTTGCTGACAGTACAACATATTAACTTGCTGACAGTACAACATATTAACTTGCTGACAGTACAACATATTAACTTGCTGACAGTACAACATATTAACTTGCTGACAGTACAACATATTAACTTGCTGACAGTGCAACATATTAACTTGCTGACAGTGCAACATATTAACTTGCTGACAGTGCAACATATTAACTTGCTGACAGTACAACATATTAACTTGCTGACAGTACAACATATTAACTTGCTGACAGTACAACATATTAACTTGCTGACAGTACAACATATTAACTTGCTGACAGTACAACATATTAACTTGCTGACAGTGCAACATATTAACTTGCTGACAGTGCAACATATTAACTTGCTGACAGTGCAACATATTAACTTGCTGACAGTACAACATATTAACTTGCTGACAGTGCAACATATTAACTTGCTGACAGTACAACATATTAACTTGCTGACAGTACAACATATTAACTTGCTGACAGTACAACATATTAACTTGCTGACAGTGCAACATATTAACTTGCTGACAATGCAACATATTAACTTGCTGACAGTGCAACATATTAACTTGCTGACAGTGCAACATATTAACTTGCTGACAGTACAACATATTAACTTGCTGACAGTACAACATATTAACTTGCTGACAGTACAACATATTAACTTGCTGACAGTGCAACATATTAATTTGCTGACAGTGCAACATATTAACTTGCTGACAGTGCAACATATTAAATTGCTGACAGTACAACATATTAACTTGCTGACAGTGCAACATATTAACTTGCTGACAGTGCAACATATTAACTTGCTGACAGTGCAACATATTAACTTGCTGACAGTGCAACATATTAACTTGCTGACAGTGCAACATATTAACTTGCTGACAGTGCAACATATTAACTTGCTGACAGTGCAACATATTAACTTGCTGACAGTTCAACATATTAACTTGCTGACAGTACAACATATTAACTTGCTGACAGTACAACATATTAACTTGCTGACAGTGCAACATATTAACTTGCTGACAGTGCAACATATTAACTTGCTGACAGTGCAACATATTAACTTGCTGACAGTACAACATATTAACTTGCTGACAGTGCAACATATTAACTTGCTGACAGTGCAACATATTAACTTGCTGACAGTGCAACATATTAACTTGCTGACAGTGCAACATATTAACTTGCTGACAGTGCAACATATTAACTTGCTGACAGTACAACATATTAACTTGCTGACAGTGCAACATATTATCTTGCTGACAGTGCAACATATTAACTTGCTGACAGTACAACATATTAACTTGCTGACACTACAACATATTAACTTGCTGACAGTACAACATATTAACTTGCTGACAGTACAACATATTAACTTGCTGACAGTACAACATATTAACTTGCTGACAGTGCAACATATTAACTTGCTGACAGTACAACATATTAACTTGCTGACAGTACAACATATTAACTTGCTGACAGTACAACATATTAACTTGCTGACAGTACAACATATTAACTTGCTGACAGTACAACATATTAACTTGCTGACAGTGCAACATATTAACTTGCTGACAGTACAACATATTAACTTGCTGACAGTGCAACATATTAACTTGCTGACAGTGCAACATATTAACTTGCTGACAGTGCAACATATTAACTTGCTGACAGTGCAACATATTAACTTGCTGACAGTGCAACATATTAACTTGCTGACAGTGCAACATATTAACTTGCTGACAGTGCAACATATTAACTTGCTGACAGTACAACATATTAACTTGCTGACAGTGCAACATATTAACTTGCTGACAGTGCAACATATTAACTTGCTGACAGTACAACATATTAACTTGCTGACAGTACAACATATTAACTTGCTGACAGTACAACATATTAACTTGCTGACAGTGCAACATATTAACTTGCTGACAGTACAACATATTAACTTGCTCACAGTGCAACATATTAACTTGCTGACAGTACAACATATTAACTTGCTGACAGTACAACATATTAACTTGCTGACAGTACAACATATTAACTTGCTGACAGTGCAACATATTAACTTGCTGACAGTGCAACATATTAACTTGCTGATAGTACAACATATTAACTTGCTGACAGTACAACATATTAACTTGCTGACAGTACAACATATTAACTTGCTGACAGTACAACATATTAACTTGCTGACAGTACAACATATTAACTTGCTGACAGTACAACATATTAACTTGCTGACAGTGCAACATATTAACTTGCTGACAGTGCAACATATTAACTTGCTGACAGTACAACATATTAACTTGCTGACAGTACAACATATTAACTTGCTGACAGTACAACATATTAATTTGCTGACAGTACAACATATTAACTTGCTGACAGTACAACATATTAACTTGCTGACAGTACAACATATTAACTTGCTGACAGTGCAACATATTAACTTGCTGACAGTACAACATATTAACTTGGTGACAGTACAACATATTAACTTGCTGACAGTACAACATATTAACTTGCTGACAGTACAACATATTAACTTGCTGACAGTGCAACATATTAACTTGCTGACAGTGCAACATATTAACTTGCTGACAGTGCAACATATTAACTTGCTGACAGTACAACATATTAACTTGCTGACAGTGCAACATATTAACTTGCTGACAGTGCAACATATTAACTTGCTGACAGTGCAACATATTAACTTGCTGACAGTACAACATATTAACTTGCTGACAGTGCAACATATTAACTTGCTGACAGTACAACATATTAACTTGCTGACAGTACAACATATTAACTTGCTGACAGTGCAACACATTAACTTGCTGACAGTGCAACATATTAACTTGCTGACAGTACAACACATTAACTTGCTGACAGTGCAACATATTAACTTGCTGACAGTACAACATATTAACTTGCTGACAGTACAACATATTAACTTGCTGACAGTACAACATATTAACTTGCTGACAGTACAACATGTTAACTTGCTGACAGTACAACATATTAACTTGCTGACAGTGCAACATATTAACTTGCTGACAGTACAACATATTAACTTGCTGACAGTACAACATATTAACTTGCTGACAGTACAACATATTAACTTGCTGACAGTACAACATATTAACTTGCTGACAGTGCAACATATTAACTTGCTGACAGTACAACATATTAACTTGCTGACAGTACAACATATTAACTTGCTGACAGCGCAACATATTAACTTGCTGACAGTGCAACATATTAACTTGCTGACAGTACAACATATTAACTTGCTGACAGTACAACATATTAACTTGCTGACAGTACAACATATTAACTTGCTGACAGTACAACATATTAACTTGCTGACAGTACAACATATTAACTTGCTGACAGTACAACATATTAACTTGCTGACAGTACAACATATTAACTTGCTGACAGTACAACATATTAACTTGCTGACAGTACAACATATTAACTTGCTGACAGTACAACATATTAACTTGCTCACAGTGCAACATATTAACTTGCTGACAGTACAACATATTAAATACTTGCTGACAGTACAACATATTAACTTGCTGACAGTGCAACATATTAACTTGCTGACAGTGCAACATATTAACTTGCTGACAGTGCAACATATTAACTTGCTGACAGTACAACATATTAACTTGCTGACAGTACAACATATTAACTTGCTGACAGTACACCATATTAACTTGCTGACAGTACAACATATTAACTTGCTGACAGTACAACATATTAACTTGCTGACAGTACAACATATTAACTTGCTGATAGTGCAACATATTAACTTGCTGACAGTGCAACATATTAACTTGCTGACAGTGCAACATATTAACTTGCTGACAGTACAACATATTAACTTGCTGACAGTACAACATATTAACTTGCTGACAGTGCAACATAACTTGCTGACAGTGCAACATATTAACTTGCTGACAGTACAACATATTAACTTGCTGACAGTACAACATATTAACTTGCTGACAGTACAATATATTAACTTGCTGACAGTACAACATATTAACTTGCTGACAGTGCAACATATTAACTTGCTGACAGTACAACATATTAACTTGCTGACAGTGCAACATATTAACTTGCTGACAGTACAACATATTAACTTGCTGACAGTACAACATATTAACTTGCTGACAGTACAACATATTAACTTGCTGACAGTACAACATATTAACTTGCTGACAGTACAACATATCAACTTGCTGACAGTACAACATATTAACTTGCTGACAGTGCAACATATTAACTTGCTGACAGTGCAACATATTAACTTGCTGACAGTACAACATATTAACTTGCTGACAGTACAACATATTAACTTGCTGACAGTACACCATATTAACTTGCTGACAGTACAACATATTAACTTGCTGACAGTACAACATATTAACTTGCTGACAGTACAACATATTAACTTGCTGACAGTGCAACATATTAACTTGCTGACAGTGCAACATATTAACTTGCTGACAGTACAACATATTAACTTGCTGACAGTACAACATATTAACTTGCTGACAGTACAACATATTAACTTGCTGACAGTGCAACATAACTTGCTGACAGTGCAACATATTAACTTGCTGACAGTACAACATATTAACTTGCTGACAGTACAACATATTAACTTGCTGACAGTACAACATATTAACTTGCTGACAGTGCAACATATTAACTTGCTGACAGTACAACATATTAACTTGCTGACAGTGCAACATATTAACTTGCTGACAGTACAACATATTAACGTGCTGACAGTACAACATATTAACTTGCTGACAGTACAACATATTAACTTGCTGACAGTACAACATATTAACTTGCTGACAGTACAACATATTAACTTGCTGACAGTGCAACATATTAACTTGCTGACAGTACAACATATTAACTTGCTGACAGTGCAACATATTAACTTGCTGACAGTGCAACATATTAACTTGCTGACAGTACAACATATTAACGTGCTGACAGTACAACATATTAACTTGCTGACAGTACAACATATTAACTTGCTGACAGTACAACATATTAACTTGCTGACAGTACAACATATTAACTTGCTGACAGTGCAACATATTAACTTGCTGACAGTACAACATATTAACTTGCTGACAGTGCAACATATTAACTTGCTGACAGTACAACATATTAACTTGCTGACAGTACAACATATTAACTTGCTGACAGTACACCATATTAACTTGCTGACAGTACAACATATTAACTTGCTGACAGTACAACATATTAACTTGCTGACAGTGCAACATATTAACTTGCTGACAGTGCAACATATTAACTTGCTGACAGTGCAACATATTAACTTGCTGACAGTACAACATATTAACGTGCTGACAGTACAACATATTAACTTGCTGACAGTACAACATATTAACTTGCTGACAGTGCAACATATTAACTTGCTGACAGTACAACATATTAACTTGCTGACAGTGCAACATATTAACTTGCTGACAGTGCAACATATTAACTTGCTGACAGTACAACATATTAACTTGCTGACAGTACAACATATTAACTTGCTGACAGTACAACATATTAACTTGCTGACAGTACAACATATTAACTTGCTGACAGTACAACATATTAACTTGCTGACAGTACAACATATTAACTTGCTGACAGTGCAACATATTAACTTGCTGACAGTACAACATATTAACTTGCTGACAGTGCAACATATTAACTTGCTGACAGTACAACATATTAACTTGCTGACAGTACAACATATTAACTTGCTGACAGTACACAACATATTAACTTGCTGACAGTACAACATATTAACTTGCTGACAGTACAACATATTAACTTGCTGACAGTGCAACAACATATTAACTTGCTGACAGTGCAACATATTAACTTGCTGACAGTGCAACATATTAACTTGCTGACAGTGCAACATATTAACTTGCTGACAGTACAACATATTAACTTGCTGACAGTACAACATATTAACTTGCTGACAGTACAACATATTAACTTGCTGACAGTGCAACATATTAACTTGCTGACAGTACAACATATTAACGTGCTGACAGTACAACATATTAACTTGCTGACAGTACAACATATTAACTTGCTGACAGTACAACATATTAACTTGCTGACACTTGCTGTACAACATATTAACTTGCTGACAGTACAACATATTAACTTGCTGACAGTACAACATATTAACTTGCTGACAGTACAACATATTAACTGCTGACAGTGACAGTACAACATATTAACTTGCTGACAGTGCAACATATTAACTTGCTGACACAACATATTAACTTGCTGACAGTACAACATATTAACTTGCTGACAGTACAACATATTAACTTGCTGACAGTACAACATATTAACTTGCTGACAGTACAACATATTAACTTGCTGACAGTACAACATATTAACTTGCTGACAGTACAACATATTAACTTGCTGACAGTACAACATATTAACTTGCTGACAGTACAACATATTAACTTGCTGACAGTACAACATATTAACTTGCTGACAGTACAACATATTAACTTGCTGACAGTACAACATATTAACTTGCTGACAGTACAACATATTAACTTGCTGACAGTACAACATATTAACTTGCTGACAGTACAACATATTAACTTGCTGACAGTACAACATATTAACTTGCTGACAGTACAACATATTAACTTGCTGACAGTACAACATATTAACTTGCTGACAGTACAACATATTAACTTGCTGACAGTACAACATATTAACTTGCTGACAGTACAACATATTAACTTGCTGACAGTACAACATATTAACTTGCTGACAGTGCAACATATTAACTTGCTGACAGTACAACATATTTGCTGACAGTACAACATATTAACTTGCTGACAGTACAACATATTAACTTGCTGACAGTACAACATATTAACTTGCTGACAGTACAACATATTAACTTGCTGACAGTACAACATATTAACTTGCTGACAGTACAACATATTAACTTGCTGACAGTTCAACATATAAACTTGCTGACAGTACAACATATTGACATATTAAGACAGTACAACATATTAACGTGCTGACAGTACAACATATTAACTTGCTGACAGTACAACATATTAACTTGCTGACAGTACAACATATTAACTTGCTGACAGTACAACATATTAACTTGCTGACAGTACAACATATTAACTTGCTGACAGTACAACATATTAACTTGCTGACAGTGCAACATATTAACTTGCTGACAGTACAACATATTAACTTGCTGACAGTACAACATATTAACTTGCTGACAGTACAACATATTAACTTGCTGACAGTACAACATATTAACTTGCTGACAGTACAACATATTAACTTGCTGACAGTACAACATATTAACTTGCTGACAGTGCAACATATTAACTTGCTGACAGTGCAACATATTAACTTGCTGACAGTACAACATATTAACTTGCTGACAGTACAACATATTAACTTGCTGACAGTACAACATATTAACTTGCTCACAGTCAAACATATTAACTTGCTGACAGTACAACATATTAACTTGCTGACAGTACAACACTTGCTACAACATATTAACTTGCTGACAGTTCAACATATTAACTTGCTGACAGTGCAACATATTAACTTGCTGACAGTACAACATATTAACTTGCTGACAGTACAACATATTAACTTGCTGACAGTACAACATATTAACTGCTTGCAACTGCAACATATTAACTTGCTGACAGTACAACATATTAACTTGCTGACAGTACAACATATTAACTTGCTGACAACATATTAACTTGCTGTACAACATATTAAGTACACCATATTAACTTGCTGTACAACATATTAACTTGCTGACAGTACAACATATTAACTTGCTGACAGTACAACATATTAACTTGCTGACAGTGCAACATATTAACTTGCTGACAGTACAACATATTAACTTGCTGACAACAACATATTAACTTGCTGACAGTACAACATATTAACTTGCTGACAGTACAACATATTAACTTGCTGACAGTACAACATATTAACTTGCATATTAACTTGCTGACAGTACAACATATTAACTTGCTGACAGTACAACATATTAACTTGCTGACAGTACAACATATGAACTTGCTGACAGTACAACATATTAACTTGCTGACAGTACAACATATTAACTTGCTGACAGTGCAACATATTAACTTGCTGACAGTACAACATATTAACTTGCTGACAGTACAACATATTAACTTGCTGACAGTACAACATATTAACTTGCTGACAGTACAACATATTAACTTGCTGACAGTACAACATATTAACTTGCTGACAGTACAACATATTAACTTGCTGACAGTACAACATATTAACTTGCTGACAGTGCAACACTTGCTAACTTGCTGACAGTGCAACATATTAACTTGCTGACAGTACAACATATTAACTTGCTGACAGTACAACATATTAACTTGCTGACAGTACAACATATTAACTTGCTGACAGTGCAACATATTAACTTGCTGACAGTACAACATATTAACTTGCTGACAGTACAACATATTAACTTGCTGACAGTACAACATATTAACTTGCTGACAGTACAACATATTAACTTGCTGACAGTACAACATATTAACTTGCTGACAGTACAACATATTAACTTGCTGACAGTACAACATATTAACTTGCTGACAGTACAACATATTAACTTGCTGACAGTACAACATATTAACTTGCTGACAGTGCAACATATTAACTGCTGACAGCTGACAGTACAACATATTAACTTGCTGACAGTACAACATATTAACTTGCTGACAGTACAACATATTAACTTGCTGACAGTACAACATATTAACTTGCTGACAGTGCAACATATTAACTTGCTGACAGTACAACATATTAACTTGCTGACAGTACAACATATTAACTTGCTGACAGCGCAACATATTAACTTGCTGACAGTGCAACATATTAACTTGCTGACAGTACAACATATTAACTTGCTGACAGTACAACATATTAACTTGCTGACAGTACAACATATTAACTTGCTGACAGTACAACATATTAACTTGCTGACAGTACAACATATTAACTTGCTGACAGTGCAACATATTAACTTGCTGACAGTACAACATATTAACTTGCTGACAGTACAACATATTAACTTGCTGACAGTACAACATATTAACTTGCTCACAGTGCAACATATTAACTTGCTGACAGTACAACATATTAAATACTTGCTGACAGTACAACATATTAACTTGCTGACAGTGCAACATATTAACTTGCTGACAGTGCAACATATTAACTTGCTGACAGTGCAACATATTAACTTGCTGACAGTACAACATATTAACTTGCTGACAGTACAACATATTAACTTGCTGACAGTACAACATATTAACTTGCTGACAGTACAACATATTAACTTGCTGACAGTACAACATATTAACTTGCTGACAGTACAACATATTAACTTGCTGATAGTGCAACATATTAACTTGCTGACAGTGCAACATATTAACTTGCTGACAGTGCAACATATTAACTTGCTGACAGTACAACATATTAACTTGCTGACAGTACAACATATTAACTTGCTGACAGTGCAACATATTAACTTGCTGACAGTGCAACATATTAACTTGCTGACAGTACAACATATTAACTTGCTGACAGTACAACATATTAACTTGCTGACAGTACAACATATTAACTTGCTGACAGTACAACATATTAACTTGCTGACAGTGCAACATATTAACTTGCTGACAGTACAACATATTAACTTGCTGACAGTACAACATATTAACTTGCTGACAGTACAACATATTAACTTGCTGACAGTACAACATATTAACTTGCTGACAGTACAACATATTAACTTGCTGACAGTACAACATATTAACTTGCTGACAGTACAACATATTAACTTGCTGACAGTACAACATATTAACTTGCTGACAGTGCAACATATTAACTTGCTGACAGTGCAACATATTAACTTGCTGACAGTGCAACATATTAACTTGCTGACAGTACAACATATTAACTTGCTGACAGTACAACATATTAACTTGCTGACAGTACAACATATTAACTTGCTGACAGTACAACATATTAACTTGCTGACAGTACAACATATTAACTTGCTGACAGTACAACATATTAACTTGCTGACAGTGCAACATATTAACTTGCTGACAGTACAACATATTAACTTGCTGACAGTACAACATATTAACTTGCTGACAGTACAACATATTAACTTGCTGACAGTACAACATATTAACTTGCTGACAGTACAACATATTAACTTGCTGACAGTACAACATATTAACTTGCTGACAGTACAACATATTAACTTGCTGACAGTACAACATATTAACTTGCTGACAGTACAACATATTAACTTGCTGACAGTGCAACATATTAACTTGCTGACAGTACAACATATTAACTTGCTGACAGTGCAACATATTAACTTGCTGACAGTACAACATATTAACTTGCTGACAGTACAACATATTAACTTGCTGACAGTACAACATATTAACTTGCTGACAGTACAACATATTAACTTGCTGACAGTACAACATATTAACTTGCTGACAGTGCAACATATTAACTTGCTGACAGTACAACATATTAACTTGCTGACAGTGCAACATATTAACTTGCTGACAGTGCAACATATTAACTTGCTGACAGTACAACATATTAACTTGCTGACAGTACAACATATTAACTTGCTGACAGTACAACATATTAACTTGCTGACAGTACAACATATTAACTTGCTGACAGTACAACATATTAACTTGCTGACAGTACAACATATTAACTTGCTGACAGTACAACATATTAACTTGCTGACAGTACAACATATTAACTTGCTGACAGTACAACATATTAACTTGCTGACAGTACAACATATTAACTTGCTGACAGTACAACATATTAACTTGCTGACAGTACAACATATTAACTTGCTGACAGTACAACATATTAACTTGCTGACAGTACAACATATTAACTTGCTGACAGTGCAACATATTAACTTGCTGACAGTGCAACATATTAACTTGCTGACAGTACAACATATTAACTTGCTGACAGTACAACATATTAACTTGCTGACAGTACAACATATTAACTTGCTGACAGTACAACATATTAACTTGCTGACAGTACAACATATTAACTTGCTGACAGTACAACATATTAACTTGCTGACAGTGCAACATATTAACTTGCTGACAGTGCAACATATTAACTTGCTGACAGTACAACATATTAACTTGCTGACAGTACAACATATTAACTTGCTGACAGTACAACATATTAACTTGCTGACAGTACAACATATTAACTTGCTGACAGTACAACATATTAACTTGCTGACAGTGCAACATATTAACTTGCTGACAGTGCAACATATTAACTTGCTGACAGTGCAACATATTAACTTGCTGACAGTACAACATATTAACTTGCTGACAGTACAACATATTAACTTGCTGACAGTACAACATATTAACTTGCTGACAGTACAACATATTAACTTGCTGACAGTACAACATATTAACTTGCTGACAGTGCAACATATTAACTTGCTGACAGTGCAACATATTAACTTGCTGACACTTGCTGACAGTGCAACATATTAACTTGCTGACAGTGCAACATATTAACTTGCTGACAGTACAACATATTAACTTGCTGACAGTACAACATATTAACTTGCTGACAGTACAACATATTAACTTGCTGACAGTGCAACATATTAACTTGCTGACAGTGCAACATATTAACTTGCTGACAGTACAACATATTAACTTGCTGACAGTACAACATATTAACTTGCTGACAGTACAACATATTAACTTGCTGACAGTACAACATATTAACTTGCTGACAGTACAACATATTAACTTGCTGACAGTGCAACATATTAACTTGCTGACAGTGCAACATATTAACTTGCTGACAGTACAACATATTAACTTGCTGACAGTACAACATATTAACTTGCTGACAGTACAACATATTAACTTGCTGACAGTACAACATATTAACTTGCTGACAGTACAACATATTAACTTGCTGACAGTGCAACATATTAACTTGCTGACAGTGCAACATATTAACTTGCTGACAGTACAACATATTAACTTGCTGACAGTACAACATATTAACTTGCTGACAGTACAACATATTAACTTGCTGACAGTACAACATATTAACTTGCTGACAGTACACCATATTAACTTGCTGACAGTACAACATATTAACTTGCTGACAGTACAACATATTAACTTGCTGACAGTGCAACATATTAACTTGCTGACAGTGCAACATATTTGCTGACAGTGCAACATATTAACTTGCTGACAGTACAACATATTAACTTGCTGACAGTACAACATATTAACTTGCTGACAGTACAACATATTAACTTGCTGACAGTGCAACATATTAATTTGCTGACAGTGCAACATATTAACTTGCTGTACAACATATTAACTTGCTGACAGTACAACATATTAACTTGCTGACAGTACAACATATTAACTTGCTGACAGTACAACATATTAACTTGCTGACAGTGCAACATATTAACTTGCTTACAGTGCAACATATTAACTTGCTGACAGTGCAACATATTAACTTGCTGACAGTACAACATATTAACTTGCTGACAGTACAACATATTAACTTGCTGACAGTACAACATATTAACTTGCTGACAGTACAACATATTAACTTGCTGACAGTACAACATATTAACTTGCTGACAGTGCAACATATTAACTTGCTGACAGTACAACATATTAACTTGCTGACAGTACAACATATTAACTTGCTGACAGTACAACATATTAACTTGCTGACAGTACAACATATTAACTTGCTGACAGTGCAACATATTAACTTGCTGACAGTGCAACATATTAACTTGCTGACCGTACAACATATTAACTTGCTGACAGTGCAACATATTAACTTGCTGACAGTACAACATATTAACTTGCTGACAGTGCAACATATTAACTTGCTGACAGTGCAACATATTAACTTGCTGACAGTGCAACATATTAACTTGCTGACAGTACAAAATATTAACTTGCTGACAGTGCAACATATTAACTTGCTGACAGTACAACATATTAACTTGCTGACAGTACAACATATTAACTTGCTGACAGTACAACATATTAACTTGCTGACAGTACAATATATTAACTTGCTGACAGTACAACATATTAACTTGCTGACAGTACAACATATTAACTTGCTGACAGTACAACATATTAACTTGCTGACAGTACAACATATTAACTAGCTGACAGTACAACATATTAACTTGCTGACAGTGCAACATATTAACTTGCTGACAGTACAACATATTAACTTGCTGACAGTACAACATATTAACTTGCTGACAGTACAACATATTAACTTGCTGACAGTACAACATATTAACTTGCTGACAGTACAACATATTAACTTGCTGACAGTGCAACATATTAACTTGCTGACAGTACAACATATTAACTTGCTGACAGTGCAACATATTAACTTGCTGACAGTGCAACATATTAACTTGCTGACAGTACAACATATTAACTTGCTGACAGTACAACATATTAACTTGCTGACAGTACAACACTTGCTGACAGTGCAACAAATTAACTTGCTGACAGTGCAACATATTAACTTGCTGACAGTACAACATATTAACTTGCTGACAGTACAACATATTAACTTGCTGACAGTACAACATATTAACTTGCTGACAGTACAACATATTAACTTGCTGACAGTACAACATATTAACTTGCTGACAGTGCAACATATTAACTTGCTGACAGTACAACATATTAACTTGCTGACAGTACAACATATTAACTTGCTGACAGTACAACATATTAACTTGCTGACAGTACAACATATTAACTTGCTGACAGTACAACATATTAACTTGCTGACAGTGCAACATATTAACTTGCTGACAGTACAACATATTAACTTGCTGACAGTACAACATATTAACTTGCTGACAGTACAACATATTAACTTGCTGACAGTACAACATATTAACTTGCTGACAGTACAACATATTAACTTGCTGACAGTGCAACATATTAACTTGCTGACAGTGCAACATATTAACTTGCTGACAGTGCAACATATTAACTTGCTGACAGTACAACATATTAACTTGCTGACAGTACAACATATTAACTTGCTGACAGTACAACATATTAACTTGCTGACAGTGCAACATATTAACTTGCTGACAGTACAACATATTAACTTGCTGACAGTACAACATATTAACTTGCTGACAGTGCAACATATTAACTTGCTGACAGTACAACATATTAACTTGCTGACAGTACAACATATTAACTTGCTGACAGTGCAACATATTAACTTGCTGACAGTACAACATATTAACTTGCTGACAGTACAACATATTAACTTGCTGACAGTGCAACATATTAACTTGCTGACAGTACAACATATTAACTTGCTGACAGTGCAACATATTAACTTGCTGACAGTACAACATATTAACTTGCTGACAGTACAACATATTAACTTGCTGACAGTGCAACATATTAACTTGCTGACAGTACAACATATTAACTTGCTGACAGTGCAACATATTAACATATTAACTTGCTGACAGTACAACATATTAACTTGCTGACAGTGCAACATATTAACTTGCTGACAGTAAAACATATTAACTTGCTGACAGTACAACATATTAACTTGCTGATAGTACAACATATTAACTTGCTGACAGTGCAACATATTAACTTGCTGACAGTACAACATATTAACTTGCTGACAGTGCAACATATTAACTTGCTGACAGTACAACATATTAACTTGCTGACAGTACAACATATTAACTTGCTGACAGTACAACATATTAACTTGCTGACAGTGCAACATATTAACTTGCTGACAGTACAACATATTAACTTGCTGACAGTGCAACATATTAACTTGCTGACAGTACAACATATTAACTTGCTGACAGTACAACATATTAACTTGCTGACAGTACAACATATTAACTTGCTGACAGTGCAACATATTAACTTGCTGACAGTGCAACATATTAACTTGCTGACAGTGCAACATATTAACTTGCTGACAGTGCAACATATTAACTTGCTGACAGTGCAACACATTAACTTGCTGACAGTGCAACATATTACGATAGATTGTCCAATTTATCACAGTCTATCTGATTATATATTCAACACACAACACCTTGACAAGCTGGCTCTGCCTGCCACCTCTACTCTGGAAGTCTGAGTTATATGAGGACCCACAGCTGGAGCTTTGGTTATCTGGTGATCAGGAAACAGGACAAGTGTTCCCTGAGGCACGACTGAGTTATATGAGGACCCACAGATGGAGCTTTTGGTTATCTGGTGATCAGGAAACAGGACAAGTGTTCCCTGAGGCACGTCTGAGTTATATGAGGACCCACAGCTGGAGCTTTTGGTTATCTGGTGATCAGGAAACAGGACAAGTGTTCCCTGAGGCAGGCCTTTGTTATATGAGGACCCACAGCTGGAGCTTTTGGTTATCTGTTGGTCAGGAAGCAGGACAAGTGTTCCCTGAGGCAGGCCTTTGTTATATGAGGACCCACAGCTGGAGCTTTTGGTTATCTGTTGGTCAGGAAGCAGGACAAGTGTTCCCTGAGGCAGGCCTTTGTTATATGAGGACCCACAGCTGGAGCTTTTGGTTACCTGTTTGTCAGGAAACAGGACAAGTGTTCTCTGACGCAGGTCAGAGCAATATGAGGACCCACAGCTGGAGCTTTTGGTCATCTGACCGAGGCCTTCCACTGGCTTACCCCTCCACCTATTTAAAGATAATTAACGTCAATTCTGGATAGATCTCTGAAAGTATACCTCTAATGCATATTATATATATATTGACTTTTTTATACGCGAAGTTGAATTACGGCATCAAATTTGAATTCCTCCTCGAATTTACTATATACTAGAGTTTCTCTTAAGTACAAAGATTATTTTGCTTTAGGATTGGCAGGTTAGGCTGGTAAGGTTAGGTTCAGTTAGGTTAGGTTTGGCTAAGTTAACCTAATTTAGACTAAGTTAGGTTTCGTTTGGTATGATTTAGGTTAGGTTAGGTTTGGCTAAGTTAACCTAATTTAGACTAAGTTAGGTTTCGTTTGGTATGATTTAGGTTAGGTTAGGTTAGGTTTGGCTAAGTTTACCTAATTTAGACTAAGTTAGGTTTCGTTTGGTATGATTTAGGTTAGGTTAGGTTAGGTTAGGTTCTCTGAACGAATGTTCTTGGACTTCGAAATAATTTCTGTAACATTGCACCTGATGTGTCGACTGCTACGTGAAAGGCCTAATTCTATCATTCAACTACTGTGATTTTTTTGCACACACAATATATATCTCGGCCGTGGTTACAATAATATACACATATCCTGCTCGTGAGGCTAGTACACCACACAGGGATGAGAATGAAATTAGCTTAGAAGCTCCCACACCTCCGTATGTCCTTGGACCAAGAGTAACACACCTAGCTTGGCTGAGTGCTTGGTTCTTGTAGGATTGGGTGGTCCTGTGGGTTAAGGCGTCATGTGGTTCTCGCTAACAATGGGGACCAGTATAACATGGGTTCGAATCCTTGGCTAGCGCAGTGCTGTTATTGATCAATATATATATATATATATATATATATATATATATATATATATATATATATATATATATATATATATATACTAAAAATTTACTTTAGTCCATATTTTAGATATTAAAGTATTCTTGACTGGTTGTGTATAGGTGACATGCAGTGTTAATGACCCTCGTGTAACAGATAGGCCTTAAAATTAATAAAATAACTTAGAAAACAATAATATAGTATGGTACGAGGTTGGAGGCATCAGACAGGTGAATGTGGTGAGGGTATATCAATCACCCGTCGTGTTATCAGATGTGCTAAGTGTATACAGTGAGAGTTGGGTGTCTCTGCGTATATATACTGAGCGTTGATGTTAGTCTTTGTCTCGGGGAGTAAGCTATTCTATATGTTACCTGCTAGGTACATTGTCTCCTTAACGACCCTTGTGTAGTTGTTGGGCCTTCACACTCATACGTGGTGTGGTTGGACCGAATTGGCTATCAAATAGTATTGACGTTGATGGTAGTTAAGAGACAAGGTTAGGAACCGAGATTCGACCCCAGCAAAGACAACTCGGTGACTGCATGCACACATACACACAAGAAGTGGAACAATCTGGAGAGTGATGTAGTGGAGGCAGGATTCATACATAGCTTTAAGATGAGGTATGATTAAGCTCATGGAGCAGGTAGAGAATGGATCTAGTATCAACCAATAAAGAGACGGGGCCAGGAGCTATTACTCGATCCCTGCAATCACAAATAGGTGAATACAAGGCTTAAACATATCGAATTCATTTAAAAATAATCAGAGTCACCTATTGAAAACCTCCCATTACCCTAAGTTATTAAAGGTCAGGCATTTTTTTTTTTTATTCGCCGATATTCTCCCGGCCCGGGTCTTTTCCAAGTAGTGGTGACCCGGCCTTGGCTCCCTATCTGGGGAGTGTCTCGAGACTTAAGTCTCCCATGGGAGGAGGTACAAGTACCCCCTCATCTTTGGGACCAAGTGTCCCCAGTCCTAGCCACAGTCCCCGCCCGAGACCTAAGTCTCCCATGGGAGGAGGCACAAGTACCCCCTCATCTTTGGGACCAAGTGTCCCCAGTCCTAGCCACAGTCCCCGCCCGAGACCTAAGTCTCCCATGGGAGGAGGCACAAGTACCCCCTCATCTTTGGGACCAAGTGTCCCCAGTCCTAGCCACAGTCCCCGCCCGAGACCTAAGTCTCCCATGGGAGGAGGTACAGTACCCCCTCATCTTTGGGACCAAGTGTCCCCAGTCCTAGCCACAGTCCCCGCCCGAGACTTAAGTCTCCCATGGGAGGAGGTACAAGTACCCCCTCATCTTTGGGACCAAGTGTTCCCAGTCCTAGCCACAGTCCCCGCCCGAGACCTAAGTCTCCCATGGGAGGAGGCACAAGTACCCCCTCATCTTTGGGACCAAGTGTCCCCAGACCTAGCCACAGTCCCCGCCCGAGACCTAAGTCTCCCATGGGAGGAGGCACAAGTACCCCCTCATCTTTGGGATCAAGTGTCCCCAGTCCTAGCCACAGTCCCCGCCCGAGACCTAAGTCTCCCATGGGAGGAGGTACAAGTACCCCCTCATCTTTGGGACCAAGTGTTCCCAGTCCTAGCCACAGTCCCCGCCCGAGACCTAAGTCTCCCATGGGAGGAGGCACAAGTACCCCCTCATCTTTGGGATCAAGTGTCCCCAGTCCTAGCCACAGTCCCCGCCCGAGACCTAAGTCTCCCATGGGAGGAGGTACAGTACCCCCTCATCTTTGGGACCAAGTGTTCCCAGGCCTAGCCACATTCCCCGCCCTCACGGGGCTCGTAGGGAGAAGCTAGGCCTCTGGTCTGCCATCTGCCCCGCCACAAAGGGGCTCGTGGGGATGGCAGTCTTATGAGCTGTTCGTCAGGAAACAGGACAAGTGTCTCCTGACGCGGGTCTTA
This sequence comes from Cherax quadricarinatus, assembly GCF_038502225.1. Lineage (NCBI taxonomy): Eukaryota > Metazoa > Arthropoda > Malacostraca > Decapoda > Parastacidae > Cherax > Cherax quadricarinatus. The sequence continues at coordinate 2,921,561 of NC_091366.1, forward strand.
GTTATATAATGACCCACAGCTGGAACTAATGACATAAGCAACTAAAACAAAGCAACAGTTTGCAACTTGACAGGAAAAAAAATATATTTAACACTAAGAAAATTTGGTATAATTAAAATTGACAAAGAAAAATCATAATGGAAGCTTTGTAATTTATTCTAATTATATCTGCTACATATAATGTGCAAGTCCTAATAATATGTATAATTTTTTTATATAATTCTCCATTTTTCTTCCATAGACTTGATCGACACCATGCCTAACCCTTCTAGGGTAGGGTAGGTGCCTGAGCCCGAGCCTTTAGCTCACAAGACTGTCATTCCCATTTGCCCCCTTGGGGCGGGGATGGCAGACCAGAGAGGCCTAGCTTGTGGCTAGGCCTGGGGACAGTTGTTCCCAAAGATGAGGAGGTACTTGTGCCTCCTCCCATGGGAGACTTAGGTCTCAGACACTCCCTAAAGAGGGAGCCAAGGCTGGGCCACCACTTGGACAAGGCCCGGGCCGGGAGAATACCGGCTAATCTTTAACTAACTAACTAACCATAGACTTAAAAATGGTTATAAATATGATTAATTTTTAAAGGGTTTGACCGGTAAGCCAGCGGAAGTCTTCGGTCAGATGACCAAAAGCTTCAACGGTGGGTCATCATCTCACTAAGACCCGCGTCACACTTGTCCTGTTTCCTGACAAACATTACCTAACCTCACCCTCGTATAAATCCCACTGGGACCGTATATACAGCCTGCACAATATAAATGTTTACAGGTCTGCTTATCCAGAGATTACGAGGAATGTAATTTTGTTATAGGGAGGCGAGAAGGGTAAATAAAGGGAGTGAAAATAGGTGAATAAACTGAGAAAGAAGACGACACTGAAAAGATGACTGATGTAGGGGGAGCAGGTACTAAGTAGATGGGTGTTTGTAGGAATGGGTGGATGAAAGGGCTGGGTTAATGGATGTTTGAGTGGTTTGGTGGTTAAGCTGTTTGGATGTCTGAAGGATGCCCAGGTGGTTGAGTGGAGCTGCAAGAGAATGGTACACTGCCACTCACTCTGTGAGTGGATGGGTGAGTGGAGGCTGCACCGGTGTGTCGAGGAAGGAGAGTGCGAGGGGTGGGTGGTAGTGACTGCAAGAATGGGTGGGCAGCTGGGCGGCTGAGGGGTGGCTGTGGGTGGCAAGACAGGCATGTAAGCAACACACGGGGACCAGTTTTTTGAGTGGGCCCATCAAGACGGTGATTTCAGAGCTGCTTTTGCGACCAGTGATGCTAAGCCTTGAGATAACGCATCCCCATCTCCCTCAGCATCCCCATCTCCCTCACCATCTCCATCTCCCTCAGCACCTACATCTACGTCTTGGTAAAGGGTCTTCTCTCTTACCAAAATTGGATACATCTGGAATGTGCTGCTACCCTATTCTATATACAGTACACACAGCCAACTTAAGCCAGTTGTGGTTCCCTGTTGTATTCCATCACGCAGGACAGTGCTTATACTGCTGAAATGCGTCAACTTGAACTGGGAGACTTCTGTAGTGCGAGCCTGAGCTGGGAGACTTCTGTAGTGCCAGCCTGAGCTGGGAGACTTCTGTAGTGCCAGCCTGAGCTGGGAGACTTCTGTAGTGCCAGCCTGAGCTGGGAGACTTCTGTAGTGCCAGCCTGAGCTGGGAGACTTCTGTAGTGCCAGCCTGAGCTGGGAGACTTCTGTAGTGCCAGCCTGAGCTGGGAGACTTCTGTAGTGCCAGCCTGAGCTGGGAGACTTCTGTAGTGCGAGCCCGAGCTGGGAGACTTCTGTAGTGTCAGCCTGAGCTGGGAGACTTCTGTAGTGTCAGCCTGAGCTGGGAGACTTCTGTAGTGTCAGCCTGAGCTGGGAGACTTCTGTAGTGCCAGCCTGAGCTGGGAGACTTCTGTAGTGCCAGCCTGAGCTGGGAGACTTCTGTAGTGCCAGCCTGAGCTGGGAGACTTCTGTAGTGTCAGCCTGAGCTGGGAGACTTCTGTAGTGTCAGCCTGAGCTGGGAGACTTCTGTAGTGTCAGCCTGAGCTGGGAGACTTCTGTAGTGTCAGCCTGAGCTGGGAGACTTCTGTAGTGTCAGCCTGAGCTGGGAGACTTCTGTAGTGTCAGCCTGAGCTGGGAGACTTTTGTAGTGTCAGCCTGAGCTGGGAGACTTCTGTAGTGTCACCCTGCGCTGTGAGACCTCTGTAGTGTCAGCCTGAGCTGTGAGACTTCTGTAGTGTCAGCCTGAGCTGGGAGACTTCTGTAGTGTCAGCCTGAGCTGGGAGACTTCTGTAGTGTCAGCCTGAGCTGGGAGACTTCTGTAGTGCGAGCCTGAGCTGGGAGACTTCTGTAGTGCCAGCCTGAGCTGGGAGACTTCTGTAGTGTCAGCCTGAGGTGGGAGACTTCTGTAGTGCCAGCCTGAGCTGGGAGACTTCTGTAGTGTCAGCCTGAGCTGGGAGACTTCTGTAGTGTCAGCCTGAGCTGGGAGACTTCTGTAGTGTCAGTCTGAGCTGGGAGACTTCTCTAGTGTCTGCCTGAGCTGGGAGACTTCTCTAGTGTCAGCCTGAACTGGGAGACTTCTCTAGTGTCAGCCTGAACTGGGAGACTTCTGTAGTGTCAGCCTGAGCTGGGAGACTTCTCTAGTGTCTGCCTGAGCTGGGAGACTTCTCTAGTGTCTGCCTGAGCTGGGAGACTTCTGTAGTGTCAGCCTGAGCTGGGAGACTTCTGTAGTGTCAGTCTGAGCTGGGAGACTTCCGTAGTGTCAGCCTGAGCTGGGAGACTTCTGTAGTGCCAGCCTGAGCTGGGAGACTTCTGTAGTGCCAGCCTGAGCTGGGAGACTTCCGTAGTGTCAGCCTGAGCTGGGAGACTTCCGTAGTGCCAGCCTGAGCTGGGAGACTTCCGTAGTGTCAGCCTGAGCTGGGAGACTTCTGTAGTGTCAGCCTGAGCTGGGAGACTTCTGTAGTGTCAGCCTGAGCTGGGAGACTTCCGTAGTGTCAGCCTGAGCTGGGAGACTTCTGTAGTGTCAGCCTGAGCTGGGAGACTTCTGTAGTGTCAGCCTGAGCTGGGAGACTTCCGTAGTGTCAGCCTGAGCTGGGAGACTTCAGTAGTGTCAGCCTGAGCTGGGAAACTTCTGTAGTGTCAGCCTGAGCTGGCAGACTTCTCTAGTGTCTGCCTGAGCTGGGAGACTTCTGTAGTGCCAGCCTGAGCTGGGAGACTTCTGTAGTGCCAGCCTGAGCTGGGAGACTTCTGTAGTGCCAGCCTGAGCTGGGAGACTTCCGTAGTGTCAGCCTGAGCTGGGAGACTTCTGTAGTGTCAGCCTGAGCTGGGAGACTTCTGTAGTGTCAGCCTGAGCTGGGAGACTTCCGTAGTGTCAGCCTGAGCTGGGAGACTTCTGTAGTGTCAGCCTGAGCTGGGAGACTTCTGTAGTGTCAGCCTGAGCTGGGAGACTTCTGTAGTGTCAGCCTGAGCTGGGAGACTTCCGTAGTGTCAGCCTGAGCTGGGAGACTTCTGTAGTGTCAGCCTGAGCTGGGAGACTTCTGTAGTGTCAGCCTGAGCTGGGAGACTTCCGTAGTGTCAGCCTGAGCTGGGAGACTTCAGTAGTGTCAGCCTGAGCTGGGAAACTTCTGTAGTGTCAGCCTGAGCTGGCAGACTTCTCTAGTGTCTGCCTGAGCTGGGAGACTTCTGTAGTGCCAGCCTGAGCTGGGAGACTTCTGTAGTGCCAGCCTGAGCTGGGAGACTTCTGTAGTGCCAGCCTGAGCTGGGAGACTTCTGTAGTGTCAGCCTGAGCTGGGAGACTTCTGTAGTGTCAGCCTGAGCTGGGAGACTTCTGTAGTGTCAGCCTGAGCTGGGAGACTTCCGTAGTGCCAGCCTGAGCTGGGAGACTTCCGTAGTGTCAGCCTGAGCTGGGAGACTTCTTTAGTGTCAGCCTGAGCTGGGAGACTTCTGTAGTGTCAGCCTGAGCTGGGAGACTTCCGTAGTGTCAGCCTGAGCTGGGAGACTTCTGTAGTGTCAGCCTGAGCTGGGAGACTTCTGTAGTGTCAGCCTGAGCTGGGAGACTTCCGTAGTGTCAGCCTGAGCTGGGAGACTTCAGTAGTGTCAGCCTGAGCTGGGAAACTTCTGTAGTGTCAGCCTGAGCTGGCAGACTTCTCTAGTGTCTGCCTGAGCTGGGAGACTTCTGTAGTGCCAGCCTGAGCTGGGAGACTTCTGTAGTGCCAGCCTGAGCTGGGAGACTTCTGTAGTGCCAGCCTGAGCTGGGAGACTTCTGTAGTGTCAGCCTGAGCTGGGAGACTTCTGTAGTGTCAGCCTGAGCTGGGAGACTTCTGTAGTGTCTGCCTGAGCTGGGAGACTTCTGTAGTGTCAGCCTGAGCTGGGAAACTTCTCTAGTGTCAGCCTGAGCTGGGAGACTTCTGTAGTGTCAGCCTGAGCTGGGAGACTTCTGTAGTGTCAGCCTGAGCTGGGAGACTTCTGTAGTGTCAGCCTGAGCTGGGAGACTTCTGTAGTGTCAGCCTGAGCTGGGAGACTTCTGTAGTGCCAGCCTGAGCTGGGAGACTTCTGTAGTGTCAGCCTGAGCTGGGAGACTTCTGTAGTGTCAGCCTGAGCTGGGAGACTTCTGTAGTGCCAGCCTGAGCTGGGAGACTTCAGTAGTGTCAGCCTGAGCTGGGAGACTTCAGTAGTGTCAGCCTGAGCTGGGAGACTTCTGTAGTGCCACCCTGAGCTGGGAGACTTCTGTAGTGCCACCCTGAGCTGGGAGACTTCTGTAGTGCCACCCTGAGCTGGGAGACTTCTGTAGTGCCACCCTGAGCTGGGAGACTTCTGTAGTGCCAGCCTGAGCTGGGAGACTTCTGTAGTGCCAGCCTGAGCTGGGAGACTTCTGTAGTGTCAGCCTGAGCTGGGAGACTTCTGTAGTGTCAGCCTGAGCTGGGAGACGTCTGTAGTGTCAGCCTGAGCTGGGAGACTTCTGTAGTGTCAGTCTGAGCTGGGAGACTTCAGCAGTGTCAGCCTGAGCTGGGAGACTTCTGTAGTGTCAGTCTGAGCTGGGAGACTTCAGTAGTGTCAGCCTGAGCTGGGAGACTTCTGTAGTGTCAGCCTGAGCTGGGAGACGTCTGTAGTGTCAGCCTGAGCTGGGAGACTTCAGTAGTGTCAGTCTGAGCTGGGAGACTTCAGTAGTGGCAGCCTGAGCTGGGAGACGTCTGTAGTGTCAGCCTGAGCTGGGAGACTTCTGTAGTGCCAGCCTGAGCTGGGAGACTTCTGTAGTGTCAGTCTGAGCTGGGAGACTTCAGTAGTGTCAGTCTGAGCTGGGAGACTTCTGTAGTGCCAGCCTGAGCTGGGAGACTTCTGTAGTGCCAGCCTGAGCTGGGAGACTTCTGTAGTGTCAGCCTGAGCTGGGAGACTTCTGTAGTGTCAGCCTGAGCTGGGAGACTTCTGTAGTGTCAGCCTGAGCTGGGAGACTTCTGTAGTGTCAGCCTGAGCTGGGAGACTTCTGTAGTGTCAGCCTGAGCTGGGAGACTTCTGTAGTGTCAGTCTGAGCTGGGAGACTTCTGTAGTGTCAGCCTGAGCTGGGAGACTTCTGTAGTGTCAGCCTGAGCTGGGAGACTTCAGTAGTGCCAGCCTGAGCTGGGAGACTTCAGTAGTGCCAGCCTGAGCTGGGAGACTTCTGTAGTGTCAGCCTGAGCTGGGAGACTTCTGTAGTGTCAGCCTGAGCTGGGAGACTTCAGTAGTGCCAGCCTGAGCTGGGAGACTTCAGTAGTGTCAGTCTGAGCTGGGAGACTTCAGTAGTGTCAGTCTGAGCTGGGAGACTTTAGTAGTGTCAGCCTGAGCTGGGAGACTTCAGTAGTGTCAGCCTGAGCTGGGAGACTTCAGTAGTGCCAGCCTGAGCTGGGAGACTTCAGTAGTGCCAGCCTGAGCTGGGAGACTTCTGTAGTGCCAGCCTGAGCTGGGAGACTTCAGTAGTGCCAACCTGAGCTGGGAGACTTCTGTAGTGCCAGCCTGAGCTGGGAGACTTCAGTAGTGCCAACCTGAGCTGGGAGACTTCAGTAGTGCCAGCCTGAGCTGGGAGACTTCAGTAGTGCCAGCCTGAGCTGGGAGACTTCAGTAGTGCCAGCCTGAGCTAGGAGACTTCAGTAGTGCCAGCCTGAGCTGGGAGACTTCAGTAGTGCCAGCCTGAGCTGGGAGACTTCAGTAGTGCCAGCCTGAGCTAGGAGACTTCAGTAGTGCCAGCCTGAGCTGGGAGACTTCAGTAGTGCCAGCCTGAGCTAGGAGACTTCAGTAGTGCCAGCCTGAGCTGGGAGACTTCAGTAGTGCCAGCCTGATCTGACACTACAGAAGTCAAGTATTCCATTAAGGGTTCATCGTCTTTGGGATGCCCTAAGTAGAGATGCCAATGGTAGGGATGCCTTAGTAGGGATGACTGCAGGTCCCCAGACCTTCCTTTATCCCTAGACAGCCGAGTTGTGGTATTGTGACTTGGTAAATCCTTGTAGGTGAGTGAGTACGAGGTGTAGCCGGGGTTCAACTATCTGTCCGCTAATCGCTAGATACACACACATATACATACATACACAGCTTTAAGACGAGGTATGATAAAATTCATGGAGCAGAGAGAGAGAGAGGAACTAGTAGCGATCAGTGAAGAGGCGGGACCAGGAGCTGAGTCTTGATCCCTGTAACTACAGTTAGGTGAACTGAGTACACACACACACGCAATTTGCAACGAAGTGACTGGGTACCCCGGCTGACTGGGGACCCCGGCTGACTGGGGACCCCGGCTGACTGGGGACCCCGGCTGACTGGGGACCCCGGCTGACTGGGGACCCCGGCTGACTGGGGACCCCGGCTGACTGGGGACCCCGGCTGACTGGGGACCCCGGCTGACTGGGGACCCCGGCTGACTGGGGACCCCGGCTGACTGGGGACCCCGGCTGACTGGGGACCCCGGCTGACTGGGGACCCCGGCTGACTGGGGACTCCCCTGTCAGTAGTTAAACAGGTCCTCTAATATATTCGGCGTAAGAACACGCATTAGTCAAATATAAATTAGTCGATAATGTTGTGTCAAGAACAGACAAGATTACACACACACATACACACACACACACACACACACACACACACACACACACACACACACACACACACACACCACACACACACCACACACACACACACACACCACACACACACACACACACATACACACACACCACACACACACCACACACACACACACACACACACACACACACACACACACACACCACACACACACATACACACGCACACACCACACACACACACACACACACACACACACACACACACACACACACACACACACACACACACACACACCACACACACACACACCACACACCACACACACACACACACACACACACCACACACACACACACACACACACACACACACACACACACACACGAGGGGCACAATCTGTCCTCTACTACCCACAGCATGGGTATGCAGTACACGATCCCCTACAATACCTGACCACACAGCAGCCCGGGTTAAGACAATGCTTTACCACCACCATTAAACTGCAGTACAACAAACACAATGGTGGTAATCCCTCGGTAATTCAAGAGGGTTTGTAACCATCTGACCCTGACGCAACATATAGCATACACTTGACCTGGGCCAGACCCACAAAATTTCCAGCTACAGGTCACTTGACCTGTACTCCCTGAACCGCAGGCGAGAGAGATGCATCATAATCTACACCTGGAAAATCCCAGAGGGACTGGTCCCAAATTGCACACAGAAATCACTCCCTACGAATGCAAGACTAGAAGTAGGGGTGCCGTGAGTACACTAAGAGAAAACACAGTGTCAAGGGCCCAAGACTGTTCAACAGCCTCCCAGCATACATATGGGGGATTACCAATAGACCCCTGGCTGTCTTCAAGACGCTGGACAGATACCTAAAGTCAGTACCTGACTAGCCGGGCTGTGGTTCGTACACTGGAATACGTGCGGCCAGCAGTAACAGCCTGATTGATCAAGCCCTGATCCACCGGGAGGCCTGGTTATGGACCGGGCCGCGGGGGGCGTTGACCCCCGGAACACCCTCCAGGTACACCCCCTTGGTTTCTGTGTTGGATGTTGTAGTATTAGCTGTAGTGATAGAAGTAGTGGTGGTGGTGGTGGTGGTGGTAGTAGTAGTAGTAGTAGTAGTATTAGTAGTGGTAGTAGTAGTAGTAGTAGTAGTAGTAGTAGTGACAATAATAAAAAATAACAGAACACGACATCACCACTACCTTCAGCTTCCTCCTCGCTGCAACGTTGAGAGCCCATACCTCACACCCATACAACACTGACGCCACATCACAAACACACAAACAGGGCAGTAACTCTCACCACCGCACCTAAACTACTGGGAACGGTTGAAGGTCCTTGATCTGTATTCCCTCGAACGCAGGCGAGAGAGATACATGATAATATACACTTGGAAGGTCCTGGAGGGATTGGTACCAAACTTGCACACGAAAATCACTCCATATGAAAGCAAAAGACTCGGCAGGAGATGCAACATTCCCCCGATGAAAAGCAGGGGTGCCACGAGTACACTGAGAGACAACACAATAAGTGTCTGGGGCCCAAGACTGTTCAATTGCCTTCCAGCATACATAAGGGGGATTACCAATAGACCCCTGGCTGTCTTCAAGAAGGCACTGGACAGGCACCTAAAGTCAGTAGTTGACCAACCAGGCTGTGGTTCGCACGTCAGGTTACGGCCAGCAGTAATAACCTGGTTGATCAGACCCTGATCCACCATGAGGCCTGGTCTCAGACCGGGCCTCGGGGGCGTTGACCCCCGAAACCCTCTCCAGGTAAACTCCAGGTAAACCACCTCATAAACACACAAACAGGGCAGTAACTCTCACCACCTCATAAACAAACACACAAACAGGGCAGTAACTCTCACCACCTCATAAACAAACACACAAACAAGGCAGTAACTCTCACCACCTCATAAACACACAAACAAGGCAGTAACTCTCACCACCTCATAAACACACAAACAAGGCAGTAACTCTCACCACCTCATAAACACACAAACAAGGCAGTAACTCTCACCACCTCATAAACACACAAACAAGGCAGTAACTCTCACCACCTCATAAACACACAAACAGGGCAGTAACTCTCACCACCTCATAAACAAACACACAAACAAGGCAGTAACTCTCACCACCTCATAAACACACAAACAAGGCAGTAACTCTCACCACCTCATAAACAAACACACAAACAAGGCAGTAACTCTCACCACCTCATAAACACACAAACAAGGCAGTAACTCTCACCACCTCATAAACACACAAACAAGGCAGTAACTCTCACCACCTCATAAACACACAAACAAGGCAGTAACTCTCACCACCTCATAAACAAACACACAAACAAGGCAGTAACTCTCACCACCTCATAAACACACAAACAAGGCAGTAACTCTCACCACCTCATAAACAAACACACAAACAAGGCAGTAACTCTCACCACCTCATAAACACACAAACAAGGCAGTAACTCTCACCACCTCATAAACACACAAACAAGGCAGTAACTCTCACCACCTCATAAACACACAAACAAGGCAGTAACTCTCACCACCTCATAAACACACAAACAAGGCAGTAACTCTCACCACCACATAAACAAACACACAAACAGGGCAGTAACTCTCACCACCACATAAACAAGCACACAAACAGGGCAGTAACTCTCACCACCACATAAACAAACACACAAACAGGGCAGTAACTCTCACCACCACATAAACAAACACACAAACAGGGCAGTAACTCTCACCACCACATAAACAAGCACACAAACAAGGCAGTAACTCTCACCACCACATAAACAAGCACACAAACAGGGCAGTAACTCTCACCACCACATAAACAAGCACACAAACAAGGCAGTAACTCTCACCACCTCATAAACACACAAACAGGGCAGTAACTCTCACCACCTCATAAACACACAAACAGGGCAGTAACTCTCACCACCTCATAAACACACAAACAAGGCAGTAACTCTCACCACCTCATAAACACACAAACAGGGCAGTAACTCTCACCACCTCATAAACACACAAACAAGGCAGTAACTCTCACCACCTCATAAACAAACACACAAACAGGGCAGTAACTCTCACCACCTCATAAACACACAAACAGGGCAGTAACTCTCACCACCTCATAAACAAACACACAAACAAGGCAGTAACTCTCACCACCTCATAAACACACAAACAAGGCAGTAACTCTCACCACCTCATAAACAAACACACAAACAAGGCAGTAACTCTCACCACCTCATAAACAAACACACAAACAGGGCAGTAACTCTCACCACCTCATAAACAAACACACAAACAAGGCAGTAACTCACCACCTCATAAACACACAAACAGGGCAGTAACTCTCACCACCTCATAAACAAACACACAAACAGGGCAGTAACTCTCACCACCTCATAAACAAACAAACAGGGCAGTAACTCTCACCACCTCATAAACACACAAACAGGGCAGTAACTCTCACCACCTCATAAACACACAAACAGGGCAGTAACTCTCACCACCTCATAAACACACAAACAAGGCAGTAACTCTCACCACCTCATAAACACACAAACAGGGCAGTAACTCTCACCACCTCATAAACACACAAACAAGGCAGTAACTCTCACCACCTCATAAACACACAAACAGGGCAGTAACTCTCACCACCTCATAAACAAACACACAAACAGGGCAGTAACTCTCACCACCTCATAAACAAACACACAAACAGGGCAGTAACTCTCACCACCTCATAAACACACAAACAGGGCAGTAACTCTCACCACCTCATAAACACACAAACAGGGCAGTAACTCTCACCACCTCATAAACACACAAACAAGGCAGTAACTCTCACCACCTCATAAACACACAAACAGGGCAGTAACTCTCACCACCTCATAAACACACAAACAGGGCAGTAACTCTCACCACCTCATAAACACACAAACAAGGCAGTAACTCTCACCACCTCATAAACACACAAACAAGGCAGTAACTCTCACCACCTCATAAACACACAAACAAGGCAGTAACTCTCACCACCTCATAAACAAACACACAAACAGGGCAGTAACTCTCACCACCTCATAAACACACAAACAGGGCAGTAACTCTCACCACCTCATAAACAAACACACAAACAGGGCAGTAACTCTCACCACCTCATAAACAAACACACAAACAGGGCAGTAACTCTCACCACCTCATAAACAAACACACAAACAAGGCAGTAACTCACCACCTCATAAACAAACACACAAACAGGGCAGTAACTCTCACCACCTCATAAACACACAAACAGGGCAGTAACTCTCACCACCTCATAAACAAACACACAAACAGGGCAGTAACTCTCACCACCTCATAAACACACAAACAGGGCAGTAACTCTCACCACCTCATAAACACACAAACAAGGCAGTAACTCTCACCACCTCATAAACACACAAACAAGGCAGTAACTCTCACCACCTCATAAACAAACACACAAACAGGGCAGTAACTCTCACCACCTCATAAACAAACACACAAACAGGGCAGTAACTCTCACCACCTCATAAACAAGCACACAAACAAGGCAGTAACTCTCACCACCTCATAAACAAGCACACAAACAAGGCAGTAACTCTCACCACCTCATAAACAAGCACACAAACAAGGCAGTAACTCTCACCACCTCATAAACAAACACACAAACAAGGCAGTAACTCTCACCACCTCATAAACAAACACACAAACAAGGCAGTAACTCTCACCACCTCATAAACAAACACACAAACAAGGCAGTAACTCTCACCACCTCATAAACAAACACACAAACAGGGCAGTAACTCTCACCACCTCATAAACAAACACACAAACAAGGCAGGAACTCTCACCACCTCATAAACAAACACACAAACAGGGCAGTAACTCTCACCACCTCATAAACAAACACACAAACAGGGCAGTAACTCTCACCACCTCATAAACAAACACACAAACAGGGCAGTAACTCTCACCACCTCATAAACACACAAACAAGGCAGTAACTCTCACCACCTCATAAACACACAAACAAGGCAGTAACTCTCACCACCTCATAAACACACAAACAGGGCAGTAACTCTCACCACCTCATAAACACACAAACAAGGCAGTAACTCTCACCACCTCATAAACACACAAACAAGGCAGTAACTCTCACCACCTCATAAACACACAAACAGGGCAGTAACTCTCACCACCTCATAAACACACAAACAAGGCAGTAACTCTCACCACCTCATAAACACACAAACAGGGCAGTAACTCTCACCACCTCATAAACACACAAACAAGGCAGTAACTCTCACCACCTCATAAACAAACACACAAACAGGGCAGTAACTCTCACCACCTCATAAACAAACACACAAACAGGGCAGTAACTCTCACCACCTCATAAACAAACACACAAACAGGGCAGTAACTCTCACCACCTCATAAACACACAAACAAGGCAGTAACTCTCACCACCTCATAAACACACAAACAGGGCAGTAACTCTCACCACCTCATAAACACACAAACAAGGCAGTAACTCTCACCACCTCATAAACACACAAACAAGGCAGTAACTCTCACCACCTCATAAACACACAAACAAGGCAGTAACTCTCACCACCTCATAAACACACAAACAAGGCAGTAACTCTCACCACCTCATAAACACACAAACAGGGCAGTAACTCTCACCACCTCATAAACAAACACACAAACAGGGCAGTAACTCTCACCACCTCATAAACACACAAACAAGGCAGTAACTCTCACCACCTCATAAACACACAAACAAGGCAGTAACTCTCACCTCATAAACACACAAACAAGGCAGTAACTCTCACCACCTCATAAACAAACACACAAACAGGGCAGTAACTCTCACCACCTCATAAACAAACACACAAACAAGGCAGGAACTCTCACCACCTCATAAACACACAAACAGGGCAGTAACTCTCACCACCTCATAAACAAACACACAAACAAGGCAGTAACTCACTACCTCATAAACACACAAACAAGGCAGTAACTCTCACCACCTCATAAACACACAAACAAGGCAGTAACTCTCACCACCTCATAAACAAACACACAAACAAGGCAGTAACTCTCACCACCTCATAAACACACAAACAAGGCAGTAACTCTCACCACCTCATAAACAAACACACAAACAGGGCAGTAACTCTCACCACCTCATAAACACACAAACAAGGCAGTAACTCTCACCACCTCATAAACACACAAACAAGGCAGTAACTCTCACCACCTCATAAACACACAAACAAGGCAGTAACTCTCACCACCTCATAAACACACAAACAAGGCAGTAACTCTCACCACCTCATAAACACACAAACAAGGCAGTAACTCTCACCACCTCATAAACACACAAACAAGGCAGTAACTCTCACCACCTCATAAACACACAAACAAGGCAGTAACTCTCACCACCACATAAACAAACACACAAACAAGGCAGTAACTCTCACCACCACATAAACAAACACACAAACAAGGCAGTAACTCTCACCACCACATAAACAAACACACAAACAGGGCAGTAACTCTCACCACCACATAAACAAACACACAAACAAGGCAGTAACTCTCACCACCACATAAACAAACACACAAACAGGGCAGTAACTCTCACCACCACATAAACAAACACACAAACAAGGCAGTAACTCTCACCACCACATAAACAAGCACACAACCCCCTCAAACATCACCCAACAACCCACGTTAAGCAGATTTGCATCAGCAAGGAAAAAAATATGAAGGATCTAGTCTTAACACCTCGTGACACTTCAGTGAGATGTCAGATAAGAGATGACAAGCAGAGGTGAAGTGACCACGACTGCTGAGATGAAGGAGTTTGCAGGATGCTGTTGCTGAAGGATGCTGCTGCTGCTGTAGGATGCTCTGAAGGATGCTGCTGTAGGATGCTCTGAAGGATGCTGCTGTAGGATGCTCTGAAGGATGCTGCTGTAGGATGCTCTGAAGGATGCTGCTGTAGGATGCTCTGAAGGATGCTGCTGTTTATCTGGAGAGTTTATCTGGAGAGAGTTCCGGGGGTCAACGCCCCCGCGGCCCGGTCTGTGACCAGGCCTCCTTAGGTCATTGTCCCAGGATGCGACCCACACCAGTCGACTAACACCCAGGTACCCATTTTACTGATGGGGAACATAGACAACAGGTGGAAAGAAACACGTCCAATGTTTCTACTCTGGCTGGGAATCGAACCCAGGCCCTCACCGTGTGAAGCGAGAGCGTTAACCACCAGGCCACTGGTGATGCAAATGATGGATGCTGTAGTCTATAGACTTTAAACATTCAGCTACGGCCGGCAAGGGGCGGTAGTAGGCGGCAGGGGGCGGCAGGGGGTGGCATTGGGCGGAAGGGGGCGGCAGGGGGCGGCATCTCTGGCAAGACATAGCTGGTTTTGCAATGAGAGATGAATCTAGTAAGGAGACGCAGTAAGGGTGGCAGGTCGTGGGCGGCAGTGGGCGGCACGCAAAAAACTAGGTAGATGTGGGCGGAAATGTGATGTGCTAAATTTGCAAAAAACTAGGATGGAAGTGTTGTGTGGGCGTCCGTGGGTGTAGGGTTAAGTACATTATGACTGGGTGTGGTGTGGGTGGCAGACTGGATCATTATTATCCAGAATGGATACTGATCCAGGCAGTCGAAAATGTCCGCATTTTTTTCAATCCAGGCCGCTACGACTAGTTATTCTTGATGGATCCACTTCGAGGACAGCGTGAAACAAGCTTTTATGCCACAAGACGGGCAGAAAGCAGCAACTTCACTCTGGCTGTACCCTTCTCCAGAACATCACTCCATCTGAGATCATACATACCCAGGATGACTCGAGTATGGAACACATTCGTACAGCATAATGATGTCAACGAGATAACGTCAGTTGATCAAATGAAAATGCTGGCCCACAGATGGCTCCAACTTCATCCTGTCCCGTACTTGTATGTCTCATAACAATAAAAATGCTTTCAAATGAGCTGATGTAGGTAACAGCTCTTAGCTTGTCAATAAAGTTAGGAATCCTTAACTTTGTCAAACCCTGTGTAAAAAAAAAAAAAAAAAAAAAAAAAGTCTGGAAGATCTAGAAGCGTAGGATCAAGTAAGAAAGGCGGCCAGAGTGCAGAAATTTTAACACGGATCAATTTCAGACTCGCTTCAGAACACGACTTTGATCCAAGATCCTCACATCAAATATAATTTAAAAATGTTCTCTTGATATTGTTAACAGATGTTAATGTTAACAGATGTTAATGTTAATAGATGTTAATGTTAACAGATGTTAATGTTAACAGATGTTAATGTTAACAGATGTTAATGTTAACAGATGTTAATGTTAACAGATGTTAATGTTAACAGATGTTAATGTTAACAGATGTTAATGTTAACAGATGTTAATGTCAACACGTGCTAATGTCAACACGTGCTAATGTCAACACGTGTTAATGTTAACACGGGCTAATGTCAGCACGTGTTAATGTTAACACGTGTTAATGTCAACACGTGTTAATGTCAACACGTGTTAATGTCAACACGTGTTAATGTCAACACGTGTTAATGTCAACACGTGTTAATGTCAACACGTGCTAATGTCAACACGTGTTAATGTCAACACGTGCTAATGTCAAAACGTGTTAATGTCAACACGTGTTAATGTCAACACGTGTTAATGTCAACACGTGTTAATGTCAACACGTGTTAATGTCAACACGTGTTAATGTCAACACGTGTTAATGTCAACACGTGTTAATGTCAACACGTGTTAATGTTAACACGTGTTAATGTCAACACGTGTTAATGTCAACACGTGTTAATGTCAACACGTGTTAATGTCAACACGTGTTAATGTCAACACGTGTTAATGTCAACACGTGTTAATGTTAACACATGCTAATGTCAACACGTGTTAATGTCAACACGTGTTAATGTCAACACGTGTTAATGTCAACACGTGTTAATGTTAACACGTGTTAATGTCAACACGTGTTAATGTCAACACGTGTTAATGTTAACACGTGCTAATGTCAACACGTGTTAATGTCAACACGTGTTAATGTCAACACGTGTTAATGTCAACACGTGTTAATGTCAACACGTGTTAATGTCAACACGTGTTAATGTTAACACGTGTTAATGTCAACACGTGTTAATGTCAACACGTGTTAATGTTAACACTTGCTAATGTCAACACGTGTTAATGTCAACACGTGTTAATGTCAACACGTGTTAATGTCAACACGTGTTAATGTCAACACGTGTTAATGTCAACACGTGTTAATGTCAACACGTGTTAATGTCAACACGAGTTAATGTCAACACGTGTTAATGTCAACACGTGTTAATGTCAACACGTGTTAATGTTAACACGTGTTAATGTCAACACGTGTTAATGTCAACACGTGTTAATGTCAACACGTGTTAATGTCAACACGTGTTAATGTCAACACGTGTTAATGTCAACACGTGTTAATGTCAACACGTGTTAATGTCAACACGTGTTAATGTCAACACGTGCTAATGTCAACACGTGTTAATGTTAACACTTGCTAATGTCAACACGTGTTAATGTCAACACGTGTTAATGTTAACACTTGCTAATGTCAACACGTGTTAATGTCAACACGCGTTAATGTCAACACGTGTTAATGTTAACACTTGCTAATGTCAACACGTGTTAATGTCAACACGCGTTAATGTCAACACGTGTTAATGTCAACACGTGTTAATGTCAACACGTGCTAATGTCAACACGTGTTAATGTCAACACGTGCTAATGTCAACACGTGTTAATGTCAACACGTGTTAATGTCAACACGTGTTAATGTTAAAATATTCTCATATATTAAACACCAGAGAGAAAATAAGACGCAGCTTTAAGTATCTTCTTTTTCTGGCTTCTTAAGTTTCTGCTGCGTCTTTCTTCTTGTCTGTGTTTCTCTATGTCTTATTTCCTCTCACAACTGTAGTTTATAACCAGTGGCAGAACCTGGCAGTCTTGTTGAGTCAGTGAGTCAGTTGGTGAGTCAGTCAGTCGGTGAGTCAGTCAGTTGGTGAGTCAGTCAGTCGGTGAGTCAGTCAGTTGGTGAGTCAGTCAGAGAATCAGTCAATTTGTCAGTGAGTCAGTTGGTGAGTCAGTCAGTCGGTGAGTCAGTCAGAGAATCAGTCAATTTGTCAGTGAGTCAGTTGGTGAGTCAGTCAGAGAATCAGTCAATTTGTCAGTGAGTCAGTTGGTGAGTCAGTCAGTCGGTGAGTCGGTCAGAGAATCAGTCAATTTGTCAGTGAGTCAGTTTGTCAGTTAGTTACCATTTGTCAAAGGCACTTGTCGGTAAACACTTGGCCTGCTTTGTGTGTACTCACCTATTTGTGGTTCCAGGGGTCGAGTAATAGCTCCTGGCCCCGCCAGGTGTGCGTGTACTCACCTAACTGTGGTTGCAAGGGTCGATTCACAGCTGCCGTGTAGGAGCGTGTGTTTCTGCACGCTGGTAAGGCAGCATCACAATACATCACTGCCGTCAGGAGATGCGCTCCTGACAGCTGACACACCTACAACACATTCCCTTGTGAACATACCTGACATATGCCTAGCCTCCAGATGATCATTCAGCCTGTGATGGAGTGTCAGCTGCATGACGAGTCTTCTACCTTATATGTACTTACCTATATGAGGCTGTGGAGGTCGAACCCAAGCTCCTGACCCCGCCACTTCCTGATATCAACATTCACTCTCTTCCAGACATGTAGGGGTCGCGCCTATTACTTAAAATACAATAGTTTCTTTTAGGCATATAGACCTATGGTTAGGGAAAACATAGGCCTACTTAAATGTTCCTCAGGCCAGCAAAATGTTAATGGCAAAGAAACTTGTACCCTTATAAACAATTACTTCCTCCGTGCTCTTACACAAGATGGATAGAGAAACGTGTGCAACGTTTCGTGAATATTTGAGGTAATCAGTCCCTCATTATTATAATCAAGGGGAAGCGCTAAACCCGGAGGATTATACAGCCCCTGAGGGGGATGTGGAAGGCATTTAGGCTTAATTCGGGGAACTGGAGCACAGATCCAATTCCCTAAATCAAGAGCCCCTCACCAACATCAAGGAACCTTCCTTGAGGGAATCAGTCCCTCAGCCTTGTGAAAGACTGATGGACTGACGCATCGACTCCAAGCTGTGGGACTGATAACCTCAAACTCCTACTCATTATCCATCGTTCTTCTGTGTACTGGACTGAAGAATCCACTGGCTGGCCAAACGTTCCCTCAGTAAAGATTCACACTCTCGCACAATTGTGTTATTCTTCAACTTGTGGCTGTCAAACAGCTTGATAGATCGAAACCAAACCAGTCACCTGGCCCTAATGAATTATTTTTAATAATAATAATAATAATCTTTATTTCTATAGATGCAACTTAAACAGACCATAGTTCACAC
This sequence comes from Cherax quadricarinatus, assembly GCF_038502225.1. Lineage (NCBI taxonomy): Eukaryota > Metazoa > Arthropoda > Malacostraca > Decapoda > Parastacidae > Cherax > Cherax quadricarinatus. Next base: position 2,940,142 of record NC_091366.1, read on the forward strand.
CAATGACATATGAAAGTTCCTGGTTATGCAGAGCATTTCTGACAAATTAGGTTTTCTCCCCCCAGGATGCGACCCACACCAGTCTACTAACATCCAGGTACCTGCTTACTGCTAGGTGAACATGGGCAGCAGGTGTCTTAAGGAAATGCGTCCTAATGTTCCACCCGTACCGGGGATTGAACCCCGGACCTCAGTGTGTGAGTTGAGTGCGTTACCAACCGAGGAACTCAGTAAACCACGAATTAATCTCCCCAAGAGATCACTAAAAAACGGTAAATGAGAAATGTCTTTACAAAGCGACAGATTCTGAGTGTGAAATTAGAGTCAGCCTTCAACCTAACTTTAATTGTGAGAAAGTTGATGGACTAATTGAGGATGTAATTCAAAGTCACCTTAAAGTTCCTGATTTGATTAACGAATATCAACACGGGTGTGAGTTTGACTTACCTACCATCGACAACTATAGCAGCATACCTTCATCATATATATATATATATATATATATATATATATATATATATATATATATATATATATATATATATATGTCGTGCCGAATATGTAAAACTGGTCAATTTGCAAGAACTCATTTAAAATAAAGTCCTATCGAAAATTTTCTCTTATACGTTTAAAGATATATTTTTTTCATTAATGTTAATGTAAAAAAAATTTATTTTGCACCAAAAGAACCTTAGAAAACTTACCTAACCTTATTATAACAAGAACAATTTATTTTAGCCTAACCCAACTAAATATATTTTAGATTTGTTTACAATAATTTAATACTAAACAAACACAGTGAAATATATTTTTTTCGTTAGGTTCAGAATGATTTTGGCGAAATTATTGCATACACAAATTTTCACTTGTCCTATATGGCAAGATGAACGTTGCTATTTAAGCCAAGATCGCAAGTTCTGTCTATTCGGCACGACATATATATATATATATATATATATATATATATATATATATATATATATATATATATATATATATATATATATATATATATATACAAAAATCACGAACAAACGATGTAAGATTTAAAACAACCACGGGGAAAGTTGAAAGATAGCTCTAGGCCTTTCATGTTGCAATCAACACATCAGTAGCTTGCAGTGTTTCAAAGGAAAGAGGATGATATCCTTAATGTCTCGATATTTCTAGGTTTCCAAGAATGTTGTATCTATTTCTAGACAGCTGCTTAGAATGTTGTCTATAAGATACCAAGGAGGCTGTTTCGCTTACGTTTGCTCTGTGTTACCCACAACAGCCTACTAACTCCTGAGACCTGTTTTTTGGGGTAAACGGAGGTAGCAGGTTTAATTTACAAGCAACAGCAACACAGGAAGTCCGTAGCCTCGTCTTACAATACTGTATATAAACGTTAACCGCGAGCCAATCTTCAAGGTCCAACCAGCCACGACTACTGAGGCAGTATAACTAATATATTTTTGTGTGGTGATCGCGTCTGCTGTACAAAACTAGGAGTTATTGGGGCATTAATCATGTTCAGAGCATCGTATCTGTCTGTCAGGAAGAAGTGAGCCTTCAACGTTTCTGGGTAGAACTGTGAAAAGTGGTGTTGGTCTGGGTGGTGTTGTGTTCGCTGTCTAGCAGTGGGACTCCTGTGATTGTGGCCACCCTGAGGCTGACTACTGCATTCTTGTACCATCACTTTGTTAGGAGTTCCTAATGCACCACCTCGTTAAGAGTTCTTGTACTACATTGTACCACTGACTATTACTATTTGTACCATCATCTTGTTACGAGTTCCTCTTACACTACCTCTTTCTTCTTACTAAGCAACTAGACTTATTCCAGGCCTTCTCCAGCTGTTTCTACCAGATGGCTGGTTCGTACAAGAAAGCTGGACCGATTCCAGACCTTACCCAGTTGCTACTACCAGCTGGCTAGCTCGTACAAGGAAGCTTGACTGATTCCAGACCTTCTCCAGCTGCAACTACCAGCTGGTTGGCTCGTGTGGAAAATACTGTATATTTTCCGGAAATACGGTAATTTATAGGTAAATAGATGGCCTATATTGTATATAATAAAAATTATGTTATCGAAAAAGGGAAAAAGCTGCGCCTGCGCAGAAGACACTCGCCATTGTTGTTTTGAATTTGGATTAGAAACGTTGGTGAAATCGGAAGAATTTTCGTGCTCTAGAGGTTAAATTGGGCTGACACCTCTCAAATAGGAGCCGAAATTGTTGGATGTGCATTCCTGCATAACTTGAAATATCAGGCGACTGGACAAGACAGCTCCAGGAACCTCAGATAAGTCTTATGTTGTAACTCTGGCCAGTGTTATTTTCATAGATAGACAGTGAGGTTTTCTGAGTATGATACACATTAATCTCCAGTCAAATTGGTGAGTGATATTAAGATATTCTTTCTGTTATGTAATGTGTATATATATAATCCTTTATTAATTTAATATACAGTCCACAAATTTATATATTTACCAGCATTCCTGGTGATACATATTTCATTTATAATTAATAGGTCCAGAGCAACTTGTGGATATGACAGTGGTAGGTATCGAAGGGGGACATTTTTTGCGACCTAGGTGTCCCAAATTCCTACTTGTCTAACTGATAAATAATAATTATCTTTGTTCATTTACTGTTATGTATATAATGATACATTCAGATAAATGTAATTTTCCACAGCTCGTACAAGGAAGCTTGACTGATTCCAGACATTCTCCAGCTGCTACTACCAGCTGGTTAGCTCGTACAAGGAAGTTTGACTGATTCCAGACATTCTCCAGCTGCTACTACCAGTTGGTTGGCTCGTGCAAGGAAGTTTGACTGATTCCAGACATTCTCCAGCTGCTACTACCAGTTGGTTAGCTCGTGCAAGGAAGTTTGACTGATTCCAGACATTCTCCAGCTGCTACTACCAGCTGGCTAGCTCGTACAAGGAAGCTTGACTGATTCCAGACATTCTCCAGCTGCTACTACCAGTTGGTTGGCTCGTACAAGGAAGCTTGACTGATTCCAGACATTCTCCAGCTGCTACTACCAGTTGGTTAGGTCGTACAAGGAAGCTTGACTGATTCCAGACATTCTCCAGCTGCTACTACCAGCTGGTTAGCTCGTACAAGGAAGTTTGACTGATTCCATTCTCCAGCTGCTACTACCAGCTGGTTAGCTCGTACAAGGAAGCTTGACTGATTCCAGACATTCTCCAGCTGCTACAACCAGCTGGCTAGCTCGTACAAGGAAGTTTGACTGATTCCAGACATTCTCCAGCTGCTACTACCAGTTGGTTGGCTCGTGCAAAGAAGCTAGACTGATTCCAGACATTCTCCAGCTGCTACTACCAGCTGGCTAGCTCGTACAAGGAAGCTTGACTGATTCCAGACATTCTCCAGCTGCTACTACCAGCTGGTTAGCTCGTACAAGGAAGTTTGACTGATTCAAGACATTCTCCAGCTGCTACTACCAGCTGGTTAGCTCGTACAAGGAAGTTTGACTGATTCCAGACATTCTCCAGCTCCTACTACCAGTTGGTTGGCTCGTACAAGGAAGTTTGACTGATTCCAGACATTCTCCAGCTGCTACTACCAGCTGGTTGGCTCGTACAAGGAAGCTAGACTGATTCCAGACATTCTCCAGCTGCTACTACCAGTTGGTTGGCTCGTGCAAGGAAGCTAGACCGGTTTAAACCCTCCACTAGCTATTCTAGCCGGCCAACAACAGCCTCGTGTCCAGTCATAAACAAAGTGAGAATATACAAGCTATGTCGAGTCTTATTAATGAGTCTCTCCTCCCTGGGTACCACCCCAAGCTAATGTACAACCTTTGGGCACGTGGGTATCAGTGCCGGGTATCTTGAATGCCCCATTTTTTTGTTGTGTATATCAAAAAAGGGATGACGTGTGTGGTTGTAGCCTCGTGGCAACTATGTTCAGTAAATATGTTCTCGCTTTGGAATTTCTGCAGTCAGGAGGTTATGATGTGCCATATTACACATCACTTTCTCTTTTAGCGCTTGGTTGCTGTTATAATGATAATGACACAGCACTTGGCAGTTTGTGATTATACCAAGACCTGAGTTACACCAAGACCTGCGTTACACCAAGACCTGAGTTACACCAAGACCTGCGTTACACCAAGACCTGAGTTACACCAAGACCTGAGTTATACCAAGACCTGAGTTATACCAAGACCTGAGTTATACCAAGACCTGAGTTATACCAAGACCTGAGTTATACCAAGACCTGCGTTACACCAAGACCTGCGTTACACCAAGACCTGAGTTACACCAAGACCTGAGTTATACCAAGACCTGAGTTATACCAAGACCTGAGTTATACCAAGACCTGAGTTATACCAAGACCTGAGTTATACCAAGACCTGAGTTATACCAAGACCTGAGTTATACCAAGACCTGAGTTACACCATGACCTGAGTTATACCAAGACCTGAGTTATACCATGACCTGAGTTACACCAAGACCTGAGTTATACCAAGACCTGAGTTATACCATGACCTGAGTTACACCAACACCTGAGTTATACCAAGACCTGAGTTATACCAAGACCTGAGTTACACCAACACCTGAGTTATACCAAGACCTGAGTTATACCATGACCTGAGTTACACCAACACCTGCGTTATACCAAGACCTGAGTTACACCAACACCTGCGTTATACCAAGACCTGAGTTACACCAACACCTGAGTTATACCAAGACCTGAGTTACACCAACACCTGAGTTATACCAAGACCTGAGTTACACCAACACCTGAGTTATACCAAGACCTGAGTTATACCAAGACCTGCGTTACACCATGACCTGAGTTACACCAACACCTGAGTTATACCAAGACCTGAGTTACACCAAGACCTGAGTTATACCAAGACCTGAGTTATACCAAGACCTGAGTTATACCATGACCTGGTTACACCAAGACCTGAGTTACACCATGACCTGAGTTGCACCAAGACCTGAGTTATACCAAGACCTGAGTTACACCAAGACCTGAGTTATACCAAGACCTGAGTTACACCATGACCTGAGTTATACCAAGACCTGAGTTACACCATGACCTGAGTTATACCAAGACCTGAGTTACACCAAGACCTGAGTTATACCAAGACCTGAGTTATACCAAGACCTGAGTTATACCAAGACCTGAGTTACACCATGACCTGAGTTACACCAACACCTGAGTTACACCATGACCTGAGTTACACCAAGACCAGAGTTATACCAAGACCTGAGTTATACCAAGACCAGAGTTATACCAAGACCTGAGTTATACCAAGACCTGAGTTATACCAAGACCAGAGTTATACCAAGACCTGAGTTATACTAAGACCTGAGTTATACCAAGACCTGAGTTATACCAAGACCTGAGTTATACCAAGACCAGAGTTGTACCAAGACCAGAGTTATACCAAGACCTGAGTTATACCAAGACCAGAGTTATACCAAGACCTGAGTTATACCAAGACCAGAGTTATACCAAGACCTGAGTTATACCAAGACCAGAGTTACACCAAGACCTGAGTTATACCAAGACCTGAGTTATACCAAGACCAGAGTTACACCAAGACCTGAGTTATACCAAGACCAAAGTTACACCAAAACGTGAGTTACACCAAGACCTGGTTACACCAAGACCTGAGTTATACCAAGACCAGAGTTACACCAAAACCTGAGTTACACCAAGACCTGGTTACACCAAGACCTGAGTTATACCAAGACCTGAGTTATACCATGACCTGAGTTACACCAAGACCTGAGTTACACCAAGACCTGAGTTACACCAAGACCTGAGTTACACCAAGACCTGAGTTATACCAAGATCTGAGTTACACCAAGACCTGAGTTATACCAAGACCTGAGTTACACCAAGACCTGAGTTATACCAAGACCAGAGTTACACCAAGACCTGAGTTATACCAAGCGGCAAGACTTCAATTATACCAAGTATAATTCGCACAACTTATAGATATATCTACATTATTAAGATATATACATTTTTTTGGCACCAATTAACAAAATTTACCATCGTTACCAACGGGGCTTCTAAATTTTTTTCAAGTCAAAATTTTGGTAATATTTTTCCACTGAGGGTCAAATGTGAAGGTTGTGCCCATGGGTGTGTTCACCCATCCATTTACTAGCCAGAGGTGATAAATTTTACTGAACGACTACAAGGGGGGAGAGGGTGTTACTTGCTTTCTTGGAGGGTGTTGCGGGGGTCAGCGCCCCCGCGACGACCTGACCAGGGTTACCTGTCCAGGACGACCTGACCAGGGTTATCTGTCCAGGGCTACTTGTCCAGGGCTACCTGATCAGGACTACCTGATCAGGACTACCTGATCAGGACTACCTGACCAGGGCTACCTGTCCAGGCCTACATGACCAGGTCTACCTGTCCAGGCCTACATGACCAGGGCTACCTGTCCAGGACTATCTGTCCAAGACTACTTATCCAGACCTGACCAGACCTATCTGACCAGACCTACCTGACCAGACCTACCTGACCAGACCTACCTGACCAGACCTACCTGACCAGACCTACCTGACCAGACCTACCTGACCAGGACTACCTGACCAGACCTACCTGACCAGACCTACCTGACCAGACCTACCTGACCAGACCTACCTGACCAGACCTACCTGACCAGACCTACCTGACCAGACCTACCTGACCAGACCTACCTGACCAGACCTACCTGACCAGACCTACATGACCAGACCTACCTGACCAGACCTACCTGACCAGACCTACCTGACCAGACCTACCTGACCAGACCTACCTGACCAGACCTACATGACCAGACCTACCTGACCAGACCTACCTGACCAGACCTACATGACCAGACCTACCTGACCAGACCTACATGACCAGACCTACATGACCAGACCTACATGACCAGACCTACCTGACAAGACCTACCTGACCAGACCTACCTGACCAGACCTACCTGACCAGGACTACCTGACCAGACCTACCTGACCAGACCTACCTGACCAGACCTACATGACCAGACCTACATGACCAGACCTACCTGACCAGACCTACCTGACCAGACCTACCTGACCAGACCTACCTGACGAGACCTACCTGACCAGACCTACATGACCAGACCTACATGACCAGACCTACCTGACCAGACCTACCTGACCAGACCTACATGACCAGACCTACCTGACCAGACCTACCTGAGCCCTAGGCAAGGCAGACTATACATAATTCTGTACTTAAAGAATGTATACTCTGACAGGCGTATACACGGAGAGCTGTGTTTATCAGTGTATACACACCTCTCTGTGTGTGTATATATTAGTGTATATACACAGAATTTACATTAATCACTATTTTATGTATTAAAGTGTTCTTGCCAAGTGGTGAACAGAATAATGACCCAATTAACCAACCCAATTAAAACCCAATTAACCAACCAATCTAGCACTGCTTTAAACCCAATTAACCAACCCAATTAAAACCCAATTAACCAACCCAATTAAAACCCAATTAACCAACCAATCTAGCACTGCTTTAAACCCAATTAACCAACCCAATTAAAACCCAATTAACCAACCCAATTAACCAACCAAATTAACCAACCCAATTAACCAACCCAATTAACCAACCCAATTAAAACCCAATTAACCAACCAATCTAGTACTGCTTTAAACCCAATTAACCAACCCAATTAAAACCCAATTAACCAACCCAATTAACCAACCAAATTCTGCACTCTATCGCTGCACAGTTCGGAAAATTGTAGGTCTGGGTTAACGCTGACAGCGAGGCCAGAACTCAAGGTCACCATCACGACAGAAAAACCTTTAATAACCTGTTTAAGGTGATTAAGGTATAGTCACGACTTTGGCACCGACTGACGTAATTACAGGTCCGCCACCCCAGGGCCAAGGCTACATTACCTTGATTTGTACAGGGCCAGGGCTACAGTACCTTGATGTGTACAGGGCCAGGGCTACAGTACCTTGATGTGTACAGGGCCACCAGGGCCAGGGCTACAGTACCTTGATGTGTACAGGGCCACCAGGGCCAGGGATACAGTACCTTGATGTGTACAGGGCCACCAGGGCCAGGGCTACAGCACCTTGATGTGTACAGGGCCACCAGGGCTACAGTACCTTGATGTGTACAGGGCCACAAGGGCCAGGGCTACAGTACCTTGATGTGTACAGGGCCACCAGGGCCAGGGCTACAGTACCTTGATGTGTACAGGGCCACCAGGGCCAGGGCTACAGTACCTTGATGTGTACAGGGCCACCAGGGCCAGGGCTACAGTACCTTGATGTGTACAGGGCCACGAGGGCCAGGGCTACAGCACCTTGATGTGTACAGGGCCGCCAGGGCTACAGTACCTCGATGCGTACAGGGCCACCAGGGCCAGGGCTACAGTACTTTGATGTGTACAGGGCCACCAAGGCCAGGGCTACAGTACTTTGATGTGTACAGGGCCACCAGGGCCACCAGGGCCAGGGCTACAGTACTTTGATGTGTACAGGGCCACCAGGGCCAGGGCTACAGTACCTTGATGTGTACAGGGCCACCAGGGCCAGGGCTACAGTACTTTGATGTGTACAGGGCCACCAGGGCCAGGGCTACAGTACCTTGATGTGTACAGGGCCACCAGGGCCAGGGCTACAGTACCTTGATGTGTACAGGGCCACCAAGGCCAGGGCTACAGTACCTTGATGTCTACAGGGCCACCAGGGCCAGGGCTACAGTACCTTGATGTGTACAGGGCCACCAAGGCCAGGGCTACAGTACCTTGATGTGTACAGGGCCACCAGGGCCAGGGCTACAGTACTTTGATGTGTACAGGGCCACCAGGGCCAGGGCTACAGTACCTTGATGTGTACAGGGCCACCAGGGCCAGGGCTACAGTACTTTGATGTGTACAGGGCCACCAGGGCCAGGGCTACAGTACCTTGATGTGTACAGGGCCACCAGGGCCAGGGCTACAGTACCTTGATGTGTACAGGGCCACCAAGGCCATGGCTACAGTACCTTGATGTGGATAGGGCCACCAGGGCCAGGGCTACAGTACCTTGATGTGTACAGGGCCACCAAGGCCATGGCTACAGTACCTTGATGTGGATAGGGCCGCCAGGGCTACAGTACCTTGATGTGGATAGGGCCACCAGGGCCAGGGCTACAGTACCTTGATGTGGATAGGGCCACCAGGGCCAGGGCTACAGTACCTTGATGTGTACAGGGCCACCAGGGCCAGGGCTACAGTACTTTGATGTGTACAGGGCCACCAGGGCCAGGGCTACAGTACCTTTATGTCTACAGGGCCACCAGGGCCAGGGCTACAGTACTTTGATGTGTACAGGGCCACCAGGGCCAGGGCTACAGTACCTTGATGTGGATAGGGCCACCAGGGCCAGGGCTACAGTACCTTGATGTGGATAGGGCCACCAGGGCCAGGGCTACAGTACCTTGATGTGGATAGGGCCACCAGGGCCAGGGCTACAGTACCTTGATGTGTACAGGGCCACCAGGGCGATGGCTACAGTACCTTGATGTGTACAGGGCCGCCAGGGCTACAGTACCTTGATGTGTACAGGGCCACCAGGGCCAGGGCTACAGCACCTTGATGTGTACAGGGCCGCCAGGGCTACAGTACCTTGATGTGTACAGGGCCACCAGGGCCAGGGCTACAGCACCTTGATGTGTACAGGGCCACCAGGGCCAGGGCTACAGCACCTTGATGTGTACAGGGCCGCCAGGGCTACAGAACCTTGATGTGTACAGGGCCACCAGCGCCAGGGCTACAGCACCTTGATGTGTACAGGGCCACCAGGGCCAGGGCTACAGCACCTTGATGTGTACAGGGCCGCCAGGGCTACAGTACCTTGATGTGTACAGGGCCACCAGGGCCAGGGCTACAGCACCTTGATGTGTACAGGGCCACCAGGGCCAGGGCTACAGCACCTTGATGTGTACAGGGCCGCCAGGGCTACAGTACCTTGATGTGGATAGGGCCACCCTTATGATAGACTATTGTGTGTGTCAACCTAGGGGGTAACTACCCACGGGTATCTACCCAAGGGTATCTACCAAGTGTATCTACCCAAGGGTATCTACCAAGACTATCTACCAAAGGTATCCACCAAGGCTATCTAACAAGGCTATCTAACAAGGCTATCTACCAAGGGTATCTACGAAGGGTATCTACGAAGGGTATATACCAAGGGTATCTACCAAGACTATTTACCAAAGGTATCTACCAAGGCTATCTAACAAGGCTATCTAACAAGGGTATCTACGAAGGGTATCTACCAAAGGTATATACCAAGGGTATCTACCAAGACTATCTACCAAAGGTATCCACCAAGGCTATCTACCAAGGCTATCTAACAAGGGTATCTACCAAGGGTATCTACCAAGGGTATCTACCAAGGGTATCTACCAAGGGTATCTACCAAGGGTATCTACCAAGGGTATCTACCAAGGGTATCTAACAAGGGTATCTAACAAGGGTATCTACCAAGGGTATCTACCAAGGGTATCTACCAAGGGTATCTACCAAGGGTATCCACCCAGGTATTGCACACGTCTCATCTACCAGTATGGATCATTTACTGCCAGCACTGAGTACTAAAGTACTGTTTTAGA
>NC_091366.1:2953276-2983276 GCF_038502225.1 Cherax quadricarinatus
CCACTTATGCACGAACTCTCCACCACCTACACACCAACACTCCACTTATGCACGAACTCTCCACCACCTACACACCAACACTCCACTTATGCACCAACTCTCCACCACCTACACACCAACACTCCACTTATGCACGAACTCTCCACCACCTACACACTAACACTCCACTTTCAACACCTTATCAAGCAAATAATTCCTGAAATACTTAATATATAATAATAATTATTATTATTATTATTATTATTATTATTATCCTGCCTCAGTACAAACTACAGACAGTAAGCTTACTGGAAATAAGTCACTTCGACTTTTTTGGGTTACCCCAGGTTGTGTACACATGTACTGCTATGTATGATAATCTATGTAACTGTATACCTGATTAAACTCACTACTTCTCGTAGTCTTCCCTGTGAGTTTGTTGTGGGCCAAGTTCCCCTGAATACCCACCAGAGGGCACTGCCTCAAGTTAGACATATCCAGCCATGCCCCCGGCCTCACTCCTAAACCTGCGACCTTCCAGTTAAAGATTACGGATTTGATTTCTTTGCCATTATCATACCGGTTATTTTGGGCACAAGCTCCAGTTCCGGGACTGGTTACGGCACACACAACACTGTACGCTGTCAACCCCATTATCCCCTTTATTCCAATAGAGACGAAGCTAGTCAACGGCCGTATATCTCACTTCTCTACGCTACCCGGCAAGTTATAGCAACCCAAACGGCAGTTAAGACAGAACCCACCAAACCTGCACACGAAAATCACTCCATATTAAAGCAAAAGACTTGGCAGGAGATGCAACATTACCCCGATGAAAAGCAGGGGTGCCACGGGTACACTGTAAGTGTCAGGGGCCTAAGACTGTTCAATTGCCTCTCAGCATATATAAGGGGGATTACCAATAGACCCCTGGCTGTCTTCAAGCAGGCACTGGACAGGCACCTAAAGTCAGTACTTGACCAACTAAGGCTGTGGTTCGTACGTCAGCTTGCGTGCGGCCAGCAGTAACAGCCTGGTTGGTCAGACCCTGATCCACCATGAGGCTTGGTCTCAGACCGGGCCGCGGGGGCGTTGACCCTCGAAACCCTCTCCAGGTAAACTCCAGGTATTATTATAATCATGGGAAGCGTTAAACCCATAGGATTATTAATCGTATGTGGGGGATGGAAGGTATTCAGGGAACTGGAGCACAGATCCAATTCCCTAGATCAAGATCCTCTCACCAGCATCAAGGAACCTCCCTTGAGGGGAGAACTCTGTATTACACACCAGAGTAGTGAATCATTATCAGTGGACCAAGAATTCGTTTGACTTTAAGAGATTACTTATGGTGGTTCTTCAGGAGAGATGCTGGGGCACTCAGCTCAAACGTTGAGTGTCCAGGGTTCGTTCCCCGGTATGGGTGGAAACAGACTGGGTTTCCTTAAGACACCTGCTGTCCCTGTTCACTCAGCAGTAAAATGGGTACCTGGGTGTTAGTGGACTGGTGTGAGTCGCATCCTGGGACAAAACTGACCTAATTTGCAGGAAATGCTCAGCATAACAAGTGACTTTCTATATAGTAGTATGTCACTGATGTCAGCTATGGTGTGTATACCTTGTACATGTACTGGTAGTAAATAACTATTATTATTATTATTAGTTAGATCCAATACACAAATAACCCGCACATAAAAGAGAGAAGCTTACGACGACGTTTCGGTCCGACTTGGACCATTTACAAAATCACACTAACCAGAAGTGGAGCAGGACGGCTATATATAGGCAGGAAGAGGTGGTACAGTGTTTCGTAACAATTCTTGGAGTAACTTACTGCAGATATTATTACTATTATATTATTATATTATATTATCCGTAAGGATTATAGAGGACTGGAAAGACAATCATTAACCAGACGTGATGTAACCCGGGCGAGTTAAAATGATCTGCGGAGAACCCAGCGTCTCGCCTGCTGGTACTCCACTCTCAATCACATGACTCCCACACCTCTACAACCTGCCGTCACTACTTTCCCCAACTTCTTGTTCTATTCACCCCTTCTCTCTCTCTCTCTCTCTCTCTCTGTATTTCTCTCTCTCTCTCTCTCTCTCTCTCTCTCTCTCTCTCTCTGACTCTCTCTCCCTCTCTTTTTCTCTCTCCATCAGTAACATAACTTGACACCATCATTACCTTCAACTAGACGCCTCTACACTCCATAAACACCTTTCATGTCGATTACATCACTCATCCGCCACAGGGATGTCAGGAAGTACTTTTTCAGCCTCGGGGTGGCTGGAAAGTGGAATGAAGACTCCATTCAAAGTTTCAAGAACAGGTACGATAAAACCTCACAAAGACTGAGGGAATGAATCTAGCAAACGGCAAGTTGAAAGGCAGGGCCAGGAGCTGTGGCTCAATACCTGTAACTAAACAAGACCAGGAACTGTGACTCAACCCCTGTAACCCCACAAGACCAGGAGCTGTGACTCAACCCCTGTAACCCCACAAGACCAGGAGCTGTGACTCAACCCCTGTAACCCCACAAGACCAGGAGCTGTAACTCAACCCCTGTAACCCCACAAGACCAGGAGCTGTAACTCAACCCCTGTAACCCCACAAGACCAGGAGCTGTAACTCAACCCCTGTAACCCCACAAGACCAGGAGCTGTAACTCAACCCCTGTAACCCCACAAGACCAGGAGCTGTGACTCAACCCCTGTAACCCCACAAGACCAAGATCTGTGACTCAACCCCTGTAACCCCACAAGACCAAGATCTGTAACTCAACCCCTGTAACCCCATAAGACCAGGAGCTGTGATTCAACCCCTGTAACCCCACAAGACCAGGAGCTGTGATTCAACCCCTGTAACCCCACAAGACCAGGAGCTGTGATTCAACCCCTGTAACCCCACAAGACCAGGAGCTGTGATTCAACCCCTGTAACCCCACAAGACCAGGAGCTGTGATTCAACCCCTGTAACCCCACAAGACCAGGAACTGTAACTCAACCCCTGTAACCCCACAAGACCAGGAACTGTGACTCAACCCCTGTAACCCCACAAGACCAGGAGCTGTGACTCAACCCCTGTAACCCCACAAGACCAGGAGCTGTGACTCAACCCCTGTAACCCCACAAGACCAGGAGCTGTGACTCAACCCCTGTAACCCCACAAGACCAGGAGCTGTGACTCAACCCCTGTAACCCCACAAGACCAGGAGCTGTAACTCAACCCCTGTAACCCCACAAGACCAGGAGCTGTAACTCAACCCCTGTAACCCCACAAGACCAGGAGCTGTGACTCAACCCCTGTAACCCCACAAGACCAGGAGCTGTAACTCAACCCCTGTAACCCCACAAAACCAGGAGCTGTAACTCAACCCCTGTAACCCCACAAGACCAGGAGCTGTGACTCAACCCCTGTAACCCCACAAGACCAGGAGCTGTGACTCAACCCCTGTAACCCCACAAGACCAGGAGCTGTAACTCAACCCCTGTAACCCCACAAGACCAGGAGCTGTAACTCAACCCCTGTAACCCCACAAGACCAGGAACTGTAACTCAACCCCTGTAACCCCACAAGACCAGGAGCTGTAACTCAACCCCTGTAACCCCACAAGACCAGGAACTGTAACTCAACCCCTGTAACCCCACAAGACCAGGAACTGTAACTCAACCCCTGTAACCCCACAAGACCAGGAGCTGTAACTCAACCCCTGTAACCCCACAAGACCAGGAACTGTAACTCAACAAGACCAGGAGCTGTAACTCAACCCCTGTAACCCCACAAGACCAGGAGCTGCAACTCAACCCCTGTAACCCCACAAGACCATGAACTGTAACTCAACCCCTGTAACCCCACAAGACCAGGAGCTGTAACTCAACCCCTGTAACCCCACAAGACCAGGAGCTGTAACTCAACCCTTGTAACATCACAAGACCAGGAGCTGTAACTCAACCCTTGTAACATCACAAGACCAGGAGCTGTAACTCAACCCCTGTAACCCCACAAGACCAGGAACTGTAACTCAACCCCTGTAACCCCACAAGACCAGGAGCTGTGACTCAACCCCTGTAACCCCACAAGACCAGGAGCTGTAACTCAACCCCTGTAACCCCACAAGACCAGGAGCTGTAACTCAACCCCTGTAACCCCACAAGACCAGGAGCTGTAACTCAACCCCTGTAACCCCACAAGACCAGGAGCTGTGACTCAACCCCTGTAACCCCACAAGACCAGGAGCTGTAACTCAACCCCTGTAACCCCACAAGACCAGGAGCTGTAACTCAACCCCTATAACCCCACAAGACCAGGAGCTGTAACTCAACCCCTGTAACCCCACAAGACCAGGAGCTGTAACTCAACCCCTGTAACCCCACAAGACCAGGAGCTGTAACTCAACCCCTATAACCCTACAAGACCAGGAGCTGTAACTCAACCCCTGTAACCCCACAAGACCAGGAACTGTAACTCAACCCCTGTAACCCCACAAGACCAGGAGCTGTAACTCAGCCCCTGTAACCCCACAAGACCAGGAACTGTGACTCAACCCCTGTAACCCCACAAGACCAGGAGCTGTACCTCAACCCCTATAACCCCACAAGACCAGGAGCTGTGACTCAACCCCTGTAACCCCACAAGACCAGGAGCTGTGACTCAACCCCTATAACCCCAGAAGACCAGGAGCTGTGACTCAACCCCTGTAACCCCACAAGACCAGGAGCTGTAACTCAACCCCTGTAACCCCACAAGACCAGGAGCTGTAACTCAACCCCTGTAACCCCACAAGACCAGGAGCTGTAACTCAACCCCTGTAACCCCACAAGACCAGGAGCTGTAACTCAACCCCTGTAACCCCACAAGACCAGGAGCTGTAACTCAACCCCTGTAACCCCACAAGACCAGGAACTGTAACTCAACCCCTATAACCCCACAAGACCAGGAGCTGTAACTCAACCCCTATAACCCCACAAGACCAGGAGCTGTAACTCAACCCCTGTAACCCCACAAGACCAGGAGCTGTAACTCAACCCCTGTAACCCCACAAGACCAGGAGCTGTGACTCAACCCCTGTAACCCCACAAGACCAGGAGCTGTAACTCAACCCCTATAACCCCACAAGACCAGGAGGTGTAACTCAACCCCTGTAACCCCACAAGACCAGGAGCTGTAACTCAACCCCTATAACCCCACAAGACCAGGAGGTGTAACTCAACCCCTGTAACCCCACAAGACCAGGAGCTGTAACTCAACCCCTGTAACCCCACAAGACCAGGAGCTGTAACTCAACCCCTATAACCCCACAAGACCAGGAGCTGTAACTCAACCCCTATAACCCCACAAGACCAGGAGCTGTAACTCAACCCCTGTAACCCAATCACATAACACTTACAAGTCAATTTTAATAAATAATAAATATCGTAATTAAAACCTCACAATTTATATATAAAAATCGAAAAACTTAAAATAATAACAGAAATTACATAACACGGTCAAAAAATTTAATTAAAAAATATTGAGAATATTAACAACATGTCATTAAATAGGTAATTTAATAGATATTTAATATTGTTGGATTATTACCCAGCACATTCCATCGTTTATTTAATTTTTTCGTGGCTCAGTTGGTAGCTGCCTCAGTTCCCACGCAGAGGGGCTGGGTTTCGATCTCCGGTACGAGTGGAAATGTTAAACAGTTACATTACACCTGTTATCCCTGATTACCTAGCAGTAGGTAGGTACCTGGGTGTTAGTCACTTTACACCTGTCATCCCTGATTACCTAGCAGTAGGTAGGTACCTGGGTGTTAGTCACATTACACCTGTCATCCCTGATTACCTAGCAGTAGGTAGGTACCTGGGTGTTAGTCACATTACACCTGTCATCCCTGTTTACCTAGCAGTAGGTAGGTATCTGGGTGTTAGTCACTTTCCACCTGTCATCCCTGATTACCTAGCAGTAGGTAGGTACCTGGATGTTAGTCACATTACACCTGTCATCCCTGATTACCTAGCAGTAGGTAGGTACCTGGGTGTTAGTTACATTACACCTGCCATCCCTGTCTACTTAGCAGTAGGTAGGTACCTGGGTGTTAGTCACATTACACCTGTCATCCCTGTTTACCTAGCAGTAGGTAGGTACCTGGGTGTTAGTCACATTACACCTGTCATCCCTGATTACCTAGCAGTAGGTAGGTACTTGGGTGTTAGTCACATTACACCTGTCATCCCTGATTACCTAGCAGTAGGTAGGTACCTGGGTGTTGGTCACTTTACACCTGCCATCCCTGATTACCTAGCAGTAGGTAGGTACCTGGGTGTTAGTCACATTACACCTGCCATCCCTGATTACCTAGCAGTAGGTAGGTACCTGGGTGTTAGTCACTTCACACCTGTCATCCCTGTTTACCTAGCAGTAAGTAGGTACCTGGGTGTTAGTCACATTACACCTGTCATCCCTGTTTACCTAGCAGTAGGTAGGTACCTGGGTGTTAGTCACATTACACCTGTCATCCCTGATTACCTAGCAGTAGGTAGGTACCTGGGTGTTAGTCACTTCACACCTGTCATCCCTGTTTACCTAGCAGTAAGTAGGTACCTGGGTGTTAGTCACATTACACCTGTCATCCCTGATTACCTAGCAGTAGGTAGGTACCTGGGTGTTAGTCACTTCACACCTGTCATCCCTGTTTACCTAGCAGTAGGTAGGTACCTGGGTGTTAGTCACATTACACCTGTCATCCCTGATTACCTAGCAGTAGGTAGGTACCTGGGTGTTAGTCACTTCACACCTGTCATCCCTGTTTACCTAGCAGTAGGTAGGTACCTGGGTGTTAGTCACATTACACCTGTCATCCCTGTTTACCTAGCAGTAGGTAGGTACCTGGGTGTTAGTCACTTTACACCTGCCATCCCTGATTACCTAGCAGTAGGTAGGTACCTGGGTTAGTCACTTTACACCTGTCATCCCTGTTTACCTAGCAGTAGGTAGGTACCTGGGTGTTAGTCACTTTACACCTGTCATCCCTGTTTACCTAGCAGTAGGTAGGTACCTGGGTGTTAGTCACTTTACACCTGCCATCCCTGTTTACCTAGGAGTAGGTAGGTACCTGGGTGTTAGTGGACTGGTGTGGGTGGCATCCTGGTGGAACGAGATAAGAGTGAGGACCCACATTGGAAATAAGCCAGTGTGATGACCCAGGGTAACTGAGGGTTGTCCTGGGTTACCCAGGGTAACTCTGAGTTACCCTGGGTTACTAATCCTCCGGGTTAATAATCAGTCACAACCAAATCTTGCTCTATCATGAAATAATCTTCAAAAATTTTTTCTTAAGTTAACGCTTAAGACAAAGTTTTCTATGACCGTGACTCTTTAGGAGAGACTTAAGTATTATTGTGAGGTGACTGAGGAAGAGAGAGGATGAGCAGCATAAGATTCGTTCGGATTTTCAACCATAAGGGCTAGTCAACCAGGATAACCCAGGGTAGGGAGGGTTACCCAGCCAGGATAACCCAGGGTAGGGAGTGTTAGCCACCCAGGATAACCCAGGGTAGGGAGTGTTAGCCACCCAGGATAAGCCAGGGTAGGGAGTGTTAGCCAGCCAGGATAACCCAGGGTAGGGATTGTTAGCCAGCCAGGATAACCCAGGGTAGGGAGTGTTAGCCAGCCAGGATAACCCAGGGTAGGGAGTGTTAGCCACCCAGGATAAGCCAGGGTAGGGAGTGTTAGCCACCCAGGATAACCCAGGGCAGGGAGTGTTAGCCAGCCAGGATAACCCAGGGTAGGGAGTGTTAGCCACCCAGGATAACCCAGGGTAGGGAGTGTTAGCCAGCCAGGATAACCCAGAGTAGGGAGTGTTAGCCACCCAGGATAATCCAGGGTAGTCAGTGCATCATCAAGGACTGTCTGTCTTATTTCCATTGTGGGCCTCAATCTTGTCCCCCAGGATGCCACCCACACCAGTCCACTAATACCCAGGTACCTACTTACTGCTAGGTGAACAGTGACAGCAGGTGTAAGTTTAAATGACGCTACCAGCTTAGCCACAGACAGTAACTTAGTGTGACCCTTAAGTAAACTACACTTACTGTACCGTGAACCAAAACTTGAGTAAACTGGAGATGTCTCTCAGTGTATATATACTGAGATATACACCTCTCAGTGTATATATACTGAGATATACACCTCTCAGTGTATATATACTGAGATATAAACCTCTCAGTGTATATATACTGAGATATAAACCTCTCAGTGTATATATACTGAGATATACACCTCTCAGTGTATATATACTGAGATATAAACCTCTCAGTGTATATATACTGAGATATACACCTCTCAGTGTATATATACTGAGATATAAACCTCTCAGTGTATATATACTGAGATATACACCTCTCAGTGTATATATACTGAGATATAAACCTCTCAGTGTATATATACTGAGATATACACCTCTCAGTGTATATATACTGAGATATAAACCTCTCAGGTTATATATACTGAGATATACACCTCTCAGTGTATATATACTGAGATATAAACCTCTCAGTGTATATATACTGAGATATAAACCTCTCAGGGTATATATACTGAGATATACACCTCTCAGTGTATATATACTGAGATATAAACCTCTCAGTGTATATATACTGAGATATAAACCTCTCAGGGTATATATACTGAGATATACACCTCTCAGGGTATATATACTGAGATATAAACCTCTCAGGGTATATATACTGAGATATACACCTCTCAGGGTATATATACACTGAGAGGTGTGTATCACAGTGTATATATACACAGAGATACACACCTCTCAGGGTATATATACTGAGATATACACCTCTCAGGGTATATATACTGAGATATAAACCTCTCAGGGTATATATACTGAGATATAAACCTCTCAGGGTATATATACTGAGATATAAACCTCTCAGGGTATATATACTGAGATATACACCTCTCAGGGTATATATACTGAGATATACACCTCTCAGGGTATATATACTGAGATATAAACCTCTCAGTGTATATACACTGAGATACACACCTCTCAGTGTATATATACACAGAGATACACACCTCTCAGGGTATATAAACTGACAGTTGACCTCAGTGTTGGTTATATATTATATAATATTAACGGCGAGCCAAGACGCTATTATCGTACATAAACAAACTGTGGAAATGGCCTACCAGGCCTACAAATATTCCCATTAATCTTGCCCAGCTTGAACATTTGAAGCCTATCGAGTGAGGCGTTCTTAAGGAACCCTAGTGCAGTCGATAGACTTGAAACCCCGTATTACCCAGCCTTCAAAGCTGCCTTAGATGATGACTTTCTATAAATACACAATAATTTGAGTTGTAAGTGAAAAAAAAGGGAAAATTAGGAAATATCAATATTTTCCTCCCGAAACACTAAGAAAAACGTGAACAAAGACAAGGAAAAAAGGCAGGAAGGCCTCAATATTTCCGGGTCTCTGGAGAGGGTAATATATTTCCGTCAGGGCGGAGGGCAGGAAAATCCTCGCCAGCCTACAGGATATACCTATCACAAATGATATACAACGGGATCTATCCTGGCCATAATATATATATATATATATATATATATATATATATATATATATATATATATATATATATATATATATATATATATATATGTTGTGCCGAATAGGCAGAACTTGGGATCTTGGCTTAAATAGCAACGCTCATCTTGCCATATAGGACAAGTGAAAATTTGTGTATGCAATAATTTCGCCAAAATCATTCTGAACCTAACGAAAAAAATATATTTGATTGTGTTTGTTTAGTATTAAATTATTGTAAACAAATCTAAAATATATTTAGTTGGGTTAGGCTAAAATAAATTGTTCTTGTTATAATAAGGTTAGGTAAGTTTTCTAAGGTTCTTTTGGTGCAAAATTAAACATTTTTACATTAACATTAATGAAAAAAATATATCTTTAAACGTATAAGAGAAAATTTTAGAAAGGACTTAATTTTAAATGAGTTCTTGCTAATTGACCAGTTTTACATATTCGGCACGACATATATATATATATATATATATATATATATATATATATATATATATATATATATATATATATATATATATTAGTGTGGCCAGGATAGACTATACTATATAAGTAAGAGCACCTCGACTAGTCGAGGATTCGAACCCATGTCGTTTTGGCCTGCCTCCTGGTGAGTGAAAATCACTTGACGCTCTAACCCACTGGACCACACAATCCTACAAGAATCAAGCACTCAGCAGAGCTAGGTGTTTTACCTTCATCCGAGGACATACGGTGGTGTGGGTGCCTCTGAGTTAATTTCATTCTACTCCCCGTTTGGTGTACTAGCCTCCACAAGCAGTATATGGTTGATTCTTGTAGGATTTGGTGGTCCTGTGGGCTAGAGCGTCATGTGATTTTCGCTAACCACGAGGCAGGGCCAAAACGACATGGGTTCGAGTCCTCAGCTAGTCGCAGTGTTGTTATTAATTCAATACCACTCGTTCGTGGTACATACATAGAAAGATCGCAGTCAGCAGGACTCGATACTGCTTCTGGGACGGGCAAGATTCCCAGCAGCGCTCTTATCTACTCAGCCATCACAAATGCCACATAAGCTGGGCAGCCTGGTTCACAAGAAATGTTTCTTACCCAGCCTGGGCACGTCAGTTAGCTTCAAGCATGGATTCAAAATCGCTTGAGACGTCAGAACATACAGGAGGAGATTGAAGTAGTTTGTATCGACGCTTGAAGCTGACTGACGTGCCCAGGCTGGGTAAGAAACATGGCTTGTGAACCAGGCTGCCAAGCTTATGTGGCATTTGTGATGGCTGAGTGGATAAGAGCGCTGCCTGAGAATCTTGTCTGTCCCCAGTAGCAGTATCGAGTCCTGCTGACTGTGATCTTTCTATGTATGTATGTATATATATATGTATATATATATATATATATATATATATATATATATATATATATATATATATATATATATATATATATATATATATATATATATATATATATATATATTGTTCGAAACTCGAGAACGCCTCATTCGATCGGATTCAAATCTTGAACACAGCAATCACTATAAAAACAAAGAAGCCACGACGTTTCACATCGTTTCGCTCGCGTTTCTCCAACCATTGTAAGCAGAGCAAATCTCTCTCTCTCTCTCTCTCTCTCTCTCTCTCTCTCTCTCTCTCTCTCTCTCTCTCTCTCTCTCACTCTCACTCTCACTCTCACTCTCACTCTCTCACTCTCTCACTCTCTCTCTCACTCTCTCACAATTTCTCTCTCTCACTCTCTCACTCTCTCACTCTCTCTCTCACTCTCTCACTCTCTCACACTCTCACTCTTTCTCTCTCTCTCTCACTCTCTCACTCTCACTTTCTCTCTCTTTCTCACTATCTCACTCTCACTCTCTCACTCTCACTCTCTCTCTCTCACTCTCTCTCTCTCTCTCTCTCTCTCTAACACCTTGACATAATCAATTACGTCTTAAAAACGTTATCTTTGACGTATTTCTCTGACATTTTCTCTCCATCTGGATTATATTGTTTCATTTGTTAATAAATTTGTTGGATTATTCCGTATAATCTGCAGTTAAGTTAATTATCTTTACTGATGGCTAATTAAGGTGGACTAGTTTAGCAGAGGCAGTTAGTGGCTAGTAGACTACTTGTAGTCTTGTTGCTACTAGACTGCTTGTAGACTTGTGGCTACTAGACTGCTTGTAGACTTGTTGCTACTAGACTACTTGTAGACTTGTGGCTACTAGACTACTTGTAGACTTGTGGCTACTAGACTGCTTGTAGACTTGTTGCTACTAGACTGCTTGTAGACTTGTTGCTACTAGACTACTTGTAGACTTGTGGCTACTAGACTACTTGTAGACTTGTGGCTACTAGACTACTTGTAGACTTGTTGCTACTAGACTACTTGTAGACTTGTTGCTACTAGACTGCTTGTAGACTTGTTGCTACTAGACTACTTGTAGACTTGTGGCTACTAGACTACTTGTAGACTTGTTGCTACTAGACTACTTGTAGACTTGTTGCTACTAGACTGCTTGTAGACTTGTTGCTACTAGACTACTTGTAGACTTGTCGCTACTAGACTACTTGTAGACTTGTGGCTACTAGACTACTTGTAGACTTGTTGCTACTAGACTACTTGTAGACTTGTGGCTACTAGACTGCTTGTAGACTTGTTGCTACTAGACTTCTTGTAGACTTGTTGCTACTAGACTACTTGTAGACTTGTTGCTACTAGACTGCTTGTAGACTTGTTGCTACTAGACTACTTGTAGACTTGTTGCTACTAGACTACTTGTAGACTTGTTGCTACTAGACTACTTGTAGACTTGTTGCTACTAGACTACTTGTAGACTTATTGCTACTAGACTGCTTGTAGACTTGTGGCTACTAGACTGCTTGTAGACTTGTTGCTACTAGACTACTTGTAGACTTGTTGCTACTAGACTACTTGTAGACTTGTTGCTACTAGACTACTTGTAGACTTGTGGCTACTAGACTGCTTGTAGACTTGTTGCTACTAGACTACTTGTAGACTTGTTGCTACTAGAATACTTGTAGACTTGTTGCTACTAGACTACTTGTAGACTTGTTGCTACTAGACTGCTTGTAGACTTGTTGCTACTAGACTGCTTGTAGACTTGTGGCTACTAGACTGCTTGTAGACTTGTGGCTACTAGACTACTTGTAGACTTGTGGCTACTAGACTACTTGTAGACTTGTGGCTACTAGACTGCTTGTAGACTTGTGGCTATTGGACTACTTGTAGACTTGTTGCTACTAGACTACTTGTAGACTTGTGGCTACTAGACTGCTTGTAGACTTGTTGCTACTAGACTACTTGTAGACTTGTTGCTACTAGACTACTTGTAGACTTGTGGCTACTAGACTACTTGTAGACTTGTTGCTACTAGACTGCTTGTAGACTTGTTGCTACTAGACTACTTGTAGACTTGTTGCTACTAGACTACTTGTAGACTTGTGGCTACTAGACTACTTGTAGACTTGTGGCTACTAGACTACTTGTAGACTTGTTGCTACTAGGCTACTTGTAGACTTGTGGCTAGACTACTTGTAGACTTGTGGCTACTAGACTACTTGTAGACTTGTTGCTACTAGACTGCTTGTAGACTTGTTGCTACTAGACTACTTGTAGACTTGTTGCTACTAGACTACTTGTAGACTTGTGGCTACTAGACTACTTGTAGACTTGTGGCTACTAGACTACTTGTAGACTTGTTGCTACTAGACTACTTGTAGACTTGTGGCTACTAGACTACTTGTAGACTTGTGGCTACTAGACTGCTTGTAGACTTGTTGCTACTAGACTACTTGTAGACTTGTGGCTACTAGACTACTTGTAGACTTGTGGCTACTAGACTGCTTGTAGACTTGTGGCTACTAGACTGCTTGTAGACTTGTTGCTACTAGACTACTTGTAGACTTGTGGCTACTAGACTACTTGTAGACTTGTTGCTACTAGACTACTTGTAGACTTGTTGCTACTAGACTACTTGTAGACTTGTTGCTACTAGACTACTTGTAGACTTGTTGCTACTAGACTACTTGTAGACTTGTTGCTACTAGACTACTTGTAGACTTGTGGCTACTAGACTACTTGTAGACTTGTTGCTACTAGACTACTTGTAGACTTGTGGCTACTAGACTGCTTGTAGACTTGTTGCTACTAGAGTGATGGTAGTCTTGTGGCTACTAGACTGCTTGTAGACTTGTTGCTACTAGACTACTTGTAGACTTGTGGCTACTAGACTACTTGTAGACTTGTGGCTACTAGACTACTTGTAGACTTGTGGCTACTAGACTGCTTGTAGACTTGTTGCTACTAGACTACTTGTAGACTTGTGGCTACTAGACTACTTGTAGACTTGTTGCTACTAGACTGCTTGTAGACTTGTTGCTACTAGACTACTTGTAGACTTGTGGCTACTAGACTACTTGTAGACTTGTTGCTACTAGACTACTTGTAGACTTGTGGCTACTAGACTGCTTGTAGACTTGTGGCTACTAGACTACTTGTAGACTTGTTGCTACTAGACTACTTGTAGACTTGTTGCTACTAGACTACTTGTAGACTTGTGGCTACTAGACTACTTGTAGACTTGTGGCTACTAGACTACTTGTAGACTTGTTGCTACTAGACTACTTGTAGACTTGTTGCTACTAGACTACTTGTAGACTTGTTGCTACTAGACTACTTGTAGACTTGTGGCTACTAGACTACTTGTAGACTTGTTGCTACTAGACTACTTGTAGACTTGTGGCTACTAGACTGCTTGTAGACTTGTGGCTACTAGACTACTTGTAGACTTGTTGCTACTAGACTACTTGTAGACTTGTGGCTACTAGACTACTTGTAGACTTGTTGCTACTAGACTACTTGTAGACTTGTGGCTACTAGACTACTTGTAGACTTGTGGCTACTAGACTACTTGTAGACTTGTTGCTACTAGACTACTTGTAGACTTGTTGCTACTAGACTACTTGTAGACTTGTTGCTACTAGACTACTTGTAGACTTGTGGCTACTAGACTACTTGTAGACTTGTGGCTACTAGACTACTTGTAGACTTGTTGCTACTAGACTACTTGTAGACTTGTTGCTACTAGACTACTTGTAGACTTGTTGCTACTAGACTACTTGTAGACTTGTTGCTACTAGACTGCTTGCAGACTTGTTGCTACTAGACTGCTTGTAGACTTGTTGCTACTAGACTACTTGTAGACTTGTTGCTACTAGACTACTTGTAGACTTGTTGCTACTAGACTGCTTGTAGACTTGTTGCTACTAGACTACTTGTAGACTTGTTGCTACTAGACTACTTGTAGACTTGTGGCTACTAGACTGCTTGTAGACTTGTGGCTACTAGACTGCTGGTAGTCTTGTGGCTACTAGACTGCTTGTAGACTTGTTGCTACTAGAGTGCTTGTAGACTTGTTGCTACTAGACTGCTTGTAGACTTGTGGCTACTAGACTGCTTGTAGACTTGTGGCTACTAGACTGCTTGTAGACTTGTGGCTACTAGACTGCTGGTAGTCTTGTGGCTACTAGACTGCTTGTAGACTTGTTGCTACTAGACTGCTTGTAGACTTGTTGCTACTAGACTGCTGGTAGTCTTGTGGCTACTAGACTGCTTGTAGACTTGTTGCTACTAGACTGCTTGTAGACTTGTTGCTACTAGACTACTTGTAGACTTGTGGCTACTAGACTACTTGTAGACTTGTTGCTACTAGACTGCTTGTAGACTTGTTGCTACTAGACTGCTTGTAGACTTGTGGCTACTAGACTGCTTGTAGACTTGTGGCTACTAGACTACTTGTAGACTTGTGGCTACTAGACTACTTGTAGACTTGTGGCTACTAGACTGCTTGTAGACTTGTGGCTATTGGACTACTTGTAGACTTGTTGCTACTAGACTACTTGTAGACTTGTGGCTACTAGACTGCTTGTAGACTTGTTGCTACTAGACTACTTGTAGACTTGTTGCTACTAGACTACTTGTAGACTTGTGGCTACTAGACTACTTGTAGACTTGTGGCTACTAGACTACTTGTAGACTTGTTGCTACTAGACTGCTTGTAGACTTGTTGCTACTAGACTACTTGTAGACTTGTTGCTACTAGACTACTTGTAGACTTGTGGCTACTAGACTACTTGTAGACTTGTGGCTACTAGACTACTTGTAGACTTGTTGCTACTAGGCTACTTGTAGACTTGTGGCTACTAGACTACTTGTAGACTTGTGGCTACTAGACTACTTGTAGACTTGTTGCTACTAGACTGCTTGTAGACTTGTTGCTACTAGACTACTTGTAGACTTGTTGCTAGACTACTTGTAGACTTGTGGCTACTAGACTACTTGTAGACTTGTGGCTACTAGACTACTTGTAGACTTGTTGCTACTAGACTACTTGTAGACTTGTGGCTACTAGACTACTTGTAGACTTGTGGCTACTAGACTGCTTGTAGACTTGTTGCTACTAGACTACTTGTAGACTTGTGGCTACTAGACTACTTGTAGACTTGTGGCTACTAGACTGCTTGTACACTTGTGGCTACTAGACTGCTTGTAGACTTGTTGCTACTAGACTACTTGTAGACTTGTGGCTACTAGACTACTTGTAGACTTGTTGCTACTAGACTACTTGTAGACTTGTTGCTACTAGACTACTTGTAGACTTGTTGCTACTAGACTACTTGTAGACTTGTTGCTACTAGACTACTTGTAGACTTGTTGCTACTAGACTACTTGTAGACTTGTGGCTACTAGACTACTTGTAGACTTGTTGCTACTAGACTACTTGTAGACTTGTGGCTACTAGACTGCTTGTAGACTTGTTGCTACTAGAGTGATGGTAGTCTTGTGGCTACTAGACTGCTTGTAGACTTGTTGCTACTAGACTACTTGTAGACTTGTGGCTACTAGACTACTTGTAGACTTGTGGCTACTAGACTACTTGTAGACTTGTGGCTACTAGACTGCTTGTAGACTTGTTGCTACTAGACTACTTGTAGACTTGTGGCTACTAGACTACTTGTAGACTTGTTGCTACTAGACTGCTTGTAGACTTGTTGCTACTAGACTACTTGTAGACTTGTGGCTACTAGACTACTTGTAGACTTGTTGCTACTAGACTACTTGTAGACTTGTGGCTACTAGACTGCTTGTAGACTTGTGGCTACTAGACTACTTGTAGACTTGTTGCTACTAGACTACTTGTAGACTTGTTGCTACTAGACTACTTGTAGACTTGTGGCTACTAGACTACTTGTAGACTTGTGGCTACTAGACTACTTGTAGACTTGTTGCTACTAGACTACTTGTAGACTTGTTGCTACTAGACTACTTGTAGACTTGTTGCTACTAGACTACTTGTAGACTTGTGGCTACTAGACTACTTGTAGACTTGTTGCTACTAGACTACTTGTAGACTTGTGGCTACTAGACTGCTTGTAGACTTGTGGCTACTAGACTACTTGTAGACTTGTTGCTACTAGACTACTTGTAGACTTGTGGCTACTAGACTACTTGTAGACTTGTTGCTACTAGACTACTTGTAGACTTGTGGCTACTAGACTTGTAGACTTGTGGCTACTAGACTACTTGTAGACTTGTTGCTACTAGACTACTTGTAGACTTGTTGCTACTAGACTACTTGTAGACTTGTTGCTACTAGACTACTTGTAGACTTGTGGCTACTAGACTACTTGTAGACTTGTGGCTACTAGACTACTTGTAGACTTGTTGCTACTAGACTACTTGTAGACTTGTTGCTACTAGACTACTTGTAGACTTGTTGCTACTAGACTACTTGTAGACTTGTTGCTACTAGACTACTTGCAGACTTGTTGCTACTAGACTGCTTGTAGACTTGTTGCTACTAGACTACTTGTAGACTTGTTGCTACTAGACTACTTGTAGACTTGTTGCTACTAGACTGCTTGTAGACTTGTTGCTACTAGACTACTTGTAGACTTGTTGCTACTAGACTACTTGTAGACTTGTGGCTACTAGACTGCTTGTAGACTTGTGGCTACTAGACTGCTGGTAGTCTTGTGGCTACTAGACTGCTTGTAGACTTGTTGCTACTAGACTGCTTGTAGACTTGTTGCTACTAGACTGCTTGTAGACTTGTGGCTACTAGACTGCTTGTAGACTTGTGGCTACTAGACTGCTTGTAGACTTGTGGCTACTAGACTGCTGGTAGTCTTGTGGCTATTAGACTGCTTGTAGACTTGTTAATACTAGACTGCTTGTAGACTTGTTGCTACTAGACTGCTGGTAGTCTTGTGGCTACTAGACTGCTTGTAGACTTGTTGCTACTAGACTGCTTGTAGACTTGTTGCTACTAGACTACTTGTAGACTTGTGGCTACTAGACTACTTGTAGACTTGTTGCTACTAGACTGCTTGTAGACTTGTTGCTACTAGACTACTTGTAGACTTGTGGCTACTAGACTACTTGTAGACTTGTTGCTACTAGACTACTTGTAGACTTGTGGCTACTAGACTGCTTGTAGACTTGTTGCTACTAGACTGCTTGTAGACTTGTTGCTACTAGACTACTTGTAGACTTGTTGCTACTAGACTACTTGTAGACTTGTTGCTACTAGACTGCTTGTAGACTTGTTGCTACTAGACTACTTGTAGACTTGTTGCTACTAGACTACTTGTAGACTTGTTGCTACTAGACTACTTGTAGACTTGTTGCTACTAGACTACTTGTAGACTTGTTGCTACTAGACTGCTTGTAGACTTGTTGCTACTAGACTACTTGTAGACTTGTTGCTACTAGACTGCTTGTAGACTTGTTGCTACTAGACTACTTGTAGACTTGTTGCTACTAGACTACTTGTAGACTTGTTGCTACTAGACTGCTTGTAGACTTGTTGCTACTAGACTACTTGTAGACTTGTTGCTACTAGACTACTTGTAGACTTGTGGCTACTAGACAACTTGTAGACTTGTTGCTACTAGACTGCTTGTAGACTTGTTGCTACTAGACTACTTGTAGACTTGTTGCTAGTAGACTACTTGTAGACTTGTGGCTACTAGACTGCTTGTAGACTTGTTGCTACTAGACTGCTTGTAGACTTGTTGCTACTAGACTACTTGTAGACTTGTTGCTACTAGACTGCTTGTAGACTTGTTGCTACTAGACTACTTGTAGACTTGTTGCTACTAGACTACTTGTAGACTTGTTGCTACTAGACTGCTTGTAGACTTGTTGCTACTAGACTACTTGTAGTCTTGTTGCTACTAGACTACTTGTAGACTTGTGGCTACTAGACTGCTTGTAGACTTGTTGCTACTAGACTGCTTGTAGACTTGTTGCTACTAGAGTGATGGTAGTCTTGTGGCTACTAGACTGCTTGTAGACTTGTTGCTACTAGACTACTTGTAGACTTGTGGCTACTAGACTACTTGTAGACTTGTTGCTACTAGACTGCTTGTAGACTTGTTGCTACTAGACTACTTGTAGACTTGTGGCTACTAGACTACTTGTAGACTTGTTGCTACTAGACTACTTGTAGACTTGTTGCTACTAGACTACTTGTAGACTTGTTGCTACTAGACTGCTTGTAGACTTGTTGCTACTAGACTACTTGTAGACTTGTTGCTACTAGACTACTTGTAGACTTGTTGCTACTAGACTGCTTGTAGACTTGTTGCTAGTAGACTACTTGTAGACTTGTTGCTACTAGACTACTTGTAGACTTGTTGCTAGTAGACTACTTGTAGACTTGTTGCTACTAGACTACTTGTAGACTTGTTGCTACTAGACTACTTGTAGACTTGTTGCTAGTAGACTACTTGTAGACTTGTTGCTACTAGACTACTTGTAGACTTGTTGCTACTAGACTACTTGTAGACTTGTTGCTACTAGACTACTTGTAGACTTGTGGCTACTAGACTACTTGTAGACTTGTTGCTACTAGACTGCTTGTAGACTTGTGGCTACTAGACTACTTGTAGACTTGTTGCTACTAGACTGCTTGTAGACTTGTGGCTACTAGACTACTTGTAGACTTGTTGCTACTAGACTGCTTGTAGACTTGTTGCTACTAGACTGCTTGTAGACTTGTTGCTACTAGACTACTTGTAGACTTGTTGCTACTAGACTACTTGTAGACTTGTTGCTACTAGACTACTTGTAGACTTGTTGCTACTAGACTGCTTGTAGACTTGTTGCTACTAGACTACTTGTAGACTTGTTGCTAGTAGACTACTTGTAGACTTGTGGCTACTAGACTACTTGTAGACTTGTGGCTACTAGACTACTTGTAGACTTGTTGCTACTAGACTGCTTGTAGACTTGTTGCTACTAGACTACTTGTAGACTTGTTGCTACTAGACTGCTTGTAGACTTGTTGCTACTAGACTGCTTGTAGACTTGTTGCTAGTAGACTACTTGTAGACTTGTTGCTAGTAGACTACTTGTAGACTTGTTGCTACTAGACTGCTTGTAGACTTGTTGCTAGTAGACTACTTGTAGACTTGTTGCTAGTAGACTACTTGTAGACTTGTTGCTACTAGACTACTTGTAGACTTGTTGCTAGTAGACTACTTGTAGACTTGTTGCTACTAGACTACTTGTAGACTTGTTGCTAGTAGACTACTTGTAGACTTGTTGCTAGTAGACTACTTGTAGACTTGTTGCTAGTAGACTACTTGTAGACTTGTTGCTACTAGACTACTTGTAGACTTGTTGCTAGTAGACTACTTGTAGACTTGTTGCTACTAGACTACTTGTAGACTTGTGGCTACTAGACTACTTGTAGACTTGTTGCTACTAGACTACTTGTAGACTTGTT
Organism: Cherax quadricarinatus; assembly: GCF_038502225.1. Taxonomy (NCBI): domain Eukaryota; kingdom Metazoa; phylum Arthropoda; class Malacostraca; order Decapoda; family Parastacidae; genus Cherax; species Cherax quadricarinatus. Next base: position 2,973,659 of record NC_091366.1, read on the forward strand.
GCTAGTAGACTACTTGTAGACTTGTTGCTACTAGACTACTTGTAGACTTGTGGCTACTAGACTGCTTGTAGACTTGTTGCTAGTAGACTACTTGTAGACTTGTTGCTAGTAGACTACTTGTAGACTTGTTGCTACTAGACTACTTGTAGACTTGTTGCTACTAGACTACTTGTAGACTTGTGGCTACTAGACTACTTGTAGACTTGTTGCTACTAGACTACTTGTAGACTTGTGGGTACTAGACTGCTTGTAGACTTGTTGCTACTAGACTACTTGTAGACTTGTGGCTACTAGACTACTTGTAGACTTGTTGCTACTAGACTACTTGTAGACTTGTTGCTACTAGACTGCTTGTAGACTTGTTGCTACTAGACTACTTGTAGACTTGTGGCTACTAGACTACTTGTAGACTTGTTGCTACTAGACTACTTGTAGACTTGTTGCTACTAGACTACTTGTAGACTTATTGCTACTAGACTACTTGTAGACTTGTGGCTACTAGACTACTTGTAGACTTGTTGCTACTAGACTACTTGTAGACTTGTGGCTACTAGACTACTTGTAGACTTGTTGCTACTAGACTACTTGTAGACTTGTGGCTACTAGACTACTTGTAGACTTGTTGCTACTAGACTACTTGTAGACTTGTGGCTACTAGACTACTTGTAGACTTGTTGCTACTAGACTACTTGTAGACTTGTGGCTACTAGACTGCTTGTAGACTTGTTGCTACTAGACTGCTTGTAGACTTGTTGCTACTAGACTACTTGTAGACTTGTGGCTACTAGACTGCTTGTAGACTTGTTGCTAGACTGCTTGTAGACTTGTTGCTACTAGACTACTTGTAGACTTGTTGCTACTAGACTGCTTGTAGACTTGTTGCTACTAGACTGCTTGTAGACTTGTTGCTACTAGACTGCTTGTAGACTTGTTGCTACTAGACTACTTGTAGACTTGTTGCTACTAGACTACTTGTAGACTTGTTGCTACTAGACTACTTGCAGACTTGTTGCTACTAGACTACTTGTAGACTTGTTGCTACTAGACTGCTTGTAGACTTGTTGCTACTAGACTACTTGTAGACTTGTTGCTACTAGACTACTTGTAGACTTGTTGCTACTAGACTACTTGTAGACTTGTTGCTACTAGACTGCTTGTAGACTTGTTGCTACTAGACTACTTGTAGACTTGTTGCTACTAGACTACTTGTAGACTTGTTGCTACTAGACTACTTGTAGACTTGTTGCTACTAGACTGCTTGTAGACTTGTTGCTACTAGACTACTTGTAGACTTGTTGCTACTAGACTGCTTGTAGACTTGTTGCTACTAGACTACTTGTAGACTTGTTGCTACTAGACTGCTTGTAGACTTGTTGCTACTAGACTACTTGTAGACTTGTTGCTACTAGACTGCTGGTAGTCCTGTGGCTACTAGACTGCTGGTAGTCCTGTGGCTTCTAGACTGCCGGTAGTCTTGTGGCTACTAGACTGCTGGTAGTCTTGTGGCTACTAGACTGCTTGTAGTCTTGTGGCTACTAGACTGTTGGTAGTCCTGTGGCTACTAGACTGCTGGTAGTCCTGTGGCTACTAGACTGCCGGTAGTCTTGTGGCTACTAGACTGCTGGTAGTCTTGTGGCTACTAGACTGCTTGTAGTCTTGTGGCTACTAGACTGTTGGTAGTCCTGTGGCTACTAGACTGCTTGTAGTACTGTGGCTACTAGACTGCTGGTAGTCCTGTGGCTACTAGACTGCTGGTAGTCTTGTGGCTACTAGACTGCTGGTAGTCCTGTGGCTACTAGACTGCTGGTAGTCCTGTGGCTACTAGACTGCTGGTAGTCCTGTGGCTACTAGACTGCTGGTAGTCCTGTGGCTACTAGACTGCTGGTAGTCTTGTGGCTACTTGACTGCTGGTAGTCTTGTGGCTACTAGACTGCTGGTAGTCCTGTGGCTACTAGACTGCTGGTAGTCCTGTGGCTACTAGACTGCTGGTAGTCCTGTGGCTACTAGACTGCTGGTAGTCCTGTGGCTACTAGACTGCTGGTAGTCTTGTGGCTACTAGACTGCCGGTAGTCCTGTGGCTACTAGACTGCTGGTAGTCTTGTGGCTACTAGACTGCTGGTAGTCCTGTGGCTACTAGACTGCTGGTAGTCCTGTGGCTACTAGACTGCTGGTAGTCCTGTGGCTACTAGACTGCTGGTAGTCTTGTGGCTACTAGACTGCCGGTAGTCCTGTGGCTACTAGACTGCTGGTAGTCTTGTGGCTACTAGACTGCTGGTAGTCTTGTGGCTACTAGACTGCTGGTAGTCCTGTGGCTACTAGACTGCTGGTAGTCTTGTGGCTACTAGACTGCTGGTAGTCTTGTGGCTACTAGACTGCTGGTAGTCCTGTGGCTACTAGAGTGATGGTAGTCTTGTGGCTACTAGACTGCTGGTAGTCCTGTGGCTACTAGACTGCTGGTAGTCCTGTGGCTACTAGAGTGCTGGTAGTCCTGTGGCTACTAGACTGCTGGTAGTCTTGTGGCTACTAGACTGCTGGTAGTCCTGTGGCTACTAGACTGCTGGTAGTCCTGTGGCTACTAGACTGCTGGTAGTCCTGTGGCTACTAGACTGCAGGTAGTCCTGTGGCTACTAGACTGCTGGTAGTCTTGTGGCTACTAGACTGCTGGTAGTCCTGTGGCTACTAGACTGCTGGTAGTCCTGTGGCTACTAGACTGCTGGTAGTCCTGTGGCTACTAGACTGCTGGTAGTCCTGTGGCTACTAGACTGCTGATAGTCCTGTGGCTACTAGACTGCTGGTAGTCTTGTGGCTACTTGACTGCTGGTAGTCTTGTGGCTACTAGACTGCCGGTAGTCTTGTGGCTACTAGACTGCCGGTAGTCTTGTGGCTACTAGACTGCTGGTAGTCTTGTGGCTACTAGACTGCTGGTAGACTTGTGGCTACTAGACTGCTGGTAGTCTTGAGGCTACTAGACTGCTGATAGTCTTGTGGCTACTAGACTGCTGGTAGTCTTGTGGCTACTAGACTGCTGGTAGTCTTGTGGCTACTAGACTGCTGGTAGACTTGTGGCTACTAGACTGCTGGTAGTCTTGTGGCTACTAGACTGCTGGTAGTCTTGTGGCTACTAGACTGCTGGTAGTCTTGTGGCTACTAGACTGCTGGTAGTCTTGTGGCTACTAGACTGCTGGTAGTCTTGTGGCTACTAGACTGCTGGTAGTCTTGTGGCTACTAGACTGCTGGTAGTCTTGTGGCTACTAGACTGCTGGTAGTCTTGTGGCTACTAGACTGCCGGTAGTCCTGTGGCTACTAGACTGCTGGTAGTCCTGTGGCTACTAGACTGCTGGTAGTCCTGTGGCTACTAGACTTCTGGTAGTCCTGTGGCTACTAGACTGCTGGTAGTCTTGTGGCTACTAGACTGCTCTTAGTCTTGTGGCTACTAGACTGCTGGTAGTCTTGTGGCTACTAGACTGTTGGTAGTCTTGTGGCTACTAGACTGCTGGTAGTGTTGTGGCTACTAGACTGCTGGTAGTCCTGTGGCTACTAGACTGTTGGTAACCTTGTGGCTACTAGACTGCTGGTAGTCTTGTGGCTACTAGACTGCTGGTAGTCTTGTGGCTACTAGACTGTTGGTAGCCTTGTGGCTACTAGACTGCTGGTAGTCTTGTGGCTACTAGCCATGCTAGTAGACATGCTGTAAACATGTTGTAGACATGTTAGTAGCCTAATGGTTACTAGCGACTAGTGGTATCAGTAGTAGTTTTACTACTACTACTACTACTACTACTACAACTACTACTACAACCACTACTACTACTACGCGACTTGTTAAACGCGAGTTGATCCTCTAAGACAAGAGAGTGTGGAGCCTTGATCCTCCTTGCAATAATGGTGGAACAGCACGCGCTTTAACTCTCCCTCAACACCTAAAGCCATGACTCATTGAACAGTGGGAGGAGGAGCAGGTGCCATATGTCGACCACCTCTAACTGAGGCCCTCTTCAGAAGATGGGACAATATATATATATATTATAGAAAGGAATAACACAATCTTGTGTAACTGTGGGATGCTGGAAAGGAATCGCTGTCTGTCTCTCTCTTCAGGTCGTTACAGAGGCTGTGACGTCTCTGTGAATGTGTGATGGTGACGTTGTGTGTGTCCCGGTGACGTACAGAGGTACAGGAGTGGAGTTGTGCTTCAGGAACCACTCTGATTGTCGGTAATGATGGACTGTGTCTGATTATGTGATGTGGGTTGCTGTGGCTGCTGTTACTGGGACTGCTGTTGTTGCTGTTACTGGGACTGCTATTGTTCCAGGGGCTGCTGTTGTTGCTGTTACTGGGACTGCTATTGTTCCAGGGGCTGCTGTTGTTGCTGTTACTGGGACTGCTGTTGTTGCTGTTACTGGGACTGCTATTGTTGCTACTACTGGGACTGCTGTTGTTGCTGTTACTGGGACTGCTATTGTTGCTACTACTGGGACTGCTGTCGTTGCTACTACTGGGACTGCTGTCGTTGCTACTACTGGGACTGCTGTCGTTGCTACTACTGGGACTGCTGTCGTTGCTACTACTGGGACTGCTGTCGTTGCTACTACTGGGACTGCTGTCGTTGCTACTACTGGGACTGCTGTCGTTGCTACTACTGGGACTGCTGTCGTTGCTACTACTGGGACTGCTGTCGTTGCTACTACTGGGACTGCTGTCGTTGCTACTACTGGGACTGCTGTCGTTGCTACTACTGGGACTGCTGTCGTTGCTACTACTGGGACTGCTGTCGTTGCTACTACTGGGACTGCTGTCGTTGCTACTACTGGGACTGCTGTCGTTGCTACTACTGGGACTGCTGTCGTTGCTACTACTGGGACTGCTGTCGTTGCTACTACTGGGACTGCTGTCGTTGCTACTACTGGGACTGCTGTCGTTGCTCCTACTGGGACTGCTGTCGTTGCTACTACTGGGACTGTTGTCGTTGCTACTACTGGGACTGCTGTCGTTGCTACTACTGGGACTGCTGTCGTTGCTACTACTGGGACTGCTGTCGTTGCTCCTACTGGGACTGCTGTCGTTGCTCCTACTGGGACTGCTGTCGTTGCTACTACTGGGACTGCTGTCGTTGCTACTACTGGGACTGCTGTCGTTGCTACTACTGGGACTGCTGTCGTTGCTACTACTGGGACTGCTGTCGTTGCTACTACTACGACTGCTGTCGTTGCTACTACTGGGACTGCTGTCGTTGCTACTGGGACTGCTGTCGTTGCTACTACTGGGACTGCTGTCGTTGCTACTACTGGGACTGCTGTCGTTGCTACTACTGGGACTGCTGTCGTTGCTACTACTGGGACTGCTGTCGTTGCTACTACTGGGACTGCTGTCGTTGCTACTACTGGGACTGCTGTCGTTGCTACTACTGGGACTGCTGTCGTTGCTACTACTGGGACTGCTGTCGTTGCTACTACTGGGACTGCTGTCGTTGCTACTATTGGGACTGCTGTCGTTGCTACTACTGGGACTGCTGTCGTTGCTACTACTGGGACTGCTGTCGTTGCTACTACTGGGACTGCTGTCGTTGCTACTACTAGGACTGCTGTCGTTGCTACTACTGGGACTGCTGTCGTTGCTACTACTGGGACTGCTGTCGTTGCTACTACTGGGACTGCTGTTATTGCTGTTGCTGTTGATGCTGGGGCTGCTGTTGTTGCTGCTGCTGCTGCTGTTGTCTTATGCCTTGTTACAGGGAGTCTAAGTTATATTCCCTCTCAGAACACACTAGCTAAGTACCTAACTTAGGTCACACTGAATCTAAGTTAGGGTATATAAGTTATGATGACTCCTGAAACATCAACTTAAGTACAGTTCTTGGAACTGAAGCCTTGAGACCTAACTTAAAGCTGTTATTAGTGTTATTATCTGTTATTAGTGTTCAGCTGGGTCGCCGGTAAGCGCAGGCACGCCCGCGCACGCCCGCACATGCTCGTACGTACTTGCGCACACTCAAGAACGCATACAGACACGAGGAAAACACACACATGTGGGACACAAGCCCATACACACACACACACACACACACACACACACACACAAACTAAGTGCAACAGAGAATGGAAAAGGTACAGGAGGCATAGGACCCAGGAAAACAAGGAGATCAGTAGAAGAGCCAGAAACGAGTATGCACAGATAAGGAGGGAGGCCCAACGACAGTATGAAAACGACATAGCATCGAAAGTCAAATCTGACCCGAAACTGCTGTATAGCCACATTAGGAGGAAGACAACAGTCAAGGACCAGGTGATAAGGTTGAGGAAAGAAGGTGGAGAACTCACAAGAAACGATCAAGAGGTATGTGAGGAGCTCAACACGAGATTTAAGGAAGTATTTACAGTAGAGACAGGAAGGACTCTGGGGGGACAGACCAGACGGGGACACCAGCAAGGAATACACCAACAAGTGTTGGACGACATACATACAGATGAGGAGGAGGTGAAGAAACTGCTAAGGGACATCGATACCTCAAAGGCAATGGGACCAGACAACATCTCCCCGTGGGTCCTTAGAGAGGGAGCAGATATATTGTGCGTGCCACTTACCACAATCTTCAACACATCCCTGGAAACTGGGCAACTACCTGAGGTATGGAAGACGGCAAATGTAGGTCCCATTTTTAAAAAAGGAGACAGAAAAGAGGCACTAAACTATAGACCTGTGTCATTGACGTGTATAGTATGCAAAATTATGGAGAAGATTATCAGGAGGAGAGTGGTGGAGCACCTGGAACGGAACAGGAGTATAAATGCCAACCAGCACGGATTCACGGAAGGCAAATCCTGTGTCACAAACCTTCTGGAGTTTTATGATAAAATAACAGAAGTAAGACAAGAGAGAGAGGGGTGGGTTGATTGCATCTTCTTGGACTGCAAGAAGGCCTTTGACACAGTTCCTCACAAGAGATTAGTGCAGAAGCTAGAGCACCAGGCGCATATAACAGGAAGGGCACTGCAATGGATCAGAGAATACCTGACAGGGAGGCAACAACGAGTCATGGTACGTAATGATGTATCACAGTGGGCACCTGTGACGAGCGGGGTCCCACAGGGGTCGGTCCTAGGACCAGTGCTATTTTTGGTATATGTGAACGACATGACGGAAGGGTTAGACTCAGAAGTGTCCCTGTTTGCAGATGATGTGAAGTTAATGAGGAGAATTAAATCTGATGAGGACCAGGCAGGACTTCAAAGAGACCTGGACAGACTGGACACCTGGTCCAGCAAATGGCTTCTCGAATTTAATCCTGCCAAATGCAAAGTCATGAAGATGGGGGAGGGGCACAGAAGACCACAGACAGAGTATAGGCTAGGTGGCCAAAGACTGCAAACCTCACTCAACGAGAAAGATCTTGGGGTGAGTATAACACCGAGCATGTCTCCGGAAGCACACATCAATCAGATAACTGCTGCAGCATATGGGCGCCTGGCAAACCTGAGAACAGCATTCCGATACCTTAGTAAGGAATCATTCAAGACACTGTACACCGTGTATGTCAGGCCCATACTGGAGTATGCAGCACCTGTTTGGAACCCGGACTTGATAAAGCACGTCAAGAAACTAGAGAAAGTACAAAGGTTTGCGACAAGGTTAGTTCCAGAGCTAAGGGGAATGTCCTATGAGGAAAGATTAAGGGAAATCGGCCTGACCACACTGGAGGACAGGAGGGTCAGGGGAGACATGATAACGACATATAAAATACTGCGTGGAATAGACAAGGTGGACAAAGACAGGATGTTCCAGGGAGGGGACACAGAAACAAGAGGCCACAATTGGAAGTTGAAGACACAAATGAGTCAGAGAGATAGTAGGAAGTATTTCTTCAGTCATAGAGTTGTAAGGCAGTGGAATAGCCTAGAAAATGACGTAGTGGAGGCAGGAACCATACACAGTTTTAAGACGAGGTTTGATAAAGCTCATGGAGCGGGGAGAGAGAGGGCCTAGTAGCAACCGGTGAAGAGGCGGGGCCAGGAGCTAGGACTCGACCCCTGCAACCACAAATAGGTGAGTACAAATAGGCGAGTACACACACACACACACACACGTGAGTACACACAAGCCAGAGGCTGCGACCCGACCCTTGCAACCAAATGTAGGAGAGTACAAATAGGTGAGTACTCACACACACACTTCATAAGTCATCTGACACCTAAATACTCACCTGAGTACCTGCTACTCTCACTCACCTGAAAAACAGAAAATATACATTATTATTATTATTATTACGCAATAAGTGTAAAGGAACCAAGACTCTTAACACCCAGGCTTAATACATTTGACGACTTACTAACAGATCCCTGTCTTCCTCCAGGAACACTACTGGTGTTCCCTCAATGTAACTATCATATAGAATAGTGTAGCAACACTGCTGGTGTTCCCACAATGTAACTATCATATAGAATAGTGTAGCAACACTGCTGGTGTTCCCACAATGTAACTATCATATAGAATAGTGTAGCAACACTGCTGGTGTTCCCACAATGTAACTATCATATAGAATAGTGTAGCAACACTGCTGGTGTTCCCACAATGTAACTATCATATAGAATAGTGTAGCAACACTGCTGGTGTTCCCACAATGTAACTATCATATAGAATAGTGTAGCAACACTGCTGGTGTTCCCACAATGTAACTATCATATAGAATAGTGTAGCAACACTACTGGTGTTCCCACAATGTAACTATCATATAGAATAGTGTAGCAACACTGCTGGTGTTCCCACAATGTAACTATCATATAGAATAGTGTAACAACGCTGCTGATGTTCCCACAATGTAACTATCATATAGAATAGTTAACAACACTGCTGGTGTTCCCACAATGTAACTATCATATAGAATAGTGTATCAACACTGCTGGTGTTCCCACAATGTAACTATCATATAGAATAGTGTAGCAACACTGCTGGTGTTCCCACAATGTAACTATCATATAGAATAGTGTAGCAACACTGCTGGTGTTCCCACAATGTAACTATCATATAGAATAGTGTAGCAACACTGCTGGTGTTCCCACAATGTAACTATCATATAGAATAGTGTATCAACACTGCTGGTGTTCCCACAATGTAACTATCATATAGAATAGTGTAGCAACACACTGCTGGTGTTCCCACAATGTAACTATCATATAGAATAGTGTAGCAACACACTGCTGGTGTTCCCACAATGTAACTATCATATAGAATAGTGTAGCAACACTGCTGGTGTTCCCACAATGTAACTATCATATAGAATAGTGTATCAACACTGCTGGTGTTCCCACAATGTAACTATCATATAGAATAGTGTAGCAACACACTGCTGGTGTTCCCACAATGTAACTATCATATAGAATAGTGTAGCAACACTGCTGGTGTTCCCACAATGTAACTATCATATAGAATAGTGTATCAACACTGCTGGTGTTCCCACAATGTAACTATCATATAGAATAGTGTAGCAACACACTGCTGGTGTTCCCACAATGTAACTATCATATAGAATAGTGTAGCAACACACTGCTGGTGTTCCCACAATGTAACTATCATATAGAATAGTGTAGCAACACTGCTGGTGTTCCCACAATGTAACTATCATAT
>NC_091366.1:2988276-2990537 GCF_038502225.1 Cherax quadricarinatus
CTTATATACTGCCAGTAACCACTTGCTGGTACTGTGTGTGTGTGTTTACCTGGAGTTTACCTGTAAAGAGTTCCGGGGGTAAGATAAGATAAGATTTCGTTCGGATTTTTAACCCCGGAGGGTTAGCCACCCAGGATAACCCAAGAAAGTCAGTGCGTCATCGAGGACTGTCTAACTTATTTCCATTGGGGTCCTTAATCTTGTCCCCCAGGATGCCACCCACACCAGTCGACTAACACCCAGGTACCTATTTGCTGCTAGGTGAACAGGACAACAGATGTAAGGAAACGTGTCGAATGTTTCCACCCGCCGGGAATCGAACCCGGGCCCTCCGTGTGTGAAGCGGGAGCTTTAGCCACCAGGCCACCGGGCCCCCGCGGCCCGGTCTGTGACCAGGCCTCCTGTGTGTGTGTGTACTCACCTACTTGTGGTTGCAGGGGTCGAGACTCAGCTCCTGGCCCCGTTTCTTCACTGGTCGCTACTAGGTCCTCTCTCTGCTTCCTGAGCTTTGTCATACCTCGTCTTAAAGCTATGTATTGCTCCTGTCCTCACTACATCACTTGCTAGGCTATTCCACATCCTGACAACTCTATATCTGAAGAAATACTTTCTAACATCCCTGTGACTCGTCTGAGTCTGGAACATCCTGTCTCTGTCCACCTTATCTATATTCCACGCAGTATTTTGTATGTCGCTATCATGTCTCCCCTATCCCTCCTGTCCTCCAGTATCGTCAGGCCGATTTCCCTCAACCTTTCTTCATAGGACATTCCCCTTAGCTCTGGAACTAACCTTGTCGCAAACCTTTGCACTTTCTCCAATTTCTTGACGTGCTTAATCAAGTGTGGGTTCCAAACAGGTGCTGCATACTCCAGTATGGGTCTGACGTACACAGTGTGTGTGTATATGGAGTGATAGAGGGAGAGGAGAAACTGGGAGATGTGGAGGTGGGAAAGCTGGGAGAATGTAGTGTGACAGACATGCTTGTTGCGCGCGCGCGCACACACACACGACACACACACACACACACACACACACACGACACACACACACACACACACACACACACACACACATACACACACACACACACACACACAGGTAGATATTTGTAACAGTTACCCTCAATCAGTATAAACATCTTATGTACATAACTAATGCCAGACTACAAGTCAGGTATATTAATAACATTCTCAAACCCTGACGGGTGTCTGGATGTAACTCAGGTGCACATGACCACAAGTACACACAGTGCATGTTGTGTACACCTCACCTCAACACTTGAGTTTGTACAGCGGTGTGTGTGTACTCACCTTGTTGTGGTTGCAGGGGTTGAGTCACAGCTCCTGGCCCCGCCTCTTCACTGGCCGCTACTCGTTCACCTCTTCTTAAAGCTATGTATGGATCCTGCCTCCACTATATCACTTTCCAGACCTCGTGTGTGTGTGTGTGCTCACCTAATTGTGGTTGCAGGGGTCGAGACTCGGCTCCTGGCCCCGCCTCTTCACCGACCGCTACTAGGTCCTCTCTCCCCCTGCTCCATGAGCTTTATCATACCTCGTCTTAAAACTATGTATAGTTCCTGCCTCCACTACATCGCTTGCCAAACTATTCCACTTCCTAACTAAGTCTACTCATGTCTATCGTAGGTAGACATCACATAGCTTGATATACTGACGTCACAGACCAGGCCTCGGGGGCGCTGACCCCTGAAGTCCTCTGCAGGCATACGCTATAACAACCATTAGAAAACACACATCACCCGGGTCGTTATAACAAGCACCGTGGTCGTTATAACAAGCATCATGACCACTACCCCCGGGTCAGGGTACCACAGTACCAAACAGTAGGAGAACCTCAAGCCAACGTTTCGGTCCCATTCCTGGACCATTTTCGAGCATAGTTTGACTCGAGAGTGACCCAAGGAAGGGGCGAAACGTTGTGATAAACTTTGTCTGCTAAATTTGGGGCGTTTTGGTGGTTTCTGGAGTTTATCTGGAGAGAGTTCCGGGGGTCAACGCCCCCGCGGCCCGGTCTGTGACCAGGCCTCCTTAGGTCAGTGTCCCAGGATGCGACCCACACCAGTCGACTAACACCCAGGTACCCATTTTACTGATGGGGAACATAGACAACAGGTGGAAAGAAACACGTCCAATGTTTCTACTCTGGCTGGGAATCGAACCCAGGCCCTCACCGTGTGAAGCCAGAGCGTTAACCACCAGGCCACCAGGTACGTAGTATAGGGGCAGATGGAAGGGAGG
>NC_091366.1:2990637-3030637 GCF_038502225.1 Cherax quadricarinatus
AACTGCCTCCCAACATACATAAGGGGGGGATTACAATTAGACCCTGGCGATCTTCATGACCCCTGGTTGTCTTCAAGACCTCTGGCTGTCTTCAAGGCCTCTGGCTGTCTTCAAGACCCCTAGCTGTCTTCAAGTTCCCTGGCTCTCTTCAAGTTCCCTGGCTGTCTTCAAGTTCCCTGGCTGTCTTCAAGTTCCCTGGCTGTCTTCAAGTTCCCTGGCTGTCTTCAAGATCCCTGGTTGTCTTCAAGACCCCTGGCTGTCTTCAAGATCCCTGACTGTCTTCAAGATCCCTGGCTGTCTTCAAGGTCCCTGGCTGTCTTTAAAACCCCTGGCTGTCCTCAAGACCCCTGGCTGTCTTCAAGGTCCCTGGCTGTCCTCAAGACCCCTGGCTGTCTTCAAGATCCCTGGCTGTCTTCAAGGTCCCTGGCTGTCTTCAAGGTCCCTGGCTGTCCTCAAGACCCCTGGCTGTCTTCAAGGTCCCTGGCTGTCCTCAAGACCCCTGGCTGTCTTCAAGATCCCTGGCTGTCTTCAAGATCCCTGGCTGTCTTCAAGACCCCTGACTGTCTTCAAAATCCCTGGCTGTCTTCAAGACCCCTGGCTGTCTTCAAGATCCCTGGCTGTCTTCAAGACCCCTGGCTGTCTTCAAGACCCCTGGCTGTCTTCAAGACCCCTGGCTGTCTTCAAGACCCCTGGCTGTCTTCAAGATCCCTGGCTGTCTTCAAGGCACTGGACAGGCACCTAAAGTCAGTATGTCACTAGCCAGGCTTTGGTTCCTACGTTGGTTTACGTGCAACCAACAGTAACAGCCTGGTTGATCAGACCCTGATCCACCACGAGGCCTGGTCATGGACCGGGCAGCGAGGGCGTTGACCCGCGAAACCTTCACCAGGTATACTCTAGGTATACATAGGTGTACGTCAAGGGTCTTTATCCACGTGTGTACAACGAGGTATACCTCCGCATGTGTGTACGCCAAGGGTATCCCTACCTGCATGTGTGTATGTCAAGGAGTATCCCTCCATGTGTGTACGTGAAGGGGTATCCCTCCACATGTGTGTACGAGAATGGGCATCCCTCGACATATACATCAAAGGAGTATCCCTCTCTACATGTGTGTGGTGATGGGCTCAGAGTAACACGGTAAACTATGCACTCTGGTAATTACAGAGTTGTCAAACTACCTGAGTGACGCTGTTACGTTCTGAGTGACATTCTTGTACCAGACAGGTTCAAGTTTATGTGAGAGAGAGAGAGAGAGAGAGAGAGAGAGAGAGAGAATATGTCTTCAGTCATACACACACAACCCCCCCCCCCACACACACACACACACACGCACACACACACACACACACACACACACACACACACACACACACACACTCCCCTCATTTGCAAGTCAAGTCATAAATACTTGTACTTTTTACCGTTTACCTTCTCCTCTTCCCTGTCTCCCCTCTATCCTTCCCTTCTACCCCCTTCCTCTCCCTTCCCTGTCTCCCCTCTATCCTCCCCCATCTACCACCTTCCTCTCCCTTCCCTGTCTCCCCTCTATCCTCCCCCATCTACCCCCTTCCTCTCCCTTCCCTGTCTCCCCTCTATCCTCGCCCTTCTACCCCCTTCCTCTCCCTTCCCTGTCTCCCCTCTATCCTCCCCCATCTACCCCCTTCCTCTCCCTTCCCTGTCTCCCCTCTATCCTCCCCATCTACCCCCTTCCTCTCCCTTCCCTGTCTCCCCTCTATCCTCCCCCATCTACCCCCTTCCTCTCCCTTCCCTGTCTCCCCTCTATTCTCCCCCATCTACCCCCTTCCTCTCCCTTCCCTGTCTCCCCTCTATCCTCCCCCATCTACCCCCTTCCTCTCCCGTCCCTGTCTCCCCTCTATCCTCCCCCCGCTACCCCCTTCCTCTCCCTTCCCTGTCTCCCCTCTATCCTCCCCCATCTACCCCCTTCCTCTCCCTTCCCTGTCTCCCCTCTATCCTCCCCCATCTACCCCCTTCCTCTCCCTTCCCTGTCTCCCCTCTATCCTCCCCCATCTACCCCCTTCCTCTCCCTTCCCTGTCTCCCCTTACCGATGACTCGGGATTAAACATTATTGATATTTTTATTATTATAAAATAAGGTAGACAGACGGTAGATTTAAATAGGTAATGGTGTAGATCGGTAGGTAGGTAGATACATAAGTAGTTAGGTAGGAAAGTTGGTAGATAAGGGAGCAAATGGGTAGGTAAATACGTTGATTAACAGCCATATGTATTGAAATCTGGTGTAAGACGTCCGTAGAGTTTGTGTGTGTGTGTGTGTGTGTGTGTGTGTGTGTGTGTGTGATGTGGAGAGGAAGACACACACACACACACACACACACACCAACACCACCCACACCACACACCCCCAACCCCCCATAAACATGCATGCATGCACCACAACCACACACACACACACACACACACACACACACACACACACACACACACACACACACACCACACACACCACCTCCACACACACACACCTCCACACACACACCTCCACGGACAAAATGGTAACTAACACACACGCACTCATACACAAACTCATACACACACACACACACACACACACACACACACACACACACGTACTCATATACAACAGGCCTAGTGTCTAATCGACATGTGCCTATGACAAAATGGTAACTAACTAACTAACACATTGATTCAGAGATATTTGTAGCAGTCAAGCAGCAGAGTTACCACGCCGTGTATCATGTTTACCCTCGTATCTTCATCTCTCAGTTCCCTCTCATGTCTCACTTCATGTCTCCGCCTCGACTCAAGTCCTCATGTCTATCCTCACACCTCACCTCTGTAATAACAACTTCAGACTATCAATTACACACAGGAATCCACTTCGACGCGCTGACCCCCTCTGTCGGTGACCTAGTCACCTCTCTAGGCACCTAACGACCCAGTTAGCTTAGGTAATTAGGATACTAACACTACCCAAGTTTATACACACATTTCAGTAAACTCCCAGTGTATACACACATCTCTGTGTATACAATCTCACTATACAGAGCGGGATATACACTCAGCTCAAGCGATCTTAGCACACAATTACCTGGAGTTTACCTGGAGAGAGTTCCGGGGGTCAACGCCCCCGCGGCCCGGTCTGTGACCAGGCCTCCTGACATCTCAGGTAAGACGAGTCTCCAAAGGAAAATAAGCAAGTATCTCTCCCTTGTTTACAAACAAGGAGAGCTAAACGTAAGTTGTAGAAGACCCTTAAGTGAATATGACTAACCTGACTAGCTTAAGGCATTGGCTTAAGCCGGTAGGAGAATTGGACCTGCCTCGCACGGGCCAGTAGGCCTGCTGTAGTGTTCCTTCTTAGGGTTCTGAGGTGTTTATATGGGGGTAATGGGTTAGGTAGGACCTGTCTTTAAATATGTGGTTTTATAAGTAGATTAAAGCAGGTTAGAAGACTCGCAAATCCTCAATGATGTCAAGGGCTTAGATGGTGGTAGTGGTGGTGATGGTGGTAGTGGTGGTGATGGTGGTAGTGGTGGTGATGGTGGTAGTGGTGGTGATGGTGGTAGTGGCGGTGATGGTGGTAGTCGTGGTGATGGTGGTAGTGGTGGTGATGGTGGTAGTGGTGGTGGTGGTGGTAGTGGTGGTGATGGTGGTAGTGGTGGTGATGGTGGTAGTGGTGGTGATGGTGGTAGTGGTGGTGATGGTGGTAGTGGTGGTGATGGTGGTAGTGGCGGTGATGGTGGTAGTGGTGGTGATGGTGGTAGTGGTGGTGATGGTGGTAGTGGTGGTGATGGTGGTAGTGGTGGTGATGGTGGTAGTGGTGGTGATGGTGGTAGTGATGGTGATGGTGGTAGTGGTGGTGATGGTGGTAGTGGTGGTGATGGTGGTAGTGGTGGTGATGGTGGTAGTGGTGGTGATGGTGGTAGTGGTGGTGGTAGTGGTGGTGATGGTGGTAGTGGTGGTGGTGGTAGTGGTGGTGATGGTGGTAGTGGTGGTGATGGTGGTAGTGGTGGTGATGGTGGTAGTGGTGGTGATGGTGGTAGTGGTGGTGATGGTGGTAGTGGTGGTGATGGTGGTAGTGGCGGTGATGGTGGTAGTGGTGGTGATGGTGGTAGTGGTGGTGATGGTGGTAGTGGTGGTGATGGTGGTAGTGGTGGTGATGGTGGTAGTGGCGGTGATGGTGGTAGTGGTGGTGATGGTGGTAGTGGTGGTGATGGTGGTAGTGGTGGTGATGGTGGTAGTGGTGGTGATGGTGGTAGTGGTGGTGATGGTGGTAGTGGTGGTGATGGTGGTGGTGATGGTGGTAGTGGTGGTGATGGTGGTAGTGGTGGTAGTGGTGGTGATGGTGGTAGTGGTGGTGATGGTGGTAGTGGTGGTGATGGTGGTAGTGGTGGTGATGATGGTAGTGATGGTGATGGTGGTAGTGGTGGTGATGGTGGTAGTGATGGTGATGGTGGTAGTGGTGGTGATGGTGGTAGTGATGGTGATGGTGGTAGTGGTGGTGATGGTGGTAGTGGTGGTGATGGTGGTAGTGGTGGTGATGGTGGTAGTGGTGGTAGTGGTGGTGATGGTGGTAGTGGTGGTGATGGTGGTAGTGGTGGTGATGGTGGTAGTGGTGGTGATGGTGGTAGTGGTGGTGATGGTGGTAGTGGTGGTGATGGTGGTAGTGGTGGTAGTGGTGGTGATGGTGGTAGTGGTGGTGATGGTGGTAGTGGTGGTGATGGTGGTAGTGGTGGTGATGATGGTAGTGGTGGTGATGATGGTAGTGGTGGTGATGGTGGTAGTGGTGGTGATGGTGGTAGTGGTGGTGATGGTGGTAGTGGTGGTGATGGTAATGATGGTGATGGTGGTTATAGTATTAAACCACCTTAATAATTTTAAAGCACCAATTTAAACCAGCTTAAAACACCAATTAAACCACCTTAAAACACCAAACTACCTTAAAACACCAATTAAACCACCTTAGAAAACAATTAAACCATCTCAAAACACAAATTAAACCACCTTAAAACCAGCAATAAAATCACCCTCAATGGATCCACTTAAAATATGACCCAGCTGCCACTTACAAGTTCAGAACCATGAACCAGCTGCCACTTACAAGTTCAGAACCATGAACCAGCTGCCACTTACAAGTTCAGAACCATGAACCAGCTGCCACTTACAAGTTCAGAACCATGAACCAGCTGCCACTTACAAGTTCAGAACCATGAACCAGCTGCCACTTACAAGTTCAGAACCATGAACCAGCTGCCACTTACAAGTTCAGAACCATGAACCAGCTGCCACTTACAAGTTCAGAACCATGAACCAGCTGCCACTTACAAGTTCAGAATCATGAACCAGCTGCCACTTACAAAATATTCTAAGTGTTCACAGTTAAATAAGTAATTTAAGTGGTAAAAATTACTATTTCGGGAAAGTAAAGTGGTCGTCTTCAGATGCCAGAGTTAATTAAATTGGTTATTATTACGTCAAGATAATTTACTGATATGATGATACACAGAGAGATTAGATAATGACAGTAAATGATGGAGGACACACACACACACACACACAGGCCTCTAAATGCGTTCCGTCCCTAGCAGCAGCAGTGAATTCCTCGAGGAAGAACGCTCTCTCATGCGAGATGTATTGTCTAGTCTGGAGAGGGATGTAGTGGAGGCAGGGTCCATACACAGCTTTAAGAAGAGGTATGATAAAGCTCATGGAGCAAAAATAGTGACCTAGTAGAGACCAGTGAAGAGGCGGGGCCAGGAACTGTGACTCGACCCCTGCAACCACAATTTGGTGAGTACACACACTAACTCTGGGGTTATCCTGTGTAGCTTACAGTATGTATAACTGTAATTATGTGTACCTGTATTCCCCTAGTTGTGGTTGTAGGGGTCGAGTCACAGCTCCTGGCCCCGCCCCTTCACTGGCCGCTAATAGGTCACTCTTCCTGTTCCACGAGCTTTATCCTACCTCTTCTTAAAGCTGTGTAAGAATCCTGCCTCCACTACATCACTTCCCAGACTTCCACACACATCCCTGTGGTTGATCTGAGTCTTCAACTTCCAACTGTGTCCCCTTGTTGCTGTGTCCAATCTCTGGAACATCCTGTCTCTCTCCACCTTGTCGATTCCTCTCAGTATTTTATATGTCGTTATCATATCCCCCCTATATCTCCTGTCCTATGGTACGATAACTATACTCATGTGTACCTGTGTTTAAACAAACTTGCGTATTCAAAGTATCCAGAGAGCCCCAAACACGTATATCCTGGACGACTTGAACAAGACATACCTAGAACAGTGAGTTATTCGACTGTTTAACGTAAGTCTTACTGTTCAACAGGTCGGTATTGTGTACCAGTTGCAACAGGCCTCAGGAACGACTTGCAAACTGCAACTATCGCAACATTTAAGTAGAGAGATTCTGGTTCTCTTACCAGGAGAGGAACACACGGAGATGCAGTAGCATCTTGCGAAGCAATCATCTGAACATGCAACAGAACTGCGACCTCTACAACAGAGGTATCCCAGCGTTATCCCACACAACAAGAGGTCACAACAAGGAGGAGCACTGTAGGAGGCCTACTGGCCCATGCTAGACAGGTCCTGCTCATCCACCAGCATCAACACATCTCGTCCGACTACACATCACTACATTTCTTCTCTACACACACACACACACACACACACACACACACATACACATTTTCTCTCCCTACCTGGGTACATATATGTGTCCTTAAAACCCATTCAACGAGCAAAACGTTGTAAGTGAAGGCTCGCACACGTTCGAAACATCAGGTGCCTCTGTTTGAAAAACCTCAAGGCTCTCTCCCTCTTCTCTTCTCCAAAAAAAATAACCATACGAATTATTTTTGTTTTTTTTCTCCTCAAGGGGTGTTTTTCCTCCCTTAATGTGGCAGTGAGGGGGAGGGGGGAGAGAGGGGAAAACGAGGGGAGGCAGTTGGAACACACAATAACAAAAGAGTATGCAAATTAAATTTCACCTACTGCCAGCTTCTTTCTCTCTCTCTCTCTCTCTCTCTCTCTCTCTCTCTCTCTCTCTCTCTCTCTCTCTCTCTAAGTGGTGTTACTCCCCTTAATGTCAGATCGATGACGTCACAGCTCTCAGTCTAGTGGACCAATCAGGAAGGCAATCTGCGCTGACAGTGATTTAACTGCTGAGCTGTCAGCTTAGTGTGTGTGTGTGTGTGTGTGTGTGTGTGTGTGTGTGTGTGTGTGTGCGTGAGGGAGAGAAAGTGAGAGAGACTGAGAAAATTAATGGATGGGGCAGTTTTGTTACCCGGGGACAAAGTTGATATCCTTGGGGTGAAATTCGACTCCAAACTGACCATGAAGAATCACTTCATAAATCTTGCAAACAAGGCAGCCAGGAAGCTTACAGCACTTCGACGTATCTCGCGTCTGCCTGACAGTAGGGGTTGCAAGATTCTGTACGAGGCACAAGTACGCTCACACCTTGAGTATGCTCCACTTTCTTGGACTGCCTGCCTCCCATCTCATCTATGACTTCATGACAGCGTAGAGAGCAGAGCAAGACGACTCATCTCTGGCTTGGACCCATCCTGGATAGATCTGTCATTTCAGTGGACACGGAGGGATGTGGGCGGCTTTACTGTTATGTACAAGGCCAATACTAACAAGTACCACACTTGGTTCCACTCCGAGGGCAGTGAGAAGTGAGCTTCTACACCACAAGACGGGCAGTAAGCAGCACCTTTACTCTGTACACTTCTCCAGAACATCACTTCATCTGAGATCATTTATTCTCAGGATGACAAGAGTCTGGAACATGTTCGTACAGCGTAATATCAGCGAAATAAACTCAGTTGATCAAGTGAAATTGCTGATCCACAGATGGCTCCAACTTCACCCTGTTCCATATTTGTCTCATAACAATAAAAAGACTTTTAAATGAGCTGATGTAACAGCTCTTAGCTTGTAAATAAAGTTAGGAACGTAACCCTATAAAATCTTGTACATAAAAAAGAGAGAGAGCATGAGAGAGAGAGAGAGAGAGAGAGAGAGAGAGAGAGAGAGAGAGAGAGAGAGAGAGAGAGAGTGGGGTGTGGTCCAGACAACAGTGACCTTCACTTACTGAGTCACCACCAGACACTCTGTCTGGCTATACCTCTCTGTCTGGCTGTGTGTCTGTCTTTCTATTTGATTGTCTTCCTGTCTTCTGTTCGTTTTTGTGGATGTATATATATATATATATATATATATATATATATATATATATATATATATATATATATACAATCTAACACGAAGTGGGAGTTGCCACAGTTGCTCTTTGCTGATGACGCTGTGCTTTTGGGAGATTTTGGAAAGAAGTTGCAGAGGTCGGTTGACGAGTTTGGTAGGGTATGTAAAAGGAAATTAAAAGTGAATACAGGAAAGAGTAAGGTGATGAGGATAACAAAAAAAATTAGGTAATGAAAGACTGGATAGCAGGTTGGAGGGAGAGAGTATGGAGGAGGTGAAGGTATTCAGATATTTGGAAGTGGACGTGTCAACAAACGGGTCAATGAAAGCTGAGGTGAATCATAAAATTGATGAAGGGTAAAAGGTGAGTGGTGCACTGAGGAGTCTGTGGAGACAAAGAAATTTATCCATGGAAGCAAAGAGGGAAATATATGAGAGTATAGTTATACCAACGTTCTCATATGGGTGTGAAGCATGGGTGGTGAATGTTGCAGCGAGGAGAAGGCTGGAGGCAGTGGAGATGTCATGTCTGAGGGCAATGTGTGGTGTGAATAATATGCAGAGAATCTGGAGTTTGCAGATTAGGAGGTGGTGTGGGGCTACTAAAAGTATTATCCAGAGGGCTGAGGACGGGTTGTTGAGGTGGGTCAGATATTTAGAGAGGATGGAACGAAATAGAATGACCTGGAGAGCATATAAATCTGTCGTAGAAGGAAGGCAGGGTACGGGTCATCCTAGGAAAGGTTGGCGGAGGGGTTAAAGGAGGTTTTGTCTGCGAGGGGCTTGAGCATCTAGCAGGCTTGTGTGTATTAGATAGAAGTTAGTGGAGACAAATGGTTTTAATGACTTGACGTTCTGTTGGAGTGTGAGGAGATTCAGGGAAACTGGTTAGCTGGACTTGAGTCCTGGAGGTGGGAAGTACAGTGCCGGTACTCTGAAGGATGAGTGGATATATATATTACAGTTTTTTTTAATTGTAGTGTAGGCATGCCTCTGGCAAGACAGTGATGGAGTGAATAATGATGAGAGTATTTCTTCTTTCTCGGGTCACACTGCCTTGGTGGGAGACTGCCAATGTGTTTAAAATAATAATAATAATAATAATAATAATAATAATAATAATAATAATAATAATAATATATCGCTACCAAAGTGTATGTGTGTGTGTACTCACCTATTTGTGGTTGCAGGGGTCGAATCGCAGCTCCTGGTCCTGTGTGAGTGCCAGGTGACGCCACGAGTGCCATGAGAGGTTATTGTAAGGATTTTTAAAACTTTGATGCATTGTTTCAAGGCTCGAGAGGTGAGGAGTGCCAGCTATTGAGGATAGTGCCACCTGGAGGATAGTGCCAATAGGAGTACAGTGCCACCTGGAGGATAGTGCCAACAGGAGTACAATGCCACCTAGAGAACAGTGCCACCTGGAGGACAGTGCCACTTCGAGGACAGTGCCATCTAGAGAACAGTGCCACCTGGAGGACAGTGCCACCTAGAGAAGTGCCACCTGGCAGGGAGTGCCACCTAGAGAACAGTGCCACCTGGAGAACAGTGCTCCCTGGAGGACAGTACCACCTAGAGAACAGTGCTACCTGGAGGACAGTGCCACCTAGAGAACAGTGCCACTTGGAAGACAGTGCCACCTGGAGGACTGTGCGTGTGTGTGTGTGTGTGTGTGTGCACATTACAATCCTCCACACTGGTATTACCCATAACCCCACTCTGCCTCGCCTAACTGCCTCCATTACCCAGGATTCATAACTCGTGTATTTTTCGACGTTCTCTCTGAGTGGTCTTTATATCAGGAGTTTCCTTGTAAACACGCACACGAGCGCATGCGCACTGCACCACCAGGAAGGTCAGAGGTCAACAGTGGGAAGGTCAGAGGTCACCTGTTTCCCGTTTGGTGTTTACCTGTCCCACACACACCTGTCTTCTGTTTACATGGTGTATACCTGCCACACACCCACCTCCAGGTACTCTCACTCACCTCCAGGTACTCACACCTTCAGGTACTCACACCTCCAGGTACTCACACCTCCAGGTACTCACACCTCCAGGTACTCACACCTCCAGGTACTCACACCTCCAGGTACTCACACCTCCAGGTACTCACACCTCCAGGTACTCACACCTCCAGGTACTCACACCTCCAGGTACTCACACCTCCAGGTACTCACACCTCCAGGTACTCACACCTTCAGGTACTCACACACACACACACACACACACACACACACCTCAGGTACTCACACACCCACCGCCAGATACACTCACCTCCAGGTAATCACACACACCTTCAGGTACTCACACCTCCAGGTACTCACACCTCCAGGTACTCACACCTCCAGGTACTCACACCTTGATCCAAAGCGTAACTATATCCCATTACAAGAAACAATATCCTTCCCCTAGACTGAAGCAACCCGAAATATAACTATATAAATATAACTATATAAATATAACTATATAAATATAACTATATAAATATAACTATATAATATAACTATATAAATTCAAATATATAAATGCTAACTCACCCAATTAGCACCTCTATAATCATTGATGAAGTATATATATCATTTTAGTAACTTTTAATGTGTTTATAGATATATACTAAATCCTTAATGTGTTTATAGATATATACTAAATCCTTAATGTGTTTATAGATATATACTAAATCCTTAATGTGTTTATAGATATATACTAAATCCTTAATGTGTTTATAGATATGTGTAAATATATCCTTAACGAGGACCACTTGGGAAAACAAGGACCACTTGGGAAAACATGGACCACTTGGGAAAACACGGACCACTTGGGAAAACATGGACCACTTGGGAAAACATGGACCACTTGGGAAAACATGGACCACTTGGGAAAACACGGACCACTTGGGAAAACATGGACCACTTGGGAAAACACGGACCACTTGGAAAAACATGGACCACTTGGGAAAACATGGACCACTTGGGAAAACAAGGACCACTTGGGAAAACATGGACCACTTGGGAAAACACGGACCACTTGGGAAAACATGGACCACTTGGGAAAACATGGACCACTTGGGAAAACACGGACCACTTGGGAAAACAAGGACCACTTGGGAAAACAAGGACCACTTGGGAAAACACGGACCACTTGGGAAAACACGGACCACTTGGGAAAACAAGGACCACTTGGGAAAACAAGGACCACTTGGGAAAACATGGACCACTTGGGAAAACATGGACCACTTGGGAAAACAAGGACCACTTGGGAAAACAAGGACCACTTGGGAAAACAAGGACCACTTGGGAAAACACGGACCACTTGGGAAAACAAGGACCACTTGGGAAAACATGGACCACTTGGGAAAACATGGACCACTTGGGAAAACAAGGACCACTTGGGAAAACAAGGACCACTTGGGAAAACAAGGACCACTTGGGAAAACAAGGACCACTTGGGAAAACAAGGACCACTTGGGAAAACAAGGACCACTTGGGAAAACACGGACCACTTGGGAAAACACGGACCACTTGGGAAAACAAGGACCACTTGGGAAAACATGGACCACTTGGGAAAACATGGACCACTTGGGAAAACAAGGACCACTTGGGAAAACAAGGACCACTTGGGAAAACAAGGACCACTTGGGAAAACATGGACCACTTGGGAAAACATGGACCACTTGGGAAAACAAGGACCACTTGGGAAAACAAGGACCACTTGGGAAAACAAGGACCACTTGGGAAAACAAGGACCACTTGGGAAAACAAGGACCACTTGGGAAAACAAGGACCACTTGGGAAAACACGGACCACTTGGGAAAACACGGACCACTTGGGAAAACAAGGACCACTTGGGAAAACATGGACCACTTGGGAAAACATGGACCACTTGGGAAAACAAGGACCACTTGGGAAAACAAGGACCACTTGGGAAAACAAGGACCACTTGGGAAAACAAAGAACCACTTGGGAAAACAAGGACCACTTGGGAAAACGAGGACCACTTGGGAAAACACGGACCACTTGGGAAAACACGGACCACTTGGGAAAACAAAGACCACTTGGGAAAACAAGGACCACTTGGGAAAACAAGGACCACTTGGGAAAACATGGACCACTTGGGAAAACACGGACCACTTGGGAAAACACGGACCACTTGGGAAAACACGGACCACTTGGGAAAACACGGACCACTTGGGAAAACGAGGACCACTTGGGAAAACAAGGACCACTTGGGAAAACATGGACCACTTGGGAAAACATGGACCACTTGGGAAAACAAGGACCACTTGGGAAAACAAGGACCACTTGGGAAAACAAGGACCACTTGGGAAAACAAAGAACCACTTGGGAAAACAAGGACCACTTGGGAAAACGAGGACCACTTGGGAAAACACGGACCACTTGGGAAAACACGGACCACTTGGGAAAACAAAGACCACTTGGGAAAACAAGGACCACTTGGGAAAACAAGGACCACTTGGGAAAACATGGACCACTTGGGAAAACACGGACCACTTGGGAAAACACGGACCACTTGGGAAAACACGGACCACTTGGGAAAACACGGACCACTTGGGAAAACGAGGACCACTTGGGAAAACAAGGACCACTTGGGAAAACATGGACCACTTGGGAAAACATGGACCACTTGGGAAAACAAGGACCACTTGGGAAAACAAGGACCACTTGGGAAAACAAGGACCACTTGGGAAAACAAGGACCACTTGGGAAAACAAGGACCACTTGGGAAAACAAAGACCACTTGGGAAAACAAGGACCACTTGGGAAAACAAGGACCACTTGGGAAAACATGGACCACTTGGGAAAACACGGACCACTTGGGAAAACACGGACCACTTGGGAAAACACGGACCACTTGGGAAAACGAGGACCACTTGGGAAAACGAGGACCACTTGGGAAAACAAAGACCACTTGGGAAAACAAGGACCACTTGGGAAAACAAGGACCACTTGGGAAAACGAGGACCACTTGGGAAAACAAGGACCACTTGGGAAAACAAGGACCACTTGGGAAAACAAGGACCACTTGGGAAAACACGGACCACTTGGGAAAATACGGACCACTTGGGAAAACACGGACCACTTGGGAAAACACGGACAACTTGGGAAAACACGGACCACTTGGGAAAACACGGACAACTTGGGAAAACACGGACCACTTGGGAAAACGAGGACCACTTGGGAAAACGAGGACCACTTGGGAAAACACGGACCACTTGGGAAAACGAGGACCACTTGGGAAAACAAGGACCACTTGGGAAAACACGGACCACTTGGGAAAACGAGGACCACTTGGGAAAACGAGGACCACTTGGGGAAACAAGGACCACTTGGGAAAACAAGGACCACTTGGGAACAAAACTATGGTGCAGTGCTAGGTGGTAATGGCGCAGTGCTAGGTGGTAATGGTGCAGTGCTAGGTGGTAATGGTGCAGTGCTAGGTGGTAATGGTGCAGTGCTAGGTGATAATGGCGCAGTGCTAGGTGGTAATGGTGCAGTGCTAGGTGGTAATGGTGCAGTGCTAGGTAGTAATGGTGCAGTGCTAGGTGGTAATGGTGCAATGCTAGGTGGTAATGGTGCAGTGCTAGGTGATAATGGCGCAGTGCTAGGTGGTAATGGTGCAGTGCTAGGTGGTAATGGTGCAGTGCTAGGTGGTAATGGTGCAGTGCTAGGTGGTAATGGTGCAGTGCTAGGTGATAATGGTGCAGTGCTAGGTGGTAATGGTGCAGTGCTAGGTGGTAATGGTGCAGTGCTAGGTGGTAATGGTGCAGTGCTAGGTGGTAATGGTGCAGTGCTAGGTGGTAATGGTGCAGTGCTAGGTGATAATGGCGCAGTGCTAGGTGGTAATGGCGCAGTGCTAGGTGGTAATGGTGCAGTGCTAGGTGGTAATGGTGCAGTGCTAGGTGGTAATGGTGCAGTGCTAGGTGGTAATGGTGCAGTGCTAGGTGATAATGGCGCAGTGCTAGGTGATAATGGCGCAGTGCTAGGTGGTAATGGTGCAGTGCTAGGTGGTAATAGTGCAGTGCTAGGTGGTAATGGTGCAGTGCTAGGTGGTAATGGTGCAGTGCTAGGTGGTAATGGTGCAGTGCTAGGTGGTAATGGTGCAGTGCTAGGTGATAATGGTGCAGTGCTAGGTGATAATGGTGCAGTGCTAGGTGGTAATGGTGCAGTGCTAGGTGGTAATGGTGCAGTGCTAGGTGGTAATGGTGCAGTGCTAGGTGATAATGGTGCAGTGCTAGGTGGTAATGGTGCAGTGCTAGGTGGTAATGGTGCAGTGCTAGGTGGTAATGGTGCAGTGCTAGGTGATAATGGTGCAGTGCTAGGTGGTAATGGTGCAGTGCTAGGTGGTAATGGTGCAGTGCTAGGTGATAATGGCGCAGTGCTAGGTGATAATGGTGCAGTGCTAGGTGATAATGGTGCAGTGCTAGGTGGTAATGGTGCAGTGCTAGGTGGTAATGGTGCAGTGCTAGGTGGTAATGGTGCAGTGCTAGGTGATAATGGTGCAGTGCTAGGTGGTAATGGTGCAGTGCTAGGTAGTAATGGTGCAGTGCTAGGTGGTAATGGTGCAGTGCTAGGTGATAATGGTGCAGTGCTAGGTGATAATGGTGCAGTGCTAGGTGGTAATGGTGCAGTGCTAGGTGGTAATGGTGCAGTGCTAGGTGGTAATGGTGCAGTGCTAGGTGATAATGGTGCAGTGCTAGGTGGTAATGGTGCAGTGCTAGGTGGTAATGGTGCAGTGCTAGGTGGTAATGGTGCAGTGCTAGGTGATAATGGTGCAGTGCTAGGTGGTAATGGTGCAGTGCTAGGTGGTAATGGTGCAGTGCTAGGTGGTAATGGTGCAGTGCTAGGTGATAATGGCGCAGTGCTAGGTGATAATGGTGCAGTGCTAGGTGGTAATGGTGCAGTGCTAGGTGGTAATGGTGCAGTGCTAGGTGGTAATGGTGCAGTGCTAGGTGGTAATGGTGCAGTGCTAGGTGGTAATGGTGCAGTGCTAGGTGATAATGGTGCAGTGCTAGGTGGTAATGGTGCAGTGCTAGGTGGTAATGGTGCAGTGCTAGGTGATAATGGCGCAGTGCTAGGTGGTAATGGCGCAGTGCTAGGTGGTAATGGCGCAGTGCTAGGTGGTAATGGTGCAGTGCTAGGTGGTAATGGTGCAGTGCTAGGTGGTAATGGTGCAGTGCTAGGTGGTAATGGTGCAGTGCTAGGTGGTAATGGTGCAGTGCTAGGTGGTAATGGTGCAGTGCTAGGTGGTAATGGTGCAGTGCTAGGTGGTAATGGCGCAGTGCTAGGTGGTAATGGTGCAGTGCTAGGTGGTAATGGTGCCATTACTCATGATAACTGTTAGTTGTTAGTTTAACTCTGGTTATTGTTAGTTGTTTTTGTTGTAGTTATTATTTGTTGTAGTTATTACTGCTTTATTGCAAGTTGTTGTTAACAATAACAGTGTAAGATACGCCAGCTGGTGTGTGATAATAACTGGTCTGGTTATATATTTTACGGTCTGGGACCCGAGGTAAATAACCAGCATATTGGTCCTGACGTCTGCTGCCACCCACTGAGATATATCTTTAATTCTCTCTCTCTCTCTCTCTCTCTCTCTCTCTCTCTCTTTCTTTCTTTCTATCTCCATACACACACACACACACATATATATATATATATATATGTCGTGCCGAATAGGCAGAACTTGCGATCTTGGCTTAAATAGCAACGCTCATCTTGCCATATAGGACAAGTGAAAATTTGAGTATGCAATAATTTCGCCAAAATCATTCTGAACTTAACGAAAAAAATATATTTCACTGTGTTTGTTTAGTATTAAATTATTGTAAACAAATCTAAAATATATTTAGTTGGGTTAGGCTAAAATAAATTGTTCTTGTTATAATAAGGTTAGGTAAGTTTTCTAAGATTCTTTTGGTGCAAAATTATAAATTTTTGCATCAACATTAATGAAAAAAATATATCTTTAAACGTATAAGAGAAAATTTTAGAAAGGATTTAATTTTAAATGAGTTCTTGCTAATTGACCAGTTTTACATATTCGGCACGACATATATATATATATATATATATATATATATATATATATATATATATATATATATATATAATATATATATATATATTAGTTTTAAAGGCCTGTAAAGGTTATTTAGGTTCGGGTGTGAAGGTAGGAGAGGAATTCAATTATCTTGTGGGAGAATGTGCAGTTGGTGAGGGTGAGATGGTTGCTGTGTTGTAACCATGGTTGTGTGTGTGTGTGTGTGTGTGTGTGTGTGTGTGTGTGTGTGTGTGTGTGTGTGTGTGTGTGTGTGTGTGTGTGTGTATCTCAACCACACACACACATTCTTACACTGTGTGTTTTCTCAAGCACATGCACACACATTGTGTAGGAATGTGTGTGTGTTATGAAGGGATTGTAAATATTTACACACTGTTGGCTTTAGATCCATCTTAACACCTAACCTTAATGAAGCAAGTTACCAGCAGGTGTACAGGCCACAAGTCTATATAACACGGGAGCTTGTCCTGAACCCACCGTCAGTTGCACTGTCTCTACGAGCCTAAGGCTCAAGATTTCTCCATATATCACCTGTAGACTCTAGTAAGTTCCCCACAGTCGAATTCAGGCTTATAGGGCGGTAACTTGAGGGTAATGCCTTATCCCCTTTTAAAAAAATAGTACTTACGAGAGCCATATTCCACATATAAGACACTACATAATCTTGTGTTATGCGGTTGTTGACTGAATATGCTCAGAAAATTTCAATTAACGAGCATCAAATTAAATCCCATTAAATCGTAGATGTTGAAATTCTAAAACTTCTTCGAAGTCCCTACAGGTAGCTCGGTAATTACAAATGTTATAACCAGAACACAGTGGTAGTGGTAATGAGTATGCTGTATTTGTACACATATTAGGAGGCTGAACATAATGACTACCAGCTTAACCATCACCCAGTCACAATCATTTCCAGCTTAACCACAATCAGTACCAACTTAACAACATCATCCAAACAGCCCGCTTACCACACAACCACAATCACAACTCACCAGTAAGTTCAGAGCAACATCAACCCACCGGAAGTATGGTTGACAATAGAGGGAGTTAACCAGTGGTTCTGAGAGTGACATACTGGCACTACCACCCTCATGGCACTCACCAACCACACACACACACACAGTGTGTGTCTGTGTAAAAACAGTGGAAATTACTGGCGTGTTTAGAGGGCAGTGACAAGTGCCATCCACAGTGACACTTCTCCTGGCACTTACAGCTCTCTCAACACTCCATCAACACCTGCACTCACAACTACCTAAACTCAGACATTTCTCACACTATTCCTGTGTATAATTGCTCAACCATCGCCAGCACACGTTGGCAATTAGAACTGAGTGAGACATCACCTGGCAACACCTTGTTAATTACCTGCAGATGGATCAATTCACCTCCGAGAATCCAACAATGGTCACCAGCACAGTGATCCAGCAGGACTTGATACGGCTTTAAGCTGCCAGGGGTTCTATACATCCTTAATAAACAATGTAGATACGATATTAGGCCGTCAAGGACCATATATACACTTGATAAACAAGGTAGATACGGTATAAGATTGTCAGGGCCCTATATACACTTAATAAACAAGGTAGATACGGCATAAGATTGTCAGGGCCCTATATACACTTGACAAACAAGGTAGATACGGCATAAGATTGTCAGGGCCCTATATACACTTGATAAACAAGGTAGATACGGCATAAGATTGTCAGGGTCCTATATACACTTGACAAACAAGGTAGATACGGCGTAAGATTGTCAGGGTCCTATATACACTTGACAAACAAGGTAGATACGGCGTAAGATTGTCAGGGTCCTATATACACTTGATAAACAAGGTAGATACGGCATAAGATTGTCAGGGTCCTATATACACTTGACAAACAAGGTAGATACGGCGTAAGATTGTCAGGGTCCTATATACACTTGATAAACAAGGTAGATACGGCATAAGATTGTCAGGGTCCTATATACACTTAATAAACAAGGTAGATACGGCGTAAGATTGTCAGGGCCCTATATACACTTAATAAACAAGGTAGATACGGCGTAAGATTGTCAGGGCCCTATATACACTTAATAAACAAGGTAGATACGGCGTAAGATTGTCAGGGCCCTATATACACTTAATAAACAAGGTAGATACGGCGTAAGATTGTCAGGGTTCCTATATACACTTAGATTCTCCTCTCTGCTATCCACTCCCTTCATTCTTCCTGTTTCCCTCTCCTCTCATTCTCTCTCTCTCCTCTCATCTTCATACATCTTTATCTAACCCTTTCATTATCTTTCTTCCTTTCCTTCCCCCACCCTTCTTTCTTTTTTCCACATTTTTACACTCTCTCCTCTCCATCTAATTTATTCCCCTCCTGGCTATTTCCTCTTTCTCTTTCCCCTCCTCCTCTTCCTTCATTCTTTTTTTTTTACTCTTTCCTTCGTTTACCCTTATCTCTCCCTTTTTATTATGCACGTTTCCGCCTCTTCCTTTCCATTATTATTCTATATTCTATCTCTCTCTAAATTTTAATAATTTAGACTGGTCTTGTTAAGCAATGAAAGAATACCACAGTTGAGGTGAAAGAGAGAGAAAGCGAGGGAGAAAGGAAGAGAGAGAGAGAGAGAGAGAGAGAGAGAGAGAGAGAGAGAGAGAGAGAGAGAGAGAGAGAGAGAGAGAAACAGAGATCAAGGTTCAATAACACCTTGAACAGTAGGGAAACACACGTTGTTCACAGTTGAAGGAGGGGGGAGGGGGAAGGTGGAGGAAGGGGAGGGGGAAGGTGGGGGGATTGCAAGTTGCAGGTGTTAAACCCTCCCTCCCTCCTCCCACAACCTCAACTTGACCCCCTCCCCCCCAGGGGATCACGTTGCAACGCAAAGACGCCTTCTCCGAAGGTAGCCAGCTGCGTAACCAGCTGTGGTACGTGGTATCCACCTGTCCTTCCCTCCTCCATCCCCCTCATACACCAGGTGGCCCTTCTCCCTTCTGTGTATACACTACACAGGGTCGTCCATACGACCAATGAAGAGGCGGAGGGCCAGGAGCTGTGACTCGACCCCTGCAACCACAATTATGTGAGTACACTACTGTAGTCTGCCTAGCATAGACCAGTAGCCCTCCTGCAGTGCTCCTCCTTCCTTATATTCTTATGTGAGTTGAATGATAGCTCTAGGCCTTTCGTGATGCAATCAACGCATCAGGGGCTTGCAATGTTGCAGTGTCAACATCACAGTGTCCCTCTACAGCACCATTATAGTGTCTCTCTACACCATTATAGTGTCACTCTCTCTACAGTACCATTATAGTGTCACTCTCTCTACAGCACCATTATAGTGTCACTCTACAGCACCATTATAGTGTCACTCTACAGCACCATTATAGTGTCACTCTATAGCACCATTATAGTGTATATAGCACCATTATAGTGTCATTCTACAGCACCATTATAGTGTCACTCTACAGCACCATTATAGTGTCACTCTCTCTACAGCACCATTATAGTCACTCTACAGCACCATTATAGTGTCACTCTGCAGCACCATTATAGTGTCACTCTCTCTACAGCACCATTATAGTGTCACTCTATAGCACCATTATAGTGTATATAGCACCATTATGGTGTCACTCTCAACAGCACCATTATAGTGTCACTCTCTACAGCACCATTATAGTGCCACTCTCTCTACAGCACCATTATATTGTCACTAGAGCACCATTATAGTGTCACTCTACAGCACCATTAGTGTCCACAGCACCATTATGGTATCACTCTCTACAGCACCATTATAGTGTCACTCTCTCTACAGCACCATTATAGTGTCACTCTCTCTACAGCACCATTATAGTGTCACTCTACAGCACCATTATACTGTCACTACAGCACCATTATAGTGTCACTCTACAGCACCATTATAGTCTACAGCACCATTATGGCATCACTACAGCACAATTATAGTGTCACTCTACAGCACCATTACATTGTCACTCTACAGCACCATTAACCAGATGATGGGAAACTCAAGCATTTAATTAAATTTAAACAAACTACTCTCACTCACTCTCTCACTTTCTCTCTCTCAACACTGCTCTTAAGGGTTGTAATCACAGCTTGGAGCATGCAAGAGGCGGCCATAGAGGTGAAAATTCCATAATTTACGAGTTTGGGAGCAGGTGGAAGCGAGTGAGGTAAGAGAGAGAGATTCTTGTTTCCAGTTCTTGTCAGAAATATTGTGGAGGTACATTGTGACTCTTATAAAACACTCTCTCGTGTGTGTTTGTGTGTGTGTGTGTGTAGTGTGTAGTGTGTGTGTGTAGTGTGTGTGTAGTGTGTGTGTGTAGTGTGTGTGTGTAGTGTGTGTGTGTAGTGTGTGTGTGTAGTGTGTGTGTGTGTAGTGTGTGTGTAGTGTGTGTGTGTAGTGTGTGTGTAGTGTGTGTGTAGTGTGTGTGTAGTGTGTGTGTGTAGTGTGTGTGTGTAGTGTGTGTGTGTAGTGTGTGTGTGTAGTGTGTGTGTGTAGTGTGTGTGTGTAGTGTGTGTGTAGTGTGTGTGTAGTGTGTGTGTAGTGTGTGTGTGTAGTGTGTGTGTGTAGTGTGTGTGTGTAGTGTGTGTGTGTAGTGTGTGTGTGTAGTGTGTGTGTGTAGTGTGTGTGTAGTGTGTGTGTGTAGTGTGTGTGTAGTGTGTGTGTGTAGTGTGTGTGTGTAGTGTGTGTGTGTAGTGTGTGTGTGTAGTGTGTGTGTGTAGTGTGTGTGTGTGTAGTGTGTGTGTGTAGTGTGTGTGTGTAGTGTGTGTGTGTAGTGTGTGTGTAGTGTGTGTGTAGTGTGTGTGTAGTGTGTGTGTGTAGTGTGTGTGTGTAGTGTGTGTGTGTAGTGTGTGTGTGTAGTGTGTGTGTGTAGTGTGTGTGTGTAGTGTGTGTGTGTAGTGTGTGTGTGTAGTGTGTGTAGTGTGTGTGTGTGTGTGTGTGTAGTGTGTGTGTGTAGTGTGTGTGTGTAGTGTGTGTGTGTGTAGTGTGTGTGTGTGTGTGTGTGTGTGTAGTGTGTGTGTGTAGTGTGTGTGTGTAGTGTGTGTGTGTAGTGTGTGTGTAGTGTGTGTGTGTAGTGTGTGTGTGTAGTGTGTGTGTGTAGTGTGTGTGTGTAGAGTGTGTGTGTAGTGTGTGTGTAGTGTGTGTGTGTAGTGTGTGTGTGTAGTGTGTGTGTAGTGTGTGTGTGTAGTGTGTGTGTGTAGTGTGTGTGTAGTGTGTGTGTGTAGTGTGTGTGTGTAGTGTGTGTGTGTAGTGTGTGTGTAGTGTGTGTGTGTAGTGTGTGTGTGTAGTGTGTGTGTGTGTAGTGTGTGTGTGTGTAGTGTGTGTGTGTAGTGTGTGTGTGTGTGTGTGTGTGTAGTGTGTGTGTGTGTGTAGTGTGTGTGTGTAGTGTGTGTGTGTGTAGTGTGTGTGTGTGTAGTGTGTGTGTGTGTAGTGTGTGTGTAGTGTGTGTGTGTAGTGTGTGTGTGTAGTGTGTGTGTGTAGTGTGTGTGTAGTGTGTGTGTAGTGTGTGTGTAGTGTGTGTAGTGTGTGTGTGTAGTGTGTGTGTGTAGTGTGTGTGTGTGTAGTGTGTGTGTGTGTAGTGTGTGTGTGTAGTGTGTGTGTGTAGTGTGTGTGTGTAGTGTGTGTGTGTGTGTAGTGTGTGTGTGTAGTGTGTGTGTGTGTGTAGTGTGTGTGTGTAGTGTGTGTGTGTGTAGTGTGTGTGTGTGTAGTGTGTGTGTGTGTAGTGTGTGTGTGTGTGTGTGTGTGTAGTGTGTGTGTGTAGTGTGTGTAGTGTGTGTGTGTAGTGTGTGTGTGTAGTGTGTGTGTGTAGTGTGTGTGTGTAGTGTGTGTGTGTGTAGTGTGTGTGTGTGTGTGTGTGTGTAGTGTGTGTGTGTAGTGTGTGTGTGTAGTGTGTGTGTGGAGTGTGTGTGTGGTGTGTGTGTAGTGTGTGGAGTGTGTGTGTGTGTGTGTGTAGTGTGTGTGTGTGTGTAGTGTGTGTGTGTGTGTAGTGTGTGTGTGTAGTGTGTGTGTGTAGTGTGTGTGTGTAGTGTGTGTGTGTGTGTGTGTGTAGTGTGTGTGTAGTGTGTGTGTAGTGTGTGTGTAGTGTGTGTGTAGTGTGTGTGTAGTGTGTGTGTAGTGTGTGTGTGTGTAGTGTGTGTGTGTAGTGTGTGTGTGTGTGTAGTGTGTGTAGTGTGTGTGTGTAGTGTGTGTGTGTAGTGTGTGTGTGTGTAGTGTGTGTGTAGTGTGTGGAGTGTGTGTGTGTGTGTGTGTGTGGGTAGTGTGTGTGTGTAGTGTGTGGAGTGTGTGTGTGTGTGTGTGTGTGTGTGTGTGTGTGTGTGTGTGTGTGTGTGTGTGCGCGCGCGCACGCATCTTCCAAGATAATAAAAACACCCACTAAACATCATACACTAGGCAGGGCTGTAGTGTTCCGGTTTGTTGCAAGTAGATGCTGCCGACGGTTTAACCCTAAGTGTCGTACAGCAACCTGTACATCACTGTACAAATTACATGGTATTTCCACACACACACATACACACAAACTCACAATCAAAGACGCTTACACACGTACATAAACGTACACGCACGTACACCAACAAACTCGTGGCGTAAAAAAAGAAAACATTTGTTGCTCCTGTACGACACCTGCAACTTAACGAATGGCAACAAACTTATTGACAACAAACCGGAACACCGCTGCGCTACCTGCCGCACGACGTGACAGTTCCCTTCATTTAATGTGGGAAAAGATTGTAAGAAAAATTTGTAACACAAAGTAACACTTGTGTTATTTATTAACACATCTATATATATATATATATATATATATATATATATATATATATATATATATATATATATATATATGTCGAATAGGTAAAACTTGCTATTTTGGCTTAAATACTAACGCTCTTCTTGCCGAATAAGGTAAGCGAAATCTGTGTCTGCTGTAATTTCCTAAAAATCATTTTGAACCTAACGAAAAAAATATATTTCATTGTTTGTTTAGTATTAAATTATTGTAAACTTATCTAAAATATATTTAGTTGGGTTAAGCTAAATTAAATTGCGCTTGTTATAATAAGGTCAGGTAAGTTTTCTAAGGTTCCTTTGGTACAAAATTATTTATTTTTATACTAACATAATTGAAAAAAATATATCTTTAAACGTGTAAGACAAAATTTTAGAAAGGACTTAATTTTAAATTATTTCTTGCTAATTGACCAGTTTTACCTATTCGGGACATTTCTAGAGGTGTAACATCCTCACTCATCCTTCAGAGTGCAAGCACTGTACTTCCCACCTCCAGGACTCAAGTCCAGTTAACCAATTTCTTGAATCCCTTCACAAATATCACCTTGACGACACTCCAACAGCACCTCAATTCCTGCAAACCCAGTGCCTCCACTCACTCCCACCCAACACCCTCTACACAAGCCTGCAGGAAGTCCAAGCCCCCCTATCACACAAAACCTCCTTAAACCTCCTCCCTAGAACCCTCCCTACCACGACCCCTACCCCTTTCTTACCCTCTCAGTCATCCTATTCTGCTCCAACGTCTCTAAATCTCCCACACTATGAGCAAAAATAACAGAACGCAATTAAAAACTGTAATACCAGCGGGAAATGAAGCATTCTGGGTGAACGATGATTTGTGGAACTTAATCCACTCCAGCAAGACCATACATAGTGAATTATGTACGCTGTATTTTGAGTGAACGAACGAAGTGAGTTAGGTTAAAACTGAGATTAGTTGAACCGTTGTTAGTTATGTCTGATTGAGTTAGGAACAAGGATATACACAGAGGTGTGTGTCTGTCAGTTTGTATACACTGAGAGGTGTATGTCTGTCAGTTTGTATACACTGAGAGGTGTATGTCTGTGAGTTTGTATACACTGAGAGGTGTATGTCTGTCAGTTTGTATACACTGAGAGGTGTATGTCTGTCAGTTTGTATACACTGAGAGGTGTGTGTCTGTCAGTTTGTATACACTGAGAGGTGTATGTCTGTCAGTTTGTATACACTGAGAGGTGTGTGTCTGTCAGTTTGTATACACTGAGAGGTGTGTGTCTGTCAGTTTGTATACACTGAGAGGTGTCTGTCAGTTTGTATACACTGAGAGGTGTGTGTCTGTCAGTTTGTATACACTGAGAGGTGTGTGTCTGTCAGTTTGTATACACTGAGAGGTGTGTGTCTGTCAGTTTGTATACACTGAGAGGTGTGTGTCTGTCAGTTTGTATACACTGAGAGGTGTGTGTCTGTCAGTTTGTATACACTGAGAGGTGTGTGTCTGTCAGTTTGTATACACTGAGAGGTGTATGTCTGTCAGTTTGTATACTATGAGAGGTGTATGTCTGTCAGTTTGTATACACTGAGAGGTGTATGTCTGTCAGTTTGTATACACTGAGAGGTGTGTGTCTGTCAGTTTGTATACACTGAGAGGTGTCTGTCTGTCAGGTTGTATACACTGAGAGGTGTG
Organism: Cherax quadricarinatus; assembly: GCF_038502225.1. Taxonomy (NCBI): domain Eukaryota; kingdom Metazoa; phylum Arthropoda; class Malacostraca; order Decapoda; family Parastacidae; genus Cherax; species Cherax quadricarinatus. The sequence continues at coordinate 3,015,416 of NC_091366.1, forward strand.
TGTCTGTCAGTTTGTATACACTGAGAGGTGTCTGTCTGTCAGGTTGTATACACTGAGAGGTGTCTGTCTGTCAGGTTGTATACACTGAGAGGTGTGTCTGTCAGTTTGTATACACTGAGAGGTGTCTGTCTGTCAGGTTGTATACACTGAGAGGTGTGTGTCTGTCAGTTTGTATACACTGAGAGGTGTCTGTCTGTCAGTTTGTATACACTGAGAGGTGTATGTCTGTCAGTTTGTATACACTGAGAGGTGTATGTCTGTCAGTTTGTATACACTGAGAGGTGTGTGTCTGTCAGTTTGTATACACTGAGAGGTGTGTGTCTGTCAGTTTGTATACACTGAGAGGTGTCTGTCAGTTTGTATACACTGAGAGGTGTGTGTCTGTCAGTTTGTATACACTGAGAGGTGTGTGTCTGTCAGTTTGTATACACTGAGAGGTGTGTGTCAGTTTGTATACACTGAGAGGTGTGTGTCTGTCAGTTTGTATACACTGAGAGGTGTGTGTCTGTGAGTTTGTATACACTGAGAGGTGTATGTCTGTCAGTTTGTATACACTGAGAGGTGTATGTCTGTCAGTTTGTATACACTGAGAGGTGTGTGTCTGTCAGTTTGTATACACTGAGAGGTGTATGTCTGTCAGTTTGTATACACTGAGAGGTGTGTGTCTGTCAGTTTGTATACACTGAGAGGTGTGTGTCTGTCAGTTTGTATACACTGAGAGGTGTCTGTCAGTTTGTATACACTGAGAGGTGTGTGTCTGTCAGTTTGTATACACTGAGAGGTGTGTGTCTGTCAGTTTGTATACACTGAGAGGTGTGTGTCTGTCAGTTTGTATACACTGAGAGGTGTGTGTCTGTCAGTTTGTATACACTGAGAGGTGTATGTCTGTCAGTTTGTATACACTGAGAGGTGTATGTCTGTCAGTTTGTATACACTGAGAGGTGTATGTCTGTCAGTTTGTATACACTGAGAGGTGTGTGTCTGTCAGTTTGTATACACTGAGAGGTGTCTGTCTGTCAGGTTGTATACACTGAGAGGTGTGTGTGTGTCAGTTTGTATACACTGAGAGGTGTCTGTCTGTCAGGTTGTATACACTGAGAGGTGTCTGTCTGTCAGGTTGTATACACTGAGAGGTGTGTCTGTCAGTTTGTATACACTGAGAGGTGTCTGTCTGTCAGGTTGTATACACTGAGAGGTGTGTGTCTGTCAGTTTGTATACACTGAGAGGTGTCTGTCTGTCAGTTTGTATACACTGAGAGGTGTATGTCTGTCAGTTTGTATACACTGAGAGGTGTATGTCTGTCAGTTTGAATACACTGAGAGGTGTGTGTCTGTCAGTTTGTATACACTGAGAGGTGTGTCTGTCAGTTTGTATACACTGAGAGGTGTGTGTCTGTCAGTTTGTATACACTGAGAGGTGTATGTCTGTCAGTTTGTATATATACACTGAGAGGTGTGTGTCTGTCAGTTTGTATACACTGAGATGTGTGTGTCTGTCAGTTTGTATACACTGAGAGGTGTATGTCTGTCAGTTTGTATACACAGAGGTGTGTGTGTCAGTTTGTATACACTGAGAGGTGTATGTCTGTCAGTTTGTATACACTGAGAGGTGTATGTCTGTCAGTTTGTATACACTGAGAGGTGTATGTCTGTCAGTTTGTATACACTGAGAGGTGTGTGTCTGTCAGTTTGTATACACTGAGAGGTGTATGTCTGTCAGTTTGTATACACTGAGAGGTGTGTGTCTGTCAGTTTGTATACACTGAGAGGTGTATGTCTGTCAGTTTGTATACACTGAGAGGTGTATGTCTGTCAGTTTGTATACACTGAGAGGTGTATGTCTGTCAGTTTGTATACACTGAGAGGTGTATGTCTGTCAGTTTGTATACACTGAGAGGTGTATGTCTGTCAGTTTGTATACACTGAGAGGTGTATGTCTGTCAGTTTCTATACACTGAGAGGTGTATGTCTGTCAGTTTCTATACACTGAGAGGTGTATGTCTGTCAGTTTGTATACACTGAGAGGTGTCTGTCTGTCAGGTTGTATACACTGAGAGGTGTCTGTCTGTCAGGTTGTATACACTGAGAGGTGTCTGTCTGTCAGGTTGTATACACTGAGAGGTGTCTGTCTGTCAGGTTGTATACACTGAGAGGTGTATGTCTGTCAGTTTGTATACACTGAGAGGTGTATGTCTGTCAGTTTGTATACACTGAGAGGTGTCTGTCTGTCAGGTTGTATACACTGAGAGGTGTATGTCTGTCAGTTTGTATACACTGAGAGGTGTGTGTCTGTCAGTTTGTATACACTGAGAGGTGTGTGTCTGTCAGTTTGTATACACTGAGAGGTGTGTGTCTGTCAGTTTGTATACACTGAGAGGTGTGTGTCTGTCAGTTTGTATACACTGAGAGGTGTATGTCTGTCAGTTTGTATACACTGAGAGGTGTATGTCTGTCAGTTTGTATACACTGAGAGGTGTATGTCTGTCAGTTTGTATACACTGAGAGGTGTATGTCTGTCAGTTTGTATACACTGAGAGGTGTATGTCTGTCAGTTTGTATACACTGAGAGGTGTATGTCTGTCAGTTTGTATACACTGAGAGGTGTGTGTCTGTCAGTTTGTATACACTGAGAGGTGTCTGTCAGTTTGTATACACTGAGAGGTGTCTGTCAGGTTGTATACACTGAGAGGTGTCTGTCTGTCAGGTTGTATACACTGAGAGGTGTCTGTCTGTCAGGTTGTATACACTGAGAGGTGTGTCTGTCAGTTTGTATACACTGAGAGGTGTATGTCTGTCAGTTTGTATACACTGAGAGGTGTATGTCTGTCAGTTTGTATACACTGAGAGGTGTGTGTCTGTCAGTTTGTATACACTGAGAGGTGTCTGTGTCAGTTTGTATACACTGAGAGGTGTCTGTCTGTCAGGTTGTATACACTGAGAGGTGTCTGTCTGTCAGGTTGTATACACTGAGAGGTGTCTGTCTGTCAGGTTGTATACACTGAGAGGTGTGTCTGTCAGTTTGTATACACTGAGAGGTGTATGTCTGTCAGTTTGTATACACTGAGAGGTGTATGTCTGTCAGTTTGTATACACTGAGAGGTGTCTGTCTGTCGGGTTGTATACACTGAGAGGTGTATGTCTGTCAGTTTGTATACACTGAGAGGTGTGTGTCTGTCAGTTTGTATACACTGAGAGGTGTGTGTCTGTCAGTTTGTATACACTGAGAGGTGTTTGTCTGTCAGTTTGTATACACTGAGAGGTGTGTGTCTGTCAGTTTGTATACACTGAGAGGTGTATGTCTGTCAGTTTGTATACACTGAGAGGTGTATGTCTGTCAGTTTGTATACACTGAGAGGAGTATGTCTGTCAGTTTGTATACACTGAGAGGTGTATGTCTGTCAGTTTGTATACACTGAGAGGAGTATGTCTGTCAGTTTGTATACACTGAGAGGTGTATGTCTGTCAGTTTGTATACACTGAGAGGTGTGTGTCTGTCAGTTTGTATACACTGAGAGGTGTGTGTCTGTCAGTTTGTATACACTGAGAGGTGTCTGTCTGTCAGGTTGTATACACTGAGAGGTGTGTGTCTGTCAGTTTGTATACACTGAGAGGTGTATGTCTGTCAGTTTGTATACACTGAAAGGTGTGTGTCTGTCAGTTTGTATACACTGAGAGGTGTGTATCTGTCAGGTTGTATACACTGAGAGGTGTGTGTCTGTCAGGTTGTATACACTGAGAGGTGTGTGTCTGTCAGGTTGTATACACTGAGAGGTGTATGGTGTATGGTGGCCCGGTGGCCTGGTGGCTAAAGCTCCCGCTTCACACACGGAGGGCCCGGGTTCGATTCCCGGCGGGTGGAAACATTTCGACACGTTTCCTTACACCTGTTGTCCTGTTCACCTAGCAGCAAATAGGTACCTGGGTGTTAGTCGACTGGTGTGGGTCGCATCCTGGGGAACAAGATTAAGGACCACAATGGAAATAAGTTAGACAGTCCTCGATGACGCACTGACTTTCTTGGGTTATCCTGGGTGGCTAACCCTCCGGGGTTAAAAATCCCAACGAAATCTTATCTTATCTTATCTCTTATGTCTGCAAGTGTAAATATACTGAGGTTTAATATAAACCCAGGTGGTTTAATATAAACTCAGGGGGTTTAATATAAACCCAGGTGGTTTAATATAAACCCAGGTGGTTTAATATAAACCCAGGTGGTTTAATATAAACCCAGGTGGTTTAATATAAACCCAGGTGGTTTAATATAAACCCAGGTGGTTTAATATAAACCCAGGTGGTTTAATATAAACCCAGGAGGTTTAATATAAACCCAGGTGGTTTAATATAAACCCAGATGGTTTAATATAAACCCAGGTGGTTTAATATAAACCCAGGGGTTTTAATATAAACCCAGGTGGTTTAATATAAACCCAGGGGGTTTAATATAAACCCAGGGGGTTTAATATAAACCCAGGGGTTTTAATATAAACCCAGGGGGTTTAATATAAACCCAGGGGGTTTAATATAAACCCAGGTGGTTTAATATAAACCCAGGTGGTTTAATATAAACCCAGGGGTTTTAATATAAACCCAGAGGTTTTAATATAAACCCAGGTGGTTTAATATAAACCCAGGTGGTTTAATATAAACCCAGGTGGTTTAATATAAACCCAGGGGTTTTAATATAAACCCAGGGGTTTTAATATAAACCCAGGTGGTTTAATATAAACCCAGGGGTTTTAATATAAACCCAGGGGTTTTAATATAAACCCAGGGGGTTTAAAGGGACAGGAGCTGTACTTCAAACCGTAGGTCGATCTTGTGTTGTTTTATATTCTCTGTACCTTCAAGGAGGTGGAAGGGGAGGTAAGGGGATCTTGATCCAAGGCGTCGGAGCTTGTCTTCTCGGATCAAACCTCATTACATCACTATTTTCCAGGTGTACAGTGACGCCCCTACGAGCTTAGCGCTTCCCCAGTGAATATACTACTACTACTACTAAATAATAATAATAACAATAATAATAATAATAATAATTCTCACGTGTCCAGTAGGTCAATATAGCAACATTCTCCCCTCCCCCTCTCCCCTCTCTCTCCCCTCCCCTCTTAAAAAATCCCCATCTATGAGCTGCTGTAAACCCTGGCGGCTTGTGGTGGGGGGGGGGGTGAAAATTTATTCATTGGCAAGTGCTTGGGCCCCCCAAGGGTAGGGGGGTCGGACCAGAGGGGAGGGGGAAAGGAGGGGGGTCGGACCAAGGGGGGGGAGAGAATATTGACAGTTAAGTTGACGGCCCGAGAGGATCAGGGTTAAGTTAGGGGGGGGGGCAAGAAATAGAGGATGGTAGGGGGGCAGGAGGGAGAGGGTGGGGGCGAGGGAGGGAGAAAGAGGGGGCATGGACAGAGTGCAGGGAGAGAGAGAGAGAGAGAGAGAGAGAGAGAGAGAGAGTGCATGGACAGAGTGCAGGGAGGGAGTACAGGGAGAGGGAGAGAGGAGGTTGGGGTCCTCTTCAGAAGATGTACAAGAGAGTCACAGTGAACAGAGACTACGTCAGTACTTGTATTTACACATCTTGATACAGAAACAAGATTTCTGATTTAAATCTTCCGATTAATTGCTGATAGCTGTGTCTACAAGAGAAAGTTGTATCATGCAGGTCTATGGTAGAGAAAGTTGTATCATGCAGGTCTATGGTAGAGAAAGTTGTATCATGCAGGTCTATGGTTGAGAAAGTTGTATCATGCAGATCTATGGTAGAGAAAGTTGTATCATGCAGGTCTATGGTAGAGAAAGTTGTATCATGCAGGTCTATGGTTGAGAAAGTTGTATCATGCAGGTCTATGGTTGAGAAAGTTGAATCATGCAGATCTATGGTAGAGAAAGTTGTATCATGCAGGTCTATGGTAGAGAAAGTTGTATCATGCAGGTCTATGGTTGAGAAAGTTGTATCATGCAGGTCTATGGTTGAGAAAGTTGTATCATGCAGATCTATGGTAGAGAAAGTTGTATCATGCAGATCTATGGTAGAGAAAGTTGTATCATGCAGGTCTATGGTTGAGAAAGTTGTATCATGCAGATCTATGGTAGAGAAAGTTGTATCATGCAGGTCTATGGTAGAGAAAGTTGTATCATGCAGATCTATTGTAGAGGAAGTTGTATCATGCAGGTCTATGGTTGAGAAAGTTGTATCATGCAGGTCTATGGTAGAGAAAGTTGTATCATGCAGATCTATGGTAGAGAAAGTTGTATCATGCAGGTCTGTGGTAGAGAAAGTTGTATCATGCAGGTCTATGGTTGAGAAAGTTGTATCATGCAGGTCTATGGTAGAGAAAGTTGTATCATGCAGGTCTATGGTTGAGAAAGTTGTATCATGCAGGTCTATGGTAGAGAAAGTTGTATCATGCAGGTCGATGGTAGAGAAAGTTGTATCATGCAGGTCTATGGTAGAGAAAGTTGTATCATGCAGATCTATGGTAGAGAAAGTTGTATCATGCAGGTCTATGGTAGAGAAAGTTGTATCATGCAGATCTATGGTAGAGAAAGTTGTATCATGCAGGTCGATGGTAGAGAAAGTTGTATCATGCAGATCTATGGTAGAGAAAGTTGTATCATGCAGGTCTATGGTAGAGAAAGTTGTATCATGCAGATCTATGGTAGAGAAAGTTGTATCATGCAGGTCTATGGTTGAGAAAGTTGTATCATGCAGGTCTATGGTAGAGAAAGTTGTATCATGCAGGTCTATGGTTGAGAAAGTTGTATCATGCAGGTCTATGGTTGAGAAAGTTGTATCATGCAGGTCTATGGTTGAGAAAGTTGTATCATGCAGGTCTATGGTAGAGAAAGTTGTATCATGCAGATCTATGGTAGAGAAAGTTGTATCATGCAGGTCTATGGTAGAGAAAGTTGTATCATGCAGATCTATGGTAGAGAAAGTTGTATCATGCAGGTCGATGGTAGAGAAAGTTGTATCATGCAGATCTATGGTAGAGAAAGTTGTATCATGCAGGTCTATGGTAGAGAAAGTTGTATCATGCAGATCTATGGTAGAGAAAGTTGTATCATGCAGGTCTATGGTTGAGAAAGTTGTATCATGCAGGTCTATGGTAGAGAAAGTTGTATCATGCAGGTCTATGGTTGAGAAAGTTGTATCATGCAGGTCTATGGTTGAGAAAGTTGTATCATGCAGGTCTATGGTTGAGAAAGTTGTATCATGCAGGTCTATGGTAGAGAAAGTTGTATCATGCAGATCTATGGTAGAGAAAGTTGTATCATGCAGGTCTATGGTAGAGAAAGTTGTATCATGCAGATCTATGGTAGAGAAAGTTGTATCATGCAGGTCGATGGTAGAGAAAGTTGTATCATGCAGATCTATGGTAGAGAAAGTTGTATCATGCAGGTCTATGGTAGAGAAAGTTGTATCATGCAGATCTATGGTAGAGAAAGTTGTATCATGCAGGTCTATGGTAGAGAAAGTTGTATCATGCAGGTCGATGGTAGAGAAAGTTGTATCATGCAGGTCTATGGTAGAGAAAGTTGTATCATGCAGGTCTATGGTTGAGAAAGTTGTATCATGCAGGTCTATGGTAGAGAAAGTTGTATCATGCAGGTCGATGGTAGAGAAAGTTGTATCATGCAGATCTATGGTAGAGAAAGTTGTATCATGCAGGTCTATGGTTGAGAAAGTTGTATCATGCAGATCTATTGTAGAGAAAGTTGTATCATGCAGGTCTATGGTTGAGAAAGTTGTATCATGCAGATCTATGGTAGAGAAAGTTGTATCATGCAGATCTATGGTTGAGAAAGTTGTATCATGCAGGTCTATGGTTGAGAAAGTTGTATCATGCAGATCTATGGTAGAGAAAGTTGTATCATGCAGGTCTATGGTTGAGAAAGTTGTATCATGCAGATCTATTGTAGAGAAAGTTGTATCATGCAGATCTATGGTAGAGAAAGTTGTATCATGCAGGTCTATGGTAGAGAAAGTTGTATCATGCAGATCTATGGTAGAGAAAGTTGTATCATGCAGATCTATGGTAGAGAAAGTTGTATCATGCAGATCTATGGTAGAGAAAGTTGTATCATGCAGGTCTATGGTAGAGAAAGTTGTATCATGCAGATCTATGGTAGAGAAAGTTGTATCATGCAGATCTATGGTAGAGAAAGTTGTATCATGCAGATCTATGGTAGAGAAAGTTGTATCATGCAGATCTATGGTAGAGAAAGTTGTATCATGCAGGTCTATGGTTGAGAAAGTTGTATCATGCAGGTCTATGGTTGAGAAAGTTGTATCATGCAGGTCTATGGTTGAGAAAGTTGTATCATGCAGGTCTATGGTTGAGAAAGTTATATCATGCAGGTCTATGGTTGAGAAAGTTGTATCAAGCAGGTCTATGGTTGAGAAAGTTGTATCATGCAGGTCTATGGTTGAGAAAGTTGTATCAAGCAGGTCTATGGTTGAGAAAGTTGTATCAAGCAGGTCTATGGTTGAGAAAGTTGTATCAAGCAGGTCTATGGTTGAGAAAGTTGTATCAAGCAGGTCTATGGTTGAGAAAGTTGTATCATGCAGGTCTATGGTAGAGAAAGTTGTATCATGCAGGTCTATGGTTGAGAAAGTTGTATCATGCAGGTCTATGGTTGAGAAAGTTGTATCATGCAGGTCTATGGTTGAGAAAGTTGTATCATGCAGGTCTATGGTAGAGAAAGTTGTATCATGCAGATCTATGGTAGAGAAAGTTGTATCATGCAGGTCTATGGTAGAGAAAGTTGTATCATGCAGATCTATGGTAGAGAAAGTTGTATCATGCAGGTCGATGGTAGAGAAAGTTGTATCATGCAGATCTATGGTAGAGAAAGTTGTATCATGCAGGTCTATGGTAGAGAAAGTTGTATCATGCAGATCTATGGTAGAGAAAGTTGTATCATGCAGGTCTATGGTTGAGAAAGTTGTATCATGCAGGTCTATGGTAGAGAAAGTTGTATCATGCAGGTCTATGGTTGAGAAAGTTGTATCATGCAGGTCTATGGTTGAGAAAGTTGTATCATGCAGGTCTATGGTTGAGAAAGTTGTATCATGCAGGTCTATGGTAGAGAAAGTTGTATCATGCAGATCTATGGTAGAGAAAGTTGTATCATGCAGGTCTATGGTAGAGAAAGTTGTATCATGCAGATCTATGGTAGAGAAAGTTGTATCATGCAGGTCGATGGTAGAGAAAGTTGTATCATGCAGATCTATGGTAGAGAAAGTTGTATCATGCAGGTCTATGGTAGAGAAAGTTGTATCATGCAGATCTATGGTAGAGAAAGTTGTATCATGCAGGTCTATGGTAGAGAAAGTTGTATCATGCAGGTCGATGGTAGAGAAAGTTGTATCATGCAGGTCTATGGTAGAGAAAGTTGTATCATGCAGGTCTATGGTTGAGAAAGTTGTATCATGCAGGTCTATGGTAGAGAAAGTTGTATCATGCAGGTCGATGGTAGAGAAAGTTGTATCATGCAGATCTATGGTAGAGAAAGTTGTATCATGCAGGTCTATGGTTGAGAAAGTTGTATCATGCAGATCTATTGTAGAGAAAGTTGTATCATGCAGGTCTATGGTTGAGAAAGTTGTATCATGCAGATCTATGGTAGAGAAAGTTGTATCATGCAGATCTATGGTTGAGAAAGTTGTATCATGCAGGTCTATGGTTGAGAAAGTTGTATCATGCAGATCTATGGTAGAGAAAGTTGTATCATGCAGGTCTATGGTTGAGAAAGTTGTATCATGCAGATCTATTGTAGAGAAAGTTGTATCATGCAGATCTATGGTAGAGAAAGTTGTATCATGCAGGTCTATGGTAGAGAAAGTTGTATCATGCAGATCTATGGTAGAGAAAGTTGTATCATGCAGATCTATGGTAGAGAAAGTTGTATCATGCAGATCTATGGTAGAGAAAGTTGTATCATGCAGGTCTATGGTAGAGAAAGTTGTATCATGCAGATCTATGGTAGAGAAAGTTGTATCATGCAGATCTATGGTAGAGAAAGTTGTATCATGCAGATCTATGGTAGAGAAAGTTGTATCATGCAGATCTATGGTAGAGAAAGTTGTATCATGCAGGTCTATGGTTGAGAAAGTTGTATCATGCAGGTCTATGGTTGAGAAAGTTGTATCATGCAGGTCTATGGTTGAGAAAGTTGTATCATGCAGGTCTATGGTTGAGAAAGTTATATCATGCAGGTCTATGGTTGAGAAAGTTGTATCAAGCAGGTCTATGGTTGAGAAAGTTGTATCATGCAGGTCTATGGTTGAGAAAGTTGTATCAAGCAGGTCTATGGTTGAGAAAGTTGTATCAAGCAGGTCTATGGTTGAGAAAGTTGTATCAAGCAGGTCTATGGTTGAGAAAGTTGTATCAAGCAGGTCTATGGTTGAGAAAGTTGTATCATGCAGGTCTATGGTTGAGAAAGTTGTATAAAAAAATAACATTGATTTTAATGTGAATATTAGTCCAGGGTTATACAAATTAGATTCATTTATAATTAATAAAAATTGGGAAGAATTTAAACTGTGTATGAGACGTCCTCGACCATTTCTCCAGCAGCATTATGGGTCGAGTGTATGTGAGGTGATATCTCAGCCTTATAAGCCTTCTGCTGCTCTCTTATTTTCACAGTTTCTTAATAATGTGAGAAATCACGACCCCCCTCCCCCCATACACACACACACAACACACAAAAACAACAGCACACAACACAAACACAACATACAACCACATACATACACAACTGCACACAAACACACACAAAACACACACACACACACACACACACACACACACACACACTAAACCACCACTCTCAATAAAACAATAAACCCAGCAATAAACCCTGGAATTATAAATGAGGCACTGCCACCACCATGATCAATAATGGCACCATGATGGCACTGCAATAAAACACCTCCATGGCACCATCACTGCCATGGAGAAGAGTGCCAGTATGTCACCATAACCTAGGCCATTAGTGGCCACTACACCAGGGTCACCTTTAACAAGTGCCACGCCATTACTGCTGCCAGGAAATGGCACTACTTTGGCACATTCTGAAGACATAATTAATTGTGGAATTATCTACCAGTGCCATAACTGATGGTGGAATTATCTATCAGTGCCATAAGTGATGGTGGAATTATCTATCAGTGCCATAACTAATGGTGGAATTATCTATCAGTGCCATAATAACGACGTATGATAAATACTTTAGGGAAATCTGTTGTTCTGTCAGGTGCGTGGCACCAGTGCCAACACGGAGTGCCAATACCCAGCTGGTGTGCTAGCCTGTCCCTTGGCCCTCTACCCCTTGATATTCTACCCCTGGCACTCCACCTACCAGTGGCACTGATAGTGGTACTTCCTTATTGGCACTGGCCCTGGCACTTCTACATTATGTTTATCATTACTATAATTATTTAGATTGAAATAAGCCTCAGGTGAATAGGTTAGGAGAAATGGAGATAGAAAGGGACAGGAGAAAGGGATAGAAAGGGACAGGAGAAAGGGATAGAAAGGGACAGGAGAAAGGGATAGAAAGGGACAGGAGAAAGGGATAGAAAGGGACAGGAGAAAGGGACAGAAAGGGACAGGAGAAAGGGAGAGAAAGGGACAGGAGAAAGGGATAGAAAAGGGCACTGTTCTTCAGATCAATGACAAGGTATCTTGCAAGACGTTGAATAGATCCCTCACCGTCTTGCAAGACATCAGTATAGACGCATTGATCAGCTGAGAGGTACAGCTGTGTCAGTGATCAGCTGAGAGAGGTACAGCTGTGTCAGTCATCAGCTGAGAGAGGTACAGCTGTGTCAGTGATCAGCTGAGAGGTACAGCTGTGTCAGTGATCAGCTGAGAGAGGTACAGCTGTGTCAGTGATCAGCTGAGAGGTACAGCTGTGTCAGTGATCAGCTGAGAGAGGTACAGCTGTGACAGTGATCAGCTGAGAGAGGTACAGCTGTGACAGTGATCAGCTGAGAGAGGTACAGCTGTGACAGTGATCAGCTGAGAGGGGTACAGCTGTGACAGTGATCAGCTGAGAGAGGTACAGCTGTGTCAGTCATCAGCTGGGAGAGGTACAGCTGTGTCAGTCATCAGCTGAGAGAGGTACAGCTGTGACAGTGACCAGCTGAGAGAGGTACAGCTGTATCAGTGATCAGCTGAGAGAGGTACAGCTGTATCAGTGATCAGCTGAGAGAGGTACAGCTGTATCAGTGATCAGCTGAGAGAGGTACAGCTGTATCAGTGATCAGCTGAGAGAGGTACAGCTGTATCAGTGATCAGCTGAGAGAGGTACAGCTGTGACAGTGATCAGCTGAGAGAGGTACAGCTGTGACAGTAGAGGTACAGCTGTGACAGTGATCAGCTGAGAGAGGTACAGCTGTGACAGTGATCAGCTGAGAGAGGTACAGCTGTATCAGTGATCAGCTGAGAGAGGTACAGCTGTATCAGTGATCAGCTGAGAGAGGTACAGCTGTGACAGTGACCAGCTGAGAGAGGTACAGCTGTATCAGTGATCAGCTGAGAGAGGTACAGCTGTATCAGTGATCAGCTGAGAGAGGTACAGCTGTATCAGTGATCAGCTGAGAGAGGTACAGCTGTGACAGTGATCAGCTGAGAGAGGTACAGCTGTATCAGTGATCAGCTGAGAGAGGTACAGCTGTGACAGTGATCAGCTGAGAGAGGTACAGCTGTGACAGTGATCAGCTGAGAGAGGTACAGCTGTGACAGTGATCAGCTGAGAGAGGTACAGCTGTGTCAGTGATCAGCTGAGAGAGGTACAGCTGTGACAGTGATCAGCTGAGAGAGGTACACCTCTACCCTTCCCTCTTCCCCCTCCCCTCTCCTCCCTCCCCCTGCCTATGTTATTACTTGGGCTTGTCATCTAAAAAGAAGGGGGGAATTGGGCGACTGTCATGTTCAACTCAACTGTGATGACTTGCAACTTGCACTCCACCGTGTCCTCAAGGTTGAGGGACTGTTCCCTTCAAGGTTCTGGGACTGATCCCCTCAAGATTCAGGGACTGATCCCCTCCTGTCATACGAATGTAAATGGGAAGCCTGGTAAACAATGAGACAACCACACACACACACACACACGCACAGGAGCTGTGACTCGACCACCGCAACCACAGCTGAGTACACACACACACACACACACACACACACACACACACACACACACACACACACACACACACACACACACACACACACACACAACTAGGTGAGTACACACAGGAGCTGTGACTCGACCACCGCAACCACAGCTGAGTATACACACACACACACACACACACACACACACACACACACAGGAGCTGTGACTCGACCACCGCAACCACAGCTGAGTATACACACACAAACACACACACACACACACACAACACACACATACACATACACACACACACACATACACACACACGCATACACACACACACACACACACACACATACACACACACACACACACACACACACACACACACACACACAGGTGAACTAAGACATCACAGTGTCAGTCTCTGATATATCTTCCCCTTTAAGGCAATGATTGATTGAATTCCCCCTCCCCATAAACCCCCTCCCCATCCATCATCCCCTCCCCCTCCGCCACAACATCTAAATCAACTTACATCAATTCAATCAATAATATATATATTTATATATATATATATATATATATATATATATATATATATATATATATATATATATATATATATATATATATATATATATATATATATATATATATATATATATACTTTACTATTCTTTTGGGAGAGGCCTAGTTTCTGAGCCTATGGTGTCTCCAAATGGTCTTCCACTACCATCCACTGGATAGATACTGGGTGCACGATAGACTAGCCACTTTAGAAACAAAATCTAATCCTATCTTCTAAATTTAATGCAACAGATCTGTCAACTGTAGATATGTATCTAGAAGTGCTTCCATTAACCCTTTTGAGGCCTAGTTCCTAGGCCTATTGTGTATTTTTCTTGTGGTACCATCCACAGGATGGTTGTGGATAGTACAAACTATCTACGTAAAGTGAAATCATTAAGTTCTTACCTTGAAAATCTGGGGTGAATTTGACCAATAAATCTTGACGGTGTTGTGGGCAACCTGGCAAGAGGTTGCCACTTGTCTTGACTCCAAGAAGCTGTCACGGAAGACAGGGAGGCTTCCTCAAGGACGTAGGGACGCTCCTGACGACTCCTACGGCGTCTGAGGAAGAGACAGAAGTCCCCACAGCTTGTCAAGGAAGGTAGGGACCTTCCCTGAAAAGGTATGGTCGCTCCTGACGACTCCTACGGCGTCTGAGGAAGAGACAGAAGTCCCCACAGCTTGTCAAGGAAGGTAGGGACCTTCCCTGAGGAGGTATGGTCGCTCCTGACGACTCCTACGGCGTCTGAGGAAGTGAGAGAAGTCCCCACAGCTTGTCAAGGAAGGTAGGGACCTTCCCTGAGGAGGTATGGTCGCTCCTGACGACTCCTACGGCGTCTGAGGAAGTGAGAGAAGTCCCCACAGCTTGTCAAGGAAGGTAAGGACCTTCCCTGAGGAAGTATGGTCGCTCCTGAGGACTCCTACGGCGTCTGAGGAAGAGACAGAAGTCCCCACAGCTTGTCAAGGAAGGTAGGGACCTTCCCTGAGGAGGTATGGTCGCTCCTGACGACTCCTACGGCGTCTGGTGATGAGAGTGAGGGGAATCCTCAAGGCTTTCCCCCCTCACTGACGTCGATCTTTTCTCCCTTCGCTCCCTTTAAACACAAAACCAATAAAAACACCGCTTTAAACACCGCACACTCGCCACGCTACTCTTAAGTACACAGTACTCTGGAGTACACACTAAAGTACACAGTACTCTAATTACACACTACGTAAGTACACAGTACTCTGAATTACACACTCCTTAAGTACAAAGTACTCTGAATTACACACTAAAGTATACAGTACTCTGAATTACACACTTCTTAAGTACACAGTACTCTTTAAGTACATTTCAAGACACTTGTGTCCCTCTAGTCCTGTCTTCTCTCAGTAACCTGGAAAATATATAAAATTACAAAAAAAATTAGTTTAATGAACAGTACTGGTGTATTATGGAAATAAATGGTATAAAATACCGACACAATGGAAACATAAACACATATGCAGTTTAATGTGATCCTTTATTGGCAACGTTTCGCCCACACA
>NC_091366.1:3033137-3038137 GCF_038502225.1 Cherax quadricarinatus
AAGTTATAGCAAGGTGTCTGTTAAAAAAAAAATATACCACGGGCGGGGATAAAACCCGCGATCAGAGAATCTTAAAACTCCAGGCTCTCTGATCGCGGGTTCTATCCCCGCCCGTGGTATGGTTTGTTTGCAATCGTGTCATTACGATTTCGTGAGTCATGTTAAGGTGTCTGTTGATCTTCGGGGTTTTTCTGAAACTGGCGGCTCCATCTCCCTTCAACTTCAGAGTATGGCAAGTAGGTGTCAGCCAACGTAGATGCATATAGTCCCAGGCAATCTGCTTACCATCCTTCCAGGGTAACATAATGACTCCATCTGGACGCTTTTGACTTCGGTCAAACTTCTGTACTTCAGTTTCCTCTTCTGTTAAACAATGTTGTGTAGTGGGACTTGATGATGACGCTGACCTTCTCATGTCTGTTATGCTTCCCTTCTGATGTACGGCAGACGAGACCATGTCGTCCAAATTGATCAGCTGACGCCTTGCCATAAATGCACCTATGTTAGGTGAGAATGGGGCGGCTAGGCCACGAGCAATACCAATCCGAATAGCCTGTGGGTAGAGTCGAGTACCCAGGGAGAAATTACGAACAGATAAAAGGAAATCCTCTGAATGTTGTGCACTCACCGCTAGGAGACGAGCTTTCTCCTTTCCTGAGGCGTTGCTGAGCACTGTGTGGGCGGTATTCCTTGCGATAGGCTTGTCCCAGTGGGACTGTTTGTAATCTCTGGAAGGAGCTGGTCTGCTTGAAGAGTCTGTAAGGCTGTCTCGCTACTCCCATGAGCTTGTTCAGGATCGTGGACTCTCACAGCACCTCTCAAGCGTTCAGACACAATCTCCTTAACCAGTTCACCGGATGCAACACACCAGGACAGCAACGCAGGTAATGCTACCTGCATTTCCTTGTGCATCCATCCCAGTGGCACTGCAAATGCTGTTTGACATCACTGATCTTCCAGCGAGAGATTCAGCGCCTTGCTAAAGATAGTTCTCAGGAGTACGTCATATTCACTATGGAAGGAGAGTGCTCCTACACACCTCAAGAAGCAGGTTAGTCCAGGCAGGATTAAACACCTTGTGAGGACACGCAGGTCGTCATGGCCATCCAGGTCACTTGTCTCATCCTTTCCAGGTCACATTTACAAAGAACAGGAAGTCACAATACCGTGACTGGAACAACATACAGATAACCCACACATTAGAGAACGAAACATGGCGACGTTTTGCTCAAACTTGGACAATTTACAAGAGTACAGATCATTCAGTTTACCCCTAAATACTGCGCTAATAACTTAGGGTGAGCCGTAATGACCTGGGGTGGCAATGTCCTTAACTGGTTACGAGATAGAGATAGAAAGAAAGATAGAGATAGAGATAAAGAGATAGAGAGAGAGATAGAGCAAGGCAGACATACACACACAAAAATGACAGTCCATCCGGTCCCTGACGCGTGCTGAAATCGTTTAAAAAAAGTAACACTGTGGATTCCCCACCTGATCCAAATTCCATCACACCAGCAACATTTTGCAACATATAGAGCTCTGCAATGGCTCGTTGCAAGGGGTGTGGGAAAAGGATGGAGGGGGGAGGGGTGCAAAAACTGGTGAGAGAGGGGGAGAAAGGAGTGAGGGGATTTGATCAAGCTTTACGCAAAGCTTGTTTGGAAGCTCACGGTCATGTCTTAAGCTTACATTAAGCTCTCTTATAAAGCTCCTGAACGTAGTGTGGTGGCTTTTAAGCTTTCACGACTCTATCACGGCTCTCTTTTCCCACGACCCTCAGACACATCAAGTTGAAATTATATATATGTCGTGCCGAATAGGAAGAACTTGCGATCTTGGCTTAAATAGCAACGCTCATCTTGCCATATAGGACAAGTGAAAATTTCTGTATGCAATAATTTCGCCAAAATCATTCTGAACCTAACGAAAAAAATATATTTGATTGTATTTGCTTAGTACTAAATTATTGTAAACTTATTTAAAATATGTTTATTTGGATTAGGCTAAAATAAATTACGCTTGTTAAAATAAGGTTAGGTAAGTTTTCTAAGATTCTTTTGGTGGAAAATTAATAATTTTTACATTAACATTAATGAAAAAAATATATCTTTAAACGTATAAGAGAAAATTTTAGAAAGGACTTAATTTTAAATGAGTTCTTGCTAATTGACCAGTTTTACATATTCGGCACGACATATATATATATATATATATATATATATATTGTATACACACATTCCGATGCAGCAAGTATATATATCTTATATATACACACCATAAACATTCTTAGGGATATTTATAATATTTATTGTACAAAGAAGAGCAGGTGTTAGTTCTAACACCTGCTAGACCTAACAAGATGTTTGTAGATAAATGGTTCAGAGAACCGACAAGTTGATAAATTAGACACAAGTGCAAGACGTGGATGTCTTTATTGAGGTAACGTTTCTCCACACAGTGACTTCATCAGTCCTATACAAAGAATGGTGAAGATCAGAAGGAGTTTGAGGTAATCAGTCCCTCAGCTTTGAGTCGATGTAATCAGTCCATCAACCTTGAAAAGAGTACAGCATATGTGCGAAGAAGTAGCTTATATACTGTAGGCAGGTGAGGTACAGCAGTCGTAGGTGGTATCACATTTGTCGGTTCTCAGACCGGGCCGCGGGGGCGTTGACCCCCGGAACTCTCTCCAGGTAAACCATTCATCTACAGTCCTGTCTGGCAGAGCAACTTCTTAGGATCTTAATACTTGGGAATCCTTCACTTGCCTAACCCTTGGGCACGACCTTGGGCACGACCTTGGGCACGACCTTGGGCACGACCTACTTCCACATTGGTCAAATGTGACACCACCTACGACTGCTGCACCTCTCGTACCTACAGTATATAAGCTGCTTCTTTGCACATATGCTGTATTTGCAAGACTGATGGACTGATTACATCGACTCAAGACTGAGGGACTGATTACATCGACTCAAGACTGGTGGACTGATTACATCGACTCAAGACTGATGGACTGATTACATCGACTCAAGGCTGATGGACTGATTACATCGACTCAAGGCTGATGGACTGATTACATCGACTCAAGGCTGATGGACTGATTACATCGACTCAAGGCTGATGGACTGATTACATCGACTCAAGGCTGATGGACTGATTACATCGACTCAAGGCTGAGGGACTGATTACCTCAAATTCCTCCTGTTCTTCACGATTTTCCTTTCTATGGACTGATGAAGCCACTGTGTGGAGAAACGTTTCCTCAACAGAGATATCCAAGTGTTGCACATGTGTCTAATTTATTAACAAGATGTTGTTGATTAAAACACCTGTTGCAGGTATCTAAGATGATGGTGTTCTAACCTCTGCTAGAGCTTCCTGGCAAGATGGTGTGAATTCTAACACCTGCTAGGTTTTTCTAACAAGATGGTGTTAGTTTTCTAAACACCTGCTACAGGTATCTAAGAACATGTGTTGATTTTAATAGTAGAGCTTTCTAGCAAGACTGTGTTAGCTCTAACACCTGTCAGAGCATCCTAACAACCTGCCACAAATTCCTATACAACACAGCATTAATTCCAACACCTGCAACACCTCCCAAGACAATGTTTTTCTTGCAAAAAATGCGTCTGTGGTTTCCTGTTTGTCTGTGAAGGTCATGGAGGAGGTGGTGAAGGTGGTGCTGGAAATGGTGGAGGTGGTGCTGGAGATGGTGGAGGTGGTGCTGGAGATGGTGGAGGTGGTGCTGAAGGTGGTGAAGGTGGTGCTGGAGATGGTGGAGGTGGTGCTGAAGGTGGTGAAGGTGGTGCTGGAGATGGTGGAGGTGGTGCTGAAGGTGAAGGTGGTGCTGGAGATGGTGGAGGTGGTGCTGAAGGTGGTGGAGGTGGTGCTGGAGATGGTGGAGGTGGTGCTGAAGTTGGTGGAGGTGGTGCTGGAGATGGTGGAGGTGGTGCTGGAGATGGTGGTGGTGGTGCTGGAGATGGTGGAGGTGGTGAAGGTGGTGGTGAAGGTGGTGCTGGAGATGGTGGAGGTGGTGCTGGAGATGGTGAAGGTGGTGCTGGAGATGGTGGAGGTGGTGCTGGAGATGGTGGAGGTGGTGCTGGAGATGGTGAAGGTAGTGCTGGAGGTGGATGTGGTGCTGGAGGTGGAGGTGGTGCTGGAGGTGGAGGTGGTGCTGGAGGTGGAGGTGGTGCTGAAGGTGGTGGAGGTGGTGCTGGAGATGGTGGAGGTGGTGCTGGAGATGGTGGAGGTGGTGCTGGAGATGGTGGAGGTGGTGCTGGAGATGGTGGAGGTGGTGCTGGAGATGGTGGAGGTGGTGCTGGAGATGGTGGAGGTGGTGCTGAAGGTGGTGAAGGTGGTGCTGGAGGTGGATGTGGTGCTGGAGGTGGTGCTGGAGGTGGAGGTGGTGCTGAAGGTGGTGGAGGTGGTGCTGGAGATGGTGGAGGTGGTGCTGGAGATGGTGGAGGTGGTGCTGGAGATGGTGGAGGTGGTGCTGGAGATGGTGGAGGTGGTGCTGAAGGTGGTGAAGGTGGATGTGGTGCTGGAGGTGGAGGTGGTGCTGAAGGTGGTGGAGGTGGTGCTGGAGATGGTGGAGGTGGTGCTGGAGATGGTGGAGGTGGTGCTGGAGATGGTGGAGGTGGTGCTGGAGATGGTGGAGGTGGTGCTGAAGGTGGTGAAGGTGGTGCTGGAGGTGGATGTGGTGCTGGAGGTGGAGGTGGTGCTGGAGGTGGAGGTGGTGCTGAAGGTGGTGGAGGTGGTGCTGGAGATGGTGGAGGTGGTGCTGGAGATGGTGGAGGTGGTGCTGGAGATGGTGGAGGTGGTGCTGGAGATGGTGGAGGTGGTGCTGAAGGTGGTGAACGTGGTGAAGGTGGTGCTGAAGGTGGTGAAGGTGGTGCTGGAGATGGTGGAGGTGGTGCTGGAGATGGTGGAGGTGGTGCTGAAGGTGGTGGAGGTGGTGCTGGAGGTGGATGTGGTGCTGGAGGTGGAGGTGGTGC